>NC_037673.1:40173221-40523653 GCF_003255815.1 Theropithecus gelada | reverse complement strand
CAAAAAAAAAAAAAAAAAAAAAAAAAAAAAGAGTTAGTCCAGCCGGGTGTGGTGGTTCATACCTGTGATCCCAGCACTTTGGGAGGCTGAGGTGGGTGGATCACTTGAGGTCAGGAGTTCAAGACCAGCCTAGCCATGATGGTGAAACTCCATCTCTACTAAAAATACCAAAAAAAAAAAAAAAAAAAAAAAAAGCCAGTCGTCGTGGTTCATGCCTATAATCCCAACTACTCGGGAGGCTGAGGCACGAGAATCACCAGAACCCAGCAGGCAGAGGCTGCAGTGAAGTGAGATTGCACCAATGCACTTCAGCCTGGGCAACAGAGTGCGAGCCTGTCTCAAAAAAAAAAAAAAAAAGAGTTAGTCCAATTAAGGGGTAAGGAAACCCATCGTTGATTAAGGTAGCTTCTGAACCCATTGGCTCTCTGGCACTACCAGCTTGCCCTGGGGGCAAGCTAAGCACACATCTACAGCCATAAATAAAGGTTTTGAAGGAGGGAATTGCAGCATTTGCAATATTTGCAGGTGTTTACCTTTGTCATTTAGAGGCGAGCAATGAAGGAATATGGGTAGGGTACCAACAGCATCTTCTACAGTAGCTTTTTATTTATGTACACATGCATGTATGAATTTCTTCATTCTGAATTTGATCAATATTTTGTAAAATGTGTAATATGATAGGCTATCAGCTTTGACAGGTAGAAGCCTTAAGCTATATCCTTCCTTATTTTTATTCTTTACATGCTATAAAGGACCATATTAGCCCATTTACAGAATATCCTTAATCTAGAGGATGATGTGGATTTATTTGTAGTAATTTAGAACTTGAATTGTTCGGCTCAGGTATCCCATAGATTATTCAATTCTGAAAGGGTTACAGAAACTTCCTTTCCCCAAATGCCTTGCACACTCCTACCTTCACATCTGTAATGTCATAAGAGCATTTCTTCTGTCTGCAATTTTAATAGAGGAACCATTAGCACAAAGGCTTTAAATGCACGTGGGAGCAATACTGTGGGAAGTTTCACTGCTGGCATAAGTTGTACGGACTTTATTCACACAATGAGTCACTGAGAACTCACCCACTGGAAGTCTTTAAGAAAGAATCAAAGCAGTGCTTTAGATTGATTGAAACAGTAGCTGTGTGCAGCCTACATAGAATAGGTAAGGAAAGGAAGCAGGAAGCGTGACTTGGAATTTATTTCAGTAGTTTAGACAAGGGGATCAAGGCCTCATTTAAGAAGGGATAGACACAGCTGTGTCTACAAACAATACAAAAATTAGCTGGGCATGATGGCACATGCCTGTACTCTCAACTACTCAGAAAGCTGAGGTGGAAGGATCACTGTAGCCCAAAGGTTGAGGCTGCAGTGAGCTGTGATCAGGTCACTGCACTCCAGCCTTGGTGACAGAGCAAGGCCTTGTCTCAAAAACAAAAACAGAAACAACAAAAAAAGAAGGGGCTGGGCACGGTGGCTCACACCTGTAATCTCAGCATTTTGGGTGGCCGAAGAAGGTGAATCACTGGAGGTCAGGAGTTCAAGACCAGCCTGGCCAACATGGTGAAATCCCGTCTCTACTAAAAATACAAAAATTAGCCAAACATGGTGGTGGGCAACCGCAATTCCAGCTACTTGGGAGGCTGAGGCAGGAGAATCACTTGAACCTGGGAGGCAGACATTGCAGTGAGCCAAGATGGCGCTACTGCACTCCAGCCTGGGCAACACAGCAACACTCTGTCTCAGAAAAAAAAAAAAAGGAGGATAGACAAAAGAGCCAGAAGAATTCACAGGGTTTAGTGATTAAATATGGTTTCAAGTCTGATTGATTCAGAGAATTGAAAGAATTTAAGAAAAATGTAAAGGAGGAAGAAAATTGAAAGTCAAAAAGGAAGAGATGGTTTTGGAGAGGGGACATTTTTACTTTGGGGAAAGCATCCAACATATAACTGAAAATATAGGTCTCTTTGGGAAGAGATAGGCTTCACCTATGTCTCTTGGAGGGGTACCTGGGTAGAGCCGCTAGCATGGAAGTACATAACTAAAATCATGGACTTGGGCGAATCTTCTAGAGATTGAACATAACGAACCATAAAACCACAAGAAATACCTCTGTTCAGGGAGCAGGAAGAAAAAAAAATGCCAAAAAGGAGAGGTTACAGAGAAAGAAGCAAAACCAAAACAATGCAACATCAAGCCAAGTCAGGAGAATTTCAAGATGAAGAGCCCAGTCCACAGTTACTCCCAGCAAATGCCCAGTCTTGGATTTGCAAAGCACAGTGCATTGTATATTAAATGTTCTGAAAGTTCTGTAACAAGTAAAACTTTTTTAACTTTTTCAACCCAGAATTTCTCAAGTTCATGTGAACCCCTGGACTTTTATTTCTAACAAACCCCAAAACTGGTATATGGGCATGCTTTGGCAAATAAATGGTGTCTAAGCCAAAGCTAAGTCAGTAGAGGGGTAAAGCAGATTTCTGCCAGACTGGGGAAGGGTCAGTAAGGGCACAGCCCTCTCCTCACCTCCTGTGACACCAGCTCTTCCCCATTTGCCCTCACCTCCCTTGGCAGCTCCTCAAACACTGTTAACATCCCCAAACCCTAATGAAACTATTAGGCCACTGATTATATCAGGAAGCAATTCTGGTCCACCACAGGGAGATATTTGAAAACATTTTAACGAAGCTATTTCATTTACTAGTCATTTCATTTTGCTCTGAATTGTTCCAACAGATTTAGCTGACTCTGGGGGTTTCCGAGGAACAAACTCACTGGGGAGAAGTAAAAGCCTCCTTTTTCCTCCTCTCTTGTATTGAGGCTGATAAGGTCAGAATTGAACCTGCGGGGAGTTGGAGTGAAGAAGCAAGAGCATCCCCTAGTGGCAGACTGCTCCAGGCCCTGGAGTCAGAGAACACCGTTAAGCTCTGGAGTTAAACCACTCAGGAGGGAGTGAAACACAGTGAATCTTCCTAGGCTCCCAGGCAAGTGCTTGCTAAGCTAATAAGTACTCCAGGTGGTATTGCTTTTTCCATTTAAAATGTCACACTGTGAACAGTTTGAGAATGAAAAATGGCTGCCAAGCAATGCCTTATTCAAAGGAAGATCTCAGTAAAATGACGATTATTAAATGCTTTATCATTACACATAATAAGTTGCTGTCTGTCTCTGCTGGAAGCACTGTATTAAATGCTGTGATTTGTGCATTAATTTAAAGTGAGGCTACTAGATTAATACTCTCTGTTGGTATCCAGTTCTTCATACGAAAGTTGTTTAAGGTTTAAATATTTAGGAAATACAAGGTTTCACACTTCCCTTCTGGACAGACTTCTGGACAGGTGCCATTCTGCTTTTCCACACTGGGCAAGCCTTTGCCCTGGTGACCCTGATGGCTGCAGATGGCAAGAATCAAATTACAATCACGACGAGATAAGAAGTTTTGTTGTTATGGTTTTTAATAGCGACAGGCATTTGCTAAATTTAGGAGAAGGCCCAGATTTGTTTGAGTTTCTGAATGGCATCTGGGTTTTTCAGTTATTGCAATGCACATTGTAGCAGTAGCCTGCAAGTACAAGATACATTTCATTTGGCTTAAATTTGAATTAAGTCAAACAGCTCTGAGAAGGAAGACATAAAATACAAAGATTTCAGTGGTTCTGTAACTGCCTTATGTAAAGTCCTGTGGAGGAAGGGTGAAAAAGGACAAGGTCATTTATTTGATCTACACTTCAAACTTGTGGTGCCTAAATAGAAAGTTGTTTTTGTTTTCAGACCAAGAGCTCAGCATGCAATAGACGTAAAATAAAAATCAATCACTCAGAAAATGTCAGGCCACCCCATAGTTTTAAGCTTTAACTCTTTAAACGATCTTAAAACAGATATGTTTTAATATCAGATTCATCACTAAATATTCCACAGGCCAAGAAAGAATAAATAATGTGGTTAAAAAAAGTAAAATCCTAGGCGGGTGGATCACAAGGTCAGGAGTTCGAGATACTCAGGAGGCTGAGGCAGGAGAACCGCTTGAACCCTGGAGACGGAGGTTGCAGTAAGCCAAAATCGTACCACTGCACTCCAGCCTGGGTGACAGAGAGGGACTCTGTCTCAAAAAAAAAAAGTAAAATCCTGAATTGTGCAACCTCTTAAAATGTTTGTGAAAAAATCTTAGTAACTAGAGAAGAATAGTCATGAATATCTAACTAGAAACTTCTTAGGAGGAAAATTTTTCTAAAAGCAAAAAGAGTACTAATTCATATTTCCCTTGTTTGGTTTTTTTATTATTATTATTATTTTTATTTTTTTTGAGACAGGGTCTCACTCTGTCACCCAGGCTGGAGTGCAGTGGTGTGACCACAGCTCACTGCAGCCTCAACCTCCTGAGCTCAGGTGATCCTCCCACCTTAGCCACCTCTTGAGTAGCAGGGACCACAGGCACATGCTACCATGTTCAGATAATTTTTGTATGTTTTGTAGAGCTAGGGTTTCATCATGTTGCCCAGGTTGGTCTCACACTGCTGAATTCAAGTGAACCTCTTGCCTTGGCCTTCCAAAGTACTGTGGGCCTCTAATTTGTGTTTCATTTATACAAATATGTGCTTTGAAAACAGATAATCCGGTTTCAAATCTTGGGCAGGTTTGTTAACCTCTCTGACGTTCTGTTTTCTTATCTGAAAGGTGAAAATCATATTATCTAACCCCTAGGGTTATTATATTAAATGAGATAGTCCAAATACAACAATTAGCATCATGCCCAGAATATAGTAAGCTTAGTCCAATAAATATGAACTAGTATGCAAATTATTATAAACAATCCAGCTGGGCACAGTGACTTGCTCCTATAATCCCAGCATTTTAGGAGGCCAAGGCAGCAGGATTACTTGAGGCCAGGAATTCAAGACCACCCTGAGCAACATGGCAAGACCCCACATCTACAAGAAAATTTTAAAAATTATCCATGCATGGTGTTTGCATGCCTCTGGTCCCAGCTACTCAGGAGGCTGAGGTGGAAGGGTCACATGAGCCCAAGAGGTTGAGGCATCAGTAAGCCATGATCGTACCACTGCATTCCAGCCTAGACAACAAAGTGAGAACATGGCTCAAAAAAAAAAAAAAAAAAATGCAGCCGGGCGCGGTGGCTCAAACCTGTAATCCCAGCACTTTGGGAGGCCGAGACGGGCGGAGATCGAGACCATCCTGGCTAACACGGTGAAAACCCATCTCTACTAAAAAATACAAAAAACTAGCCGGGCGAGGTGGTGGGCGCCTGTAGTCCCAGCTACTCGGGAGGCTGAGGCAGGAGAATGGCGTGAACCCGGGAGGCGGAGCTTGCAGTGAGCTGGGATCTGGCCACTGTACCCCAGCCTGGGCGATAGAGCAAGACGCCGTCTCAAAAAAAAAAAAAAAAAAAAAAAAGGGCTGGGCGCAGTGACTCACACCTGTAAAACTCTCACCACTTTGCGAGGCCAGGGTGGGTGGATCACCTGAGGTCAGGAGCTCAAGACCAGCCTAACCAACATAGTAAAACCCTGTCTCTACTAAAAATACAAATATAAGTCGGGCATGGTGGCGTGCATCGTAGTGCCAGCTACTTGAGAGGCTGAGGCAGTAGAATCGCTTGAACCTGGGAGGTGGAGGTTGCAGTGAGCTGAGATTGCACCACTGCACTTCAGCCTGGGTGACAGAGTGAGTCTCCATCTCAAAAAAATAAAAAATTTTTAAAAAGTGAAACAATCCAAAGAGTCATCAATGATGGATTGGTTAAATAATGTATAGCATGTACACACTTTTTTTTTTTTTTTTTTTTGCTTTGTTGCCAAGGTTGGAGTGCAGTGGCACCATCTTGGCTCACTGTAACCTCCACTCCAGGTTCAAGCTATTCTTATGCCTCAGCCTCCTGAGTAGTTGGGACTACAGGCGTGTGCCACCATGCCAGGCTAATTTTTTTTGTATTTTTAGTAGAGACAAGGTTTCACCATGTCGTCCAGGCTGGTCTTGTACTCCTGAGCTCAGGCAATCCACCTGCCTTGGCCTCCCAAACTGCTAGGATTACAAGCTGGTGAGCCAGTGCGCCCAACCACAGCATGTACAAGTATTAAATGGAATATTATGCAGCTAAAAAAATGGAAGAAACACTCTATGCACTGATATGAAAAGATCTACAAAATATAGAGGTGAAAAAAACGGTACAGAACAGTATGGTATTTGGGGGTTAAAAGAAGGGAGGAGAATAAGAGTATATATTCTATTTGTTTGTATTTGCATGAAAAAAACTGTCATAGGATACACAAAGAAACTAATAAAAGTTCTTATCTGAGGATTAATGTGGGAAGGAAACTAGGTGAAGAGATGAAAACAGAATGAATAGAAAAAGAGATGGGACTAAGACTTTTACTTTACACTATTTTATAGTTTTAATACATTAATGAATGTATTTCTGATTTTTAAAAAATAAAATTATTTAATTTTATTTTGTTAGCTTTTATTATTTTATAATTCAAAGTACAAAAGAATAAGCATCATGGCTGGATGTGGTAGCTCACGCCTGTAATCCCAGCACTTTGGGAGGCCAAGGCAAGTGGATCACTTGAGGTCAGGAGTTTGAGACTAGCCTGGCTAACATGGTGAAACCCCATTTCCACTAAAAATACAAAAAAAAAAAAAAAAATTAGCCAGGCATGGTGGTGCACACCTTTAGTCCCAGCTACTTGGGAAGCTGAGGCAGGAGAATCTCTTAAACCCAGGAGGTGGAAGTTGCAGTGAGACGAGATCACATCACTGCACTCCACCCTGAGCGACAGAGTGAGACTCCACCTCAAAAAAAAAAAAAAAAAGAAGGAGCATCCTAATATATTCTTTGTCCTTTGATTGTTTGTTTGCTTATTTGTTTATTTGAATGAATCATGGGATACTGTAGGGATACACATAGCACTAAAAGAAACAGCAATCTTACTAAAATGCTTCATGGTCACTGGGACCAAAAGGATGGTCTGGAAGGTAGATATAGTGATTCATATATCTTTACTTTAGTGCACCACCAGTCTATTTCTTTGATATTTATGTGACCAAGTTTCCAAATGCAAGCTCTCAAAGTGAGCATATGAGTAAACATCACTGCTCCTATGTAATTAAATATACATGAAATTTAATAAATTACCCAGACTCACAAAGAAATTGGTTCCATTCTCTTCTTGCTCCTTTTCATCTTCTACTGACGTGGGCCTGTTTCTGGAAAGAAATTGTGGCTTGCCAAAAAAGGCATCAAACAAATCTTGTCTCAAATTTAGAGTTCACAATCTGCTATCTGTATTATCCTCATAAGCCTCAATTTTCTTACATAAAAAAGGATAATGAAACTTTTTATAGGATTGATGAGATTCAAGATATATAAAAAACATACTACATCATCCTGAGCACATATAGGCTCCACACTCATGAACAATAAATGAGTTTCTTTTAAATATGCATAAGTAAATGTGAGCCAAAGACAAAATTTTATCAAAACAGTTTTTTTTTTAATTATACATTAAGTTCTAGGGTACATGTGCACAACGTTCAGGTTTGATACACAGGTATACATGTTCCATGTTGGTTTGCTGCACCCATCAACTCATCATTTACATTAGGTATTTCTCCTAATGCTATCCCTTCTCCAGCCCCTACCCCCCAACAGGCCCTGGTGTGTGATGTTCCCTGCCCTGTGTCCAAGTGATCTCCTTGTTCAATTCCCACCTGTTAGCGAGAACATACAGTGTTTGGTTTTCTGTCCTTATGATAGTTTGCTGAGAATGATGGTTTGCAGCTTCATCCATGTCCCTGCAAAGGACAAGAACTCATCCCTTTTTATGACTGCATAGCATTCCATGGTGTATATGTGCTATATTTTCTTAATCCAGTCTATCATTGATGAACATTTGGGTTGGTTCCAAGTTTTTTCTGTTAAGAATATTGCCGCAATAAACATACATGTGCATGTGTCTTTATGGTAGCATGATTTATAATCTTTTGGGTATATACCCAGTAATGGGATTGCTGGGGCAAATGGTAATTCCAGTTCTAGATCCTTGAGGAATCGCCACACTGTCTTCCACAATGGTTGAACTAATTTACACCCCCTACCAATAGTGTAAAAGCGTTCCTATTTCTCCACATCCTCTCCAACATCTGTTGTTTCCCGATTTTAATGATTGTCATTCTAACTGGGGTGAGATGGTATCTCATTGTGGTTTTGATTTGCAGTTCTCTCATGGCCAGTGATGATGAGCATTTTTTCATGTGTCTGTTGGCTGCATAAATGTCTTCTTTTGAGAAGTGTCTGTTCAAATCCTTTGCCCACTTTTTGATGGGGTTGTTTGTTTTTTTCTCTTAAATTTGTTTGAGTTCTTTCTCGGTTCTGGGTATTAGCCCTTTATCAGCTGGGTAGATGGCAAAAATTTTCTCCCATTCTGTAGGTTGCCTGTTCACTCTGATGGTAGTTTCTTTTGCTGTGCAGAAGTTCTTTAGTTTAATTAGATCCCATTTGTCTATTTTGGCTTTTGTTGCCCTTGCTTTTGGTGTTTTAGTCATGAGGTCCTTGCCTATGCCTATGTCCTGAATGGTATTGCCTAGGTTTTCTTCTAGGGTTTTTATGGCTTCAGGTCTAATATTTAAGTCTTTAATCCATCTTGAATTAGTTTTTGTATAAGGTGTAAGGAAGGGATCCAGTTTCGGATTTCTACATACAGCTAGCCAGTTTTCACAGCACCATTTATTAAATAGGGAATTCTTTCCCCATTTCTTGTTTTTGTCAAGTTTGCCAAAGATCAGATGGTTGTAGATGTGTAGTGTTATTTCTGAGGCCTCTGTTCTGTTCCATTTGTCTATATACCTGTTTTGGTACCAGTACCGTGCTGTTTTGGTTGCTGTAGCCTTGTAGTATAGTTTGAAGTCAGGTAGCATGATGCCTCCAGCTTTGTTCTTTTTGCTTGGTATTGTCTTGGCAATGTGGGCTCTTTTTTGGTTCCATATGAACTTTAAAGCATTTTTTTCCAATTCTGTGAAGAAAGTCATTGGTAGCTTAATGGGGATGGCATTGGATCTATAATTTAGTTTGGGCAGTATGGCCATTTTCACTATATTGACTCTCTTCTTATCCATGAGCATGGCATATTCTTCCAATTGTTTGTGTCCTCTTTTAAGTCGTTGAGCAGTAGTTTGTAGTTCTCCTTGAAGAGATCCTTCACATCCCTTGTAAGTTGGATTCCCAGGTATTTTATTCTCTTTGAAGCAATTGTGAATGGAAGTTCATTCATGATTTGGCTGTTTGTCTATTAATGGTATATAGGAATGCTTATGATTTTTGCACATTGATTTTGTATCCTGAGACTTTGCTGAAGTTGCTTATCAGCTTGAGATTTTGGGCTGAGATGATGGGGTTTTCTAAATATACAATTGTGTCATCTGCAAACAGGGACAATTTGACGTCCTCATTTCCTAATTGAACACTCTTTATTTCTTTCCCTTGACTGATTACCCTGGCCAGAACTTCCAACACTGTGTTGAATACAAGTGGTGAGAGAGGTCATCCTTGTCTTGTGCCTGTTTTCAAAGGGAATGCTTCCAGTTTTTGCATTTGAGTGAGTTTCTTAATCCGGAGTTCTAATTTGATTGCACTGTGGTCTGAAAGACAGTTTGTTGTGATTTCTGTTCTTTTACATTCACTGAGGAGTGCTTTACTTCCAATTATGTGGTCAATTTTAGAATAAGTGTGATGTGGTGCTGAGAAGAATGTATATTCTGTTGATTTGTGGTGGAGAGTTCTGAGATATCTATTAGGTCTGCTTGGTGCAGAGCTGAGTTCAAGTCCTAGATAACCTTGTTGACATTGTGTCTCGTTGATCTGTCTAATATTGACAGTGAGGTGTTAAAGTCTCCCATTATTATTGTGTGGGAGTCTAAGTCTCTTTGAAGGTCTCTAAGGACTTGCTTTATGAATCTGGGTGCTCTTGTATTGGGTGCATATATATTTAGGATAGTTAGCTCTTCTTGTTGAATTGATCCCTTTACCATTATGTAATGGCCTTCTTTGTCTCTTTTGATCTTTGTTGGTTTAAAGTCTATTTTATCAGAGACTAGGATTGCAACCCCTGCTTTTTTTTGCTTTCCATTTGCTTGGTAGATCTTCCTCCATCCCTTTATTTTGAGCCTATGTGCATCTTTACACCTGAGATGGGTCTCCCGAAAACAGCACACTAATGGATCTTGACTCTTTATTCAGTTTGCCAGTCTGTGTCTTTTAATTGGGGCATTTAGCCCATTACATTTAAGGTTAATATGGTTATATGTGAATTTGATCCTATCATTACGATGTTAGCTGGTTATTTTGCCCATTAATTGATGCAGTTTCTTCTTAGCATCAATGGTCTTTACAATTTGGCATGTTTTCACAGTGGCTGGTACCAGTTGTTCCTTTCCATGTTTAGTGCTTCCTTCAGGACCTCTTTTTTTTTTTTTTTGACATTGTTATTTAGTTTTTATTTCATAATCATAAACTTAACTCTGCAATCCAGCTAGGCATGGGAGAGAACAAGGAAAACATGGAACCCAAAGGGAACTGCAGTGAGACCACAAAGATTCTAGGATACTGCGAGCAAATGGGGTGGAGGGGGGCTCTCCTGAGCTACAGAAGGAATGGTCTGGTGGTTAAGATAAAACACAAGTCAAACTTATTCAAGTTGTCCACAGTCAGCAATGGTGATCTTCTTGCTGGTCTTGCCATTCCTGGACCCAAAGTGCTCCATGGCCTCCACAATATTCATGCCTTCTTTCACTTTGCCAAAGACCACATGCTTGCCATCCAACCACTCAGTCTTGGCAGTGCAGATGAAAAACTGGGAACCATTTGTGTTGGGTCCAGCATTTGCCATGGACAAGATGCCAGGACCTGTATGCTTTAGGATGAAGTTCTCATCTTCAAATTTCTCCCCATAGATGGACTTGCCACCAGTGCCATTATGGCATGTGAAGTCACCACCCTGACACATAAACCCTGGAATAATTCTGTGAAAGTAGGAACCCTTATAACCAAATCCTTTCTCTCCAGTGCTCAGAGCATGAAAATTTTCTGCTGTCTTTGGAAACTTGTCTGCAAACAGCTCGAAGGAGACGCAGCCCAAGGGCTTGCCGTCGACGGCAATGTCGAAGAACACAGTAGGGTTGACCATGGCTAGTAGTACAGGACTTTCCTCAGCGGCAGCATCTGCAAAGTGCCCTTCAGGACCTCTTGTAAGGCAGGCCTGGTGGTGACAAAATCTCTCAGCATTTGCTTGTCTGTAAAGGATTTTATTTCTCCTTCACTTATGAAGCTTAGTTTGGCTGGATATGAAATTCTGGGTTGAAAATTCTTTCCTTTAAGAATGTTGAATATTGGTCCCCACTCTCTTCTGGTTTGTTGAGTTTCTGCTGAGAGATCCGCTGTTATTCTGATGGGCTTCCCTTTGTGGGTAACTTGACCTTTCTCTCTGGCTGCCCTTAACACTTTTTACTTCATTTCAACCTTGGTGAATCTGACAATGATGTGTCTTGGGGTTCCTATTCTCAAGGAGTATATTTGTGGTGTTCTCTATATTTGAATGTTGGCCTGCCTTGCTAGGTTGGGGAAGTTCTCCTGGATAATATCCTGAAGAGTGTTTTCCAACTTGGTTCCATTCTCCCCATCACTTTCAGGTACACCAATCAAATGTAGATTTGGTCTTTTCACATAGTCTCATATTTCTTGAAGGCTTAGTTCACTTATTTTTACTCTTTTTTCTCTAACCTGTCTTCTCACTTTATTTCATTAATTTGATCTTCAATCACTGATACCCTTTTTTCCACTTGATCGAATTGGCTATTGAAGCTTATGCGTGTGTCACAAAGTTCTCATGCCATGGTTTTCAGCTCCATCACGTTATTTAGGGTCTTCTCTACACTATTTAATGTAGTTAGCCATTTGTCTAACCTTTTTTCAAGGTTTTTATTTTCCTTGCGATGGGTTCAAACATCCTCCTTTAGCTCGGAGAAGTTTGTTATTACCAACCATCTGAAGCCTACTTCTGTCAACTCATCAAATTCACTCTCCATCCAGCTTGGTTTCATTGCTGGTGAGGAGCTGTGATCCTCTGGAGGAGAAGAGGCACTCTGATTTTTAGAATTTTTCAGCTTTTCTCCCCATCTTTGTGGTTTTATCTACCTTTGGTCTTTGATGTTGGTGACCTACAGATGGGATTTTGGTGTAGATGACCTTTTTGTTGATTTTGATGCTATTCCTTCCTGTTTGTTAGTTTTCCTTCTAACATTCAGGTCCCTCAGCTCCAGGTCTGTTGGAGTTTGCTGGAGGTCCACTCCAGACTCTGTTTGCCTGGGTAGCACCAGTGGAGGCTGCAAAACAGCAAATATTGCAGAACAGCAAATACTGCTGCCGGGTCCTTCCTCTGGTAGCTTCGTCCTAGAGGGGCAGCCGCCTATATGAGGTGTCTGTCAGCTCCTACTGGGAGGTGTCTCCCAGTTAGGCTACATGGGGGTCAGGGACCCACTTGAGGAGGCAGTCTGTCTGTTCTCAGAGCTCAAATGCTGTGCTGGGAGATCCACTGCTCTCTTCAGAACTGTCAGACAGGGACATTTGTCTGCAGAAGTTGTCTGCTGCCTTTTGTTCAGTTATGCCCTGCCCACAGAGGTGGAGTCTCGAAGCAGTAGGCCTTGTTGAACTGTGGTGGGCTCCACCCTGTTCGAGCTTCCTGGCCCCTTTGTTTACCTACTCAAGCCTCAGCAATGGCAGACGCCCCTCCCCCAGCCAGGCTGCCACCTCACAGTTTGATCTCAGACTGCTGCGCTAGCAGTGAGCAAGTCTCCATGGGCATGGGACTGGCTGAGCCAGGCACGGGAGAGAATCTCCTGTCTGCCGGTTGCTAAGACCTTGGGAAAAGCACAGTATTTGGGTGGGAGTGTCCCATTTTTCCAGGTAGTGTGTCACGGCTTCCCTTGGCTAGGAAAGGGAAATCCCCCGACCTCTTGCACTTCCCAGGTGAGACGATGCCCCGCCCCACTTCAGCTCACCCTACGTGTGCTGCACTCACTGTCGAAACAGTCCCAATGATATGAACCAGGTACCTCAGTTGGAAATGCAGAAATCACCCATCTTCTGCATTGATCATGCTGGGAGCTGCAGACCGGAGCTGCTCCTCTTCAGCCATCTTCACTCCTTCCGTCTCAAACCAGTTTATTAGTCAAATACAGTGGCTTATGCTATAATGCCAGCATTTTGGGAAACCCAGACAGGAGGATAGCTTAAGGCCAGGAGTTTGACACTAGTCTGCACAGCATAGTGAGACCTCATCTCTACAAAAAGTAAAAAAAATTAAAAAGTCAGATATAGTGGTGGTGCATGCCTATAATCCTACTTACTTGGGAGATGTGGTGGGAGGATAGCTTGAGCCCAGGAGTTTGAGGCTGCAGTGAGCTATGATCATGCCACTGTACTCCAGCCTGGGTGACAGAGCAAGACTTTTGTCTCTGAAAAAAAAACAAAAAAACAAAAAAACAAAAAACAGTTTATCCAAAGATACGCCTTCAATAATACACAATTAAATCAACTAACAAACACTTAGTCCAGGAGTCCAGAAAGAACCCAACTGTAATTACTACCAGGGTAATTGCCAACTATATGAAATTAGATTCATATGAGTTTGTGAAGATAGTCATTGTGTACCTAGGGCTGTTTTTAAATTTACATGATCCAAAATGAGAGTGCAGAAGCCTATTAAAGTATCAAAAATCTTTTCTTTGGATTGAAGATTACATCAACTAGCATTGTAATAGTGATGGTATGGCTCACATTAATCAGAAGGTCCAGTTAACACTTGCGTATACTATAACTTTGATTAAGCAAAAGATGAAACAAATTATGTTAATAAATGCTTTATTATCAAAAAACAAACAAACAAACAAACAAAAACTATCTCAAAACATGTAGCCCAATGCAGGATGAAGAAGAGGCTACCTCATTTGTGAATAAGTCAGGAAGAAGGTTTTAAAATAGTGGTGTAGAAGTAAACTGGCTTCACTACTCCCCACAGAAAACTTAAAACAAATGTAGAGCACTAAGATTTTCGCCAGCAACAATCCAGAACTTAAATACGAGAATGAGACAGATCCTGGGGCTACAGAGAAATGAAAAAAAAAGAAAATCTGAGCAGGTCGTAGGAGATGATTCTTCCTCATCTGCAAGGCCCACCCCATTCTGCCCAACAACAAGTGCATAAAAACATTTTCCCCCCAAAGCATGGTTTCTACACTAGAAAAACTGAGATTGAAGTGGTCAACCAGCTTTTCCAACATTTTAGATTTTCTGGGAGGAGACCTGTCCTTGCCTTAACCCATGAGAAGCATTGTAGCTCTCCAAAGGGAGAAATATACCTAAGGATGGGCAGCAACAAAAAGTAGAGGCAAGACTAGCATCCCCAGCCCTGGAAACTCTGCTCTATGACTTGGCCAAAGGAAATGCCAAATTAGAGTGGGTATTCAGCAGCACCACACTGTAGGAAGTATGTTTCATAGGTCCCTTTGGGCATACCCCTAGTAAGCTTACCTACATGACCAAGACAGTTCCTTTGGGATAGGTAACACTTCAGTCATTTTCTAGAGCCAAGGAGAACCTGGCCTTAAGGTGCCACTTAAAGCTGAAAAAAGGCAGTGACCAAGTAGTAACAATTTGCTAAGAAAATACATCCAATAAAAACCAAAACCAGCCAGAGAGAGTACACTGGAATAAATAAATTCTTCAATGCAAAGACATAAATGTATACCCATGAGAAACAACAGTAAACAGGGAACTACAACCATCCCCAAAAGGACAAAGCAAAAATCCGGTGATTCACCCTAATGAAATGGCAATTTGTGAGCTCCCTGACCAAGAATTCAACAACACTTTTAAGGAAACTCAGTGATCTCCAAAATAATACAGAAAAGCAATTCAGAAATTTATCAGAGAAATTTAACAAAGATATTGAAGTAACGAAAAAAATCCAACAGAAATCTTGGAACTGAGAAATACATTTGTTAAACTGAAGAACTCATTGAAGACTCTCAAGAGCTGAATGGATTAAGCAGAGGAAAAAAAAACTAATGAGCTCAAAGACCAGCTATTTGAAAATAGACAGTCAGAGAAGAAGAAGAAAAAAGTACAAAAATGAAAAAAGACCACCTACAAGACACAGATAATTACCTTAAATGAACAAATCCAGAGCTCAACAAGAGCGAGGGATAGAAATCTTATTCAAAGAAATAATAACAGAAAACTTTCCAAAACTTGAAGAAGATAAAAATATCCGGGCACAAGAAGATCTGAGAATATCAAACAGATTCAACTCAAATAAGACTATCCCAAAGCATGTAACAATCAAACTCTCAGCCACATACAGTGGCTCATGCCTATAATCCCAGCACTTTGGGAGGCCAAGGTGGGCAGATCACTTGAGGCCAGGGGTTCAAAACCACCCTGGGAAATATGGTGAAACCCCATCTCTACTAAAAATACAAAAATTAGCTGAGCATGCTGGCATATGCCTGTAATCCCAGCTACTTGGGAGGCTGAGATATGAGAATGTCTTGAACCCAGGAGGTGGATGTTGCACTGAGTCAAGATCATACCACTGCAATCCAGCCTGGGTGACAGAGTGATATCCCATCTCAATAATAATAATAATAATAATAATAATAATAATAATAATAATTTATTGCTAAAAAATGCTACTGAAGTGAATATGTGCCATTGGAAAATCGGTACTGATAGATTTGCTTAACACAGAATTTAGCACAAACCTTCAATTTTTTTTTTTAATAAATTTAAATAAATAAATAAATAAATTTAAATAAATAATATTTTTGCAATATCTGCAAAGCACAATAAAGCAAAGCACAATAAAATGAAATACGCTTGTATTTTCTCTCATTCTGGGGGCTCTTTTTTCACTTTCTGATGAGAAAAGTTTTAATAGACTTTTGATGGACTGAAGTTTTTAATTTTGATAAAGTTCAATTTATCTAATTTGTCTGTGGGTGCTTATGCTTTTGTTGTCATATCTAAAAATGTATTGACAAATCAAAGGTCATGAAGATTTAATCCTTTTTTTTTCCAAAGAGTTTTATAGCTCTTTTCTGGTCTTTCATCCATTTTGAGTTCATTTTGCGTAAGTTGTGAGATAGGGGGTCCAACTTCTTTCTTTTGCATGTGGATCTCCAGTTATCCCAGCACCATCTATTGAAAAGACTTTTATTTACCCATTGAATATTCTTGGCACCTTTATCAAAAATCAATTGACTATAAGAATATGGGTTTATTCCTAGACCCTTAATTTTATTCCATTTATCTAAATGTCTATCCTTATGCTAGTACCACACTATTTCAATTACTTCAATTATGTAATACAGTTTGAAATCAAGAAGTATGAATCTTTTAACTCATACTTCTTTTTAAAGTTTGTTTTGGCTATTTGGGGTTACTTACAATTCCATATGAATTTTAGGATCAGTTATTTCATTTCTGCAACAAACACCATTTTGATTTTGATAGGAATTGCATTGAATCTTTAGGTTGCATTGGGTAGTATTACCATTCTAACAATATTAGGTCTTTCAATCCTTGAACATGATATGTCTTTTTATTTATTTAAGACTTCTTTAATTTCTTTCAGCAACGTTTTAAAATTTGTAATGTATAAATTTTGAGATGTTTGGCTAAATTTATTCCCAAACATTTTATTCTATTCTGTTTTATGCTATTATAGATGGAATTTAAATTTTTTTCTGGCCAGGCACAGTGGCTCATGCCTGTAATCCCAGCACTTTGAGAGGCCGAGACAGGCAAATCACTTGAGGTCAGGAGTTTGAGACCAGCCTGGCCAACATGGTGAAACCCCATCTCTACTAAAAAAACAAAAATTAGCCAGATGTGGTGACAGATGCCTGTAATCTCAGCTACTCAGGAGACTGAGGCATGAGAATTGCTTGAGCCCAGGAGGTGGAACTTGCAGTAAGCCGAGATTGTAACACTGCATTCCAGCCTGGGAGACAGAGGGAAACTTCATCAGATTGTTAATTAATAGTGTACAGAAATAAAGCTGATTTTTGTATGTGGACATTGTATCCCACAACCTAGATGAACTGGTTTGTTAGATGTAATAGTACTTTGTGTGTGAATTCCTTATAATTTTATATTTAAAATCATGTTATCTGCAAGTAGAAATAATTTTACTTCTTCCTCTCCAATCTGGATGTCTCTCTCTCTCTCACTCTCTCCTCTCTCTCTCTCTGTCTCTCTCTTTCTCTCTGCCCTAACAACCTTGTTTAGAAACTACAGTACAATATTATATAGACAATAATTGAAACAGGACATCTTTATCTTGTTCTTCATCTTAGAAGGAAAGCTTTAAGTTCTTCACCATTAAGTATAATTTTAGATATGAGTTATTCATAGACACCCTTTATAATGTTGAGAAAGTTCCCTTCTATTTCTATTTTGTTGAATGTTTGTGTCATGAAAGGCTGTTGGATTTTGTCAAAATTTTGTATGCATCTATTCAGATATCATGTGTTTTTTGTCCCTTATTCTCAATATGGTGCATTACATTGATTGGTGTTCATGTTGAAACAACATGACATTCCTAAAATAAATCCTCATTTGGCCATGGTGTATAATCCTTTTTATATACTGTTTGATTCCGTTTGCTAGTATTTTGAGGAATGTTATGTCTATACTAATATGGAATATTGGTCTGTAGTTCTCTTTTCTTCCGATATATTTTTCTGCTTTTGGTTTCAAGGTAATATGGGCTTCGCAGAATGAGTTGGAATATGTTCTTTCCTCTTCTGTTTTTTAGAAGGGTTTGCAAAGGATTGGAAGGACTCCATTTCTGCCCATCTCTATCCTCCTCCCTATCTTCTCATTAGTAAACACTTGTGTTCGTTTTGGGGCACGCTTTCAGTGTTCCTTTCATACAAATATAAGAAAATACAAGGCCAGGCACAGTGGCTCATGCCTTCGGGAGGCCGAGTCGGGCAGATCATGAGGTCAGGAGTTTACAACCAGCTCAACCAACATGGTGAAACCCCGTCTCTATTAAAAATACAAAATTAGTTGGGCATGGTGGTTCATGCCTGTAATCCCAGTTACTCAGGAGGCCGAGGCAGGAGAATCACTTGAACCCAGGAGACAGAGGTTGCAGTGAGACGAGATCACGCCATTGCACTCCAGCCTGGGCAACAAGAGCAAAACTCCATCTAAAAAAATAAGAAAAGAAAAAAAATACAAATATATGCTTTTATTTCTCCTCTTACACATAATTTGTATATGCAAACTCCCTGTATTTATGTCTTTGTGTGTGTGTGTGTGTGTGTGTGTGTGTGTGTGTGAGAGAGAGAGAGAGAGAGAGAGAGTTTGAAGTTATGAGAAGAGAAGAAAAGCATGAAACAGCCATAAGTTTTTCAGTCTAAGCATCCTTGGATTCTTTCAGTCTAACCTACTCCTGTTAATTATCCTCATTCCACCCCCTCATTTATCTCTACCATGCTAACTAACATGTCAAAATGCAGTACGTGTAAATCACAACCCTATTTAAATACAGTCCACCTGTTTGCTGACTATACTCTGTGATTGGTCTTACTTTAAATTCATGATTATGAACTTCAAGTGGACCTTCAAGTGGGAATCACACCACTTTGCCTAGTCCACCGAGCCATTCACTATGATTATTTCACACTTTCTTCTCTAAACCTATTCCCATAAGCTCACTTTCTGGTAATAATCTTTTTTCCTACTTCATTAAGCAAAACAAACTGAAAAAACTTGCACCTACTCCCACTGAATCAAAGCACCCCGCCTTTCTTCCTGTTACAGTGAATTACTTCTCTGTGTTCCTAACTCAGTAGCTAGAAATTCTGTCTCATATTTCTCCTTGAGAGGCCCTGAATGGAAGGAAGATGAGTCTGCACTCAAACTGCATCTTTTCCATCTTCAGAATTCCTGGGGTACTTATCAGAGCAAATTGGTTAAGGATACTCTTGGGCAGGGTGGGACACGGTGGCTCATGCTGTAATCCCAGCCGTTTGGGAGGCCAAGGTGGGCAGATCACTCGAGGTCAGGAGTTCGAGACCAACCTGGCCAACAAGGTGAAACCCTGTCTCTATTAAAAATACAAAAATTAGCTATGTGTGGTAGCACATGTCAGTGGTCCCAGCTACTCAGAAGGCTGAGGCGCGAAAATCGCTTGAACCTGAGAGCAGAGGTTGCGGTGAACTGAGATTGTACCACTGTACTCCAGCCTGGGTGACAGAGTGAGACCCTGTCTGAAAAAAAAAAAAAAAAAAATACTCTTGGGCAGGCATTCCAGATAGGAAAATGCCTCTGCCCCTACTCCTACCCATGGAATCAAGCTGATGTCTTTGGGGGGCACTGGGATGGGCATGAAGATGGGTTAATTGATGCTACCAAGACTTTAGGTGACAGGAACAGAGCGCCCTCTCAGTCCCATGGGACTTAGTAGAATCGGTACTGAGCTTAATCATTGCATGTCTGCGCCCTGTGATATTCTTCTCTTGTTCATCATCGTGAATCGTTCTTCACTGGTTTCTATGTAATGTTGATAATTTGGATGCCAGGGATAGGTGAATGTGATGGGGAAAGTTGATGAGTATAGCTTAGACTGAAAGAATCTAAGAATTCTTACACTGAAAGACTGTGGATAACTATTTCACACTTCATTTTTCCCTCATACTTCTAATATCTACTGTCTCATATTCATTCTTAGCCAATAACTTTCTTATTTCATTGATAAAATGGAATCCATTGCAAGAGTATTTATACACATTCCTATCAATCCACCCACCAACATCTGTGCCGAAAATACTCTGCCTTACCTTTTGTCACTGTAGGTGAACTCCACGTGCTCCTTGCTGAGGCAAATTCCTCCATTTGTATACCAGATTCCATCCTGTCCATTCACAAACCTGAAAAGCCAGCCTTCATCCATCTTAAAACCTCTGCTCAGGAACAGCCCTGCACCACATGAGATTGCATCCCCACTCCCTTCACAATTCATTTTGCATGGCAGGGAAATTACGTGGCCCTTCTTCCAGCAAACATTTGTAAGCATTCCTCCAAACAAGCTGCATTTTAAGACTCAATTATGCTTTGCCTTTGGGCCCATAGTAGGTGCTCATAGCATTTTGCACATTGACTAACATTCATAGACACAATCCCAGATCTCAGGGCTGCGACTTCAGCCAGAAAGTTTCTAACTAGGAAAAGTTTTACCTAGCACTTGATCCATTATTGATGAATGACCCCAGTAAAGCGCTATAAAATATATTGATGAGGCCCGTTCCAAGAAAGCTTATTATATGATCTAATCCGATAAATTCCTCATACCTTACACCAAGGAAAGTTTTTTCACTCTCATAACTAGTAAATACTCTGCTGAGTAATTGCCCGTGTGCCCTTCTAGTGCAAAAAGATAAAACTGACCCTCTATTCGCCGTAAGTCCCTTTAGCAAGAATACAAAAAATATGACACTGCCTATAACTAAAATTGGGTTTCTTAAGCATTTTATGTTTCATCTGAGAGCAACCTTCAAAAAAATCATGAGAGGAATGCCACTGATGAATCAAGCTCTTAGGCAATGAAAGGTGCTATTGAGCCTGATTATTCTCGGATACATTAAAGCAGTGTTTCTCATGAGTTATTGGTAACACAAGTTCATTGAAAAGACTTACCTGTGACCCAGCCTCTGTCCCCTGCCCTCCCTTTTTTTGCTTCTCTTTCAACCAAAAAGTTCTTCCATGTAAATTTTCATGCACTTTCAGGCATATTTTCCAGATACCCCTGACTTAACTATTCTCTCTCGTGAGGTCTGGCATTATAGCCTCAACAATTTATTCTTTGCTTCAAACAATTCATCTCCAGTCTGGGCAACTTAAAAGTATTATACTAGAAAAGAGTACTGATCATGTGGAAGAAAAGAGAAAAGAGGGGTGTGTTCATCTGTTTTGCATTGCTATAAGGGAATACCTGAGGCTGAGTAATTTATTTAAGAAAAGAGGTTTATTTGGCTCATGCTTCTGCAAGCTGTATAAGAAGCATGGTGCCAGCATCTGCTCTTCTTCTGGTGAAGGCTTAGAAAACTTTTACTCATGGGGGAAGTCAAGGGGAGCCAGTGTGTCACATGGCAAGAGAGGGAGCAAGAGAGAGAGATGAGGTGCCATGCTCTTTTAACAACCAGTTCTCATGTGAACTGACAGTGTGAAAACTCACTTATTACTACACGAAGGGCACCAAGCCATTCATGAGGGATCTGCCCCCATGACCAAAATATCCGCTACTAGGCCCCCCACCTCCAACATTGGTGATCACATTTCAACCTGAGATTTGAAAGGGACAAACATCCAAATTATATCAGGGAATAAGGGAAAGACAGGAAAGCAATTAAGCAGTGTATTCGTCTTTCAGTCTCAGCTGTGGCAAGGCCAAGCAAGTAATGCCAACACCTCTGGCTCTCAAAATTTCCACTCTGACCTCACCTTCTCCTACAGTCCACTCTGCTGCCGTGACTGAACTGGTCATCTACTTTGCAAAGGGTTTCTAGGCTGCAACATCACCACCACTGCTGTCTCCAAGACTCCAGTGGTTCAATTAACTGGGTTAAGCTGCTCTGTCAGACGCAACCGATTGCTACGAGCAAACAGATTGCTGCTGACTCCTGTCCAAAGGCACAAGGCAAGGCCAGGTATGGTGGCTCATGCTTGTAATCCCAAAACTTTAAGAGGCAGAGGCAGGAGGATTGGTTGAGCCCAGGAATTAGAGACCAGCCTGGGTAACATAGGGAGAACCCATCTCTGCAAAAAAATTTTAAAAATTAGCCAGGCATGGTGGTATGTGCCTGTGGTCCCAAGTCTTAGAAGGCTTAGGCAGGAGGATGACTTGAGCCTGGAAGTTTGAGGCTGCAGTGATCCCTGATCGTCATGCCACTGCACTCCAGCCTGAGTGACAGAGTGAGACCTTGTCTAAAAAAAAAAAAAAAAAAAAAAAAGGCCAGAAGGCCAGGCGTGGTGGTTCACGCCTGTAATCTCAGCACTTTGGGAGGCCGAGGCGGGCAGATCAACTGAGGTCAGGAGTTCAAGAACAGCCTGGCCAACATGTTGAAACCCTGTCTCTACTTAAAATACAAAAATTAGCCAGGTATGGTGGCAGGTGCCTGTAATCCCAGCTACTCGGTAGGCTGAGGCAGGAGAATTGCGTGAACCCGGGAGGTGGAGGCTGCAGTGAGTCAAGATCATGCCATTGCACCCCATCCTGGGCAACAAGAGCAAGACTTTGTCTCAAAAAAAAAAAAAAAAAAAACTTAAAAACTTGGCTAGGCATGGTAGCTCACACCTGTAATCCCAGCACTTTGAGAGGCCAAGGTGGGTGGATGACCTGAGGTCAGGAGTTCGAGATCAGCAACAAGGTAAAACCTCATCTGCTAAAAATACAGAATTAGCCGGGCATGGTGGCACACGTCTGTAATCCCAGCTACTCAGGAGCTGAAGCAGGAGAAGCACTTGAACCCAGGAGGCAGAGGTTGCAGTGAGCCGAGATCGCGCCACTGCACTCCAGCCTGGGCAACAACAGTGAAACTCCATCTCAAAAAAAAAAAAAAAAAAAAGAACTTGATAGAATAACAACCCCCCCAAAAAATTTTTTGACGGAGCCTTGCTCTGTCACCCAGGTTGGAGTGCGATGGTACAATGTCGGCTCACTGCAGCTTCCATCTCCTGGGCCCAAGTGATCCTCCCACCTCAGCCTCCCAAGTAGCTGGGATTACAGGCACCCACCACCACACTGAGCTAATCTTTGTATTCTTAGTAAAAATGGGGTTTCACCATGTTGACCAGGCTGGTCTTGAACTCCTGACCTCAAGTGATCCACCCACCTCAGCATCCCAGAGTGCTGGAATTACAGAAGTGAGCCACCACACCAGGCCAAAAATTTTTTTTAGTAATAAAGAAATAACTAAAACAGAGACATAAAGTATTGTGTACTCCATCCAAGTGCCGAGGAGGTTTCATCCACCACTGCAACTTGAAAAGTACTACTCTAAAGCACACAAAGTTTGCAAAATAGCAGACCTAGAATAGGTCAATAATGTCACAGTCAAAAAGATGAAAAAAGAAACAGGAAAATGTTATGGTTTCTCAATCTAGTTGTCAAATGCTTACTGAGCACCTAATGTGAGCAAGGCTCTTGTCCAGGCCTCAGGAATATAGCAGTGAACAGAACAGACAAAGCTCCTGCTCTCCTGGGACTTACACTGCATATTCGTGTGAAAACATGAAAATGCCCTTCAGGATTTTCAGTGAAAGGACTGAGTGGAAAAGATTCTTGTCGACATCACTAGAAAAAGACCTACTCTTATTCTCTTTCAACATAATAATAAGAAGAGGGCCAGGCATGGTGGCTCATGTCTGTAATCCCAGAACGTTGGGAGGCCAAGGTGGGTGGATCACTTGAGGTCATGAGTTCAAGACAAGCCTGGCTAACATGGTCAAACTCTGTCTCTACTAAAAATACAAAAATTAGCCAGGTGCGGTGGTGGGCACCTGTCATCTGAGCTACTAGGGAGGCTGAGGCAAGAGAATTGCTTGAACCCAGGAGGTGGAGGTTGCAGTGAGCCAAGATCATGCCACAGCATTCCAGCCTGAGCAACAGAGCAAGACTCTGTCTCAAAAAGAAGAAGGAGAAGGAGAAAAAGGAGAAGGAGAAGGATAATGGGAGAAAGGAAGAAGGAAGAAGACTCAACATTTACTCAGTACTTACTGTGTGCCAGACAGTGAGTTAAGTACTTCATATACATTACCAGACATTCTAATATAGGCATTTGCACTATTTTTTTCCCTTTTGACCCATTCTGGTATAATCGAAAAAACGTTTCATATAAATTCAGAATATTTGGGCGTAAGTCTTGAGTTGACCACTCAGGCTGTGTGATCTTTAGCAACTCACTTAACCTCCCTTACTCTCAATTTTATCACATAGGAATATTACCTTTACAAGTCTTTCCAGAATCATAGAGAGGATCAAGTGACATTACCTGTTAAGCACTTATGACAATACTTGGCATGTAGAAAATACTCAATAAATTAGATCAGTCATCATTATCATAACTATTTAAAATTTTATTCATAAAGTAATGAATATAAGTAAAAAGACATTGTACAGTAGATTCAGCCTCATAGCATGCATTTCACGGAGCACTAAATTTTTCTTTTTGTTAGTTCACATTTTTATTAAGTAGAAACTACACAGTACAACTTATACTCAAGTTATTTTTATCTTATTTATTGTATCATAGATTATAAAGCTAAGATTATATTTTACTGCCTCATGTTCCATTTTTAAAAATCTGAGTGCATCTCTCTTCTAGCAGCAGAAACCAAAATGCAGTTTTTACTGCATAAATATCTGCTAGTAAGAAATATAAAAACGGTACTTATTTTGTATAATATTTCACAGTTTCAGACCAATATTTAAAACACATTACAAAGCTCTTATAATATCAATTATTATTACCAGCATGCTTATACCATTTATTAAGTCACTTGTTGTATTAGTCTGTTTTCATGCTGCTGATAAAGGCATACCAAAGACTGGGAAGAAAATGAGGTTTAACTGGACTTACAGTTCCACATGGCAGGAGATAAAAGGCACTTCTTCCATAGTGGCAACAAGAGAAAATGAGGAAAAAGCAAATGCAGAAACCCCTGATAAAACCGTCAGATCTTGTGAGACTTATTCACTATCACAAGAATAGCACCGGAAAGACCAACCCCCATGATTCAATTATCAACCCTGGGTCAATCCCACAACACGTGGGAATTCTGGGAGATACAACTCAAGCTGAAATTTGGGTGTGGACAGAGGCAAACCATATAATTCCACCCCTGGCCCTCCAAATCTCACATCCTCACATTTCAAAACCAATCACGCCTTTCCAACAGTTCCCCAAAGTCTTAACTCATTTCAGTATTAATCCAAAAGTCCACAGTCCAAAGTCTCATCTGTTACAAAGCAAGTCCCTTCTGCCTAGGGGCCTGTAAAGAAAGCTAACTACTTCCTAGATACAATGGGGGTACACGTATTGGGTAAATACAGCAGTTCCAAATGGGAGAAATTGGCCAAAACAATGGGGTTACAGGGTCCATGCAAGTCCAAAATCCAGAGGGGCAGTCAAATTTGAAAGCTCCAAAATGATCTCCTTTGACTCCAGGTCTCATATCTAGCTCACACTGATGCAAGAGATGGGTTTCCATAGTCTTGGGCAGCTCTGCCCCTGTGGTTTTGCAGGATACAGCCTCCCTCCCAGCTGCTTTCATGGGCTGGCATTGAGTGTCTGTGGCTTTCCCAGTGGAAGCTGTTGGTGGATCTAACATCAACAGGGGTCTGGAGGATGGTGGCCCTCTTTTCATAGCTCTACTAGGCAGTGTCCCAGTAGAGACTCTGTGTGGGGGTTCCAACCCTACATTTTCCTTCTGCACTACCCTAGCAGAAGTTCTCCATGAGGGCCCCACCCCAACAGAAAACTTTTGCCTGGGCATCCAGGTGTTTCCATACATCTTCTGAAATCTAGGTAGAGGTTCCCAAACCTCAATTCTTGACTTCTATGCACCCGCAGGCTCAACACCACATAGAAGCTGCCTAGGCTTAGGGCTTCCACCCTCTGAAGCCACCGCCCAAGCTGTACATTGACCCCTTTCAGCCACAGCTGGAGCAGCTGGGTCATAGGGCACCAACTCCCAAGGCTGCACACAGCATGAGGACCCTGGGCCTGGCCCACAAAACCACTTTTTCTTCCTGAGCCTCCAGGCCTGTGATGGGAGGGACTGCTGTGAAGGTCTCTAACATGGCCTGGAGAAATTTTCCCCATGGTCTTGGGGATTAACATTAGGCTCCTTGTTACTTATGCAAATTTCTGCAGCTGGCCTGAATTTCTCCCCAGAGAATGGGTTTTTCTTTTCTATCACAGAGTCTGCAAATTTTCCAAATTTTTATGCTCTGGTTCCCTTATAAAACTGAATGCCTTGAACAACATCCAGGTCACCTCTTGAATGCTTTGCTGCTTAGAAATTTCTTCCACCAGCTACCCTAATTTATCTCTTTCAAGTTCAAAGTTGCACAAATCTCTAGGGCAGGGGCAAAATGCCACCAGTATCCTTGCTAAAACATAACAAGAGTCACCTTCGCTCCAGTTCCCAACAAGTTCTTCATCTCCATCTGAGACCACTTCAGCTTGGATTTTATTGTCCATAGCACTATCAGCATTTCGGGCAAAGCCATTCAACAAGTCTCTAGGAAGTTCCAAACTTTCCCACATTTTCCTGTCTTCTTCTGAGCCCTCCAAACTGTTCCAGTCTCTGCCTGTTACCCAGTTCCAAGGTTGCTTCCACACTTTCGGATATCTTTTCAGCAACGCCCCACTCCCAGTACCAATTTACTGTATTGGTCTGTTTTCATGCTGCTGATAAAGACATACTAGAGACTGGGAAGAAAAAGTGGTTTAATTAGACTTACAGTTCCACATGGTGGGAGGTGAAAGGCACTTCTTACATGGTGGCAACAAGAGAAAATGAGGAGGAAGCAAAAGTGGAAACCACTGATAAACCCATCAGATTTTGTGAGACTTATTCACTATCACCAGAATAGCACAGGAAAGACTGGCCCCCATGATTCAATTACCTCCCCCTGGGTACCTCCCGCAACATGTGGGAATTCTGGGAGATATAATTCAAGTCGAGATTTGGATGGGGACACAGCAAAACCATATCACTTGCATAGAATGACATTGCATAAGCATAGTATCATCATTTTCTTAAGTATTCTGGGTTTTCCTAATCTTTTATAAACAATGTAAAATTGTACATCTTTTACATATATACATCTTTACAGACATTAAAAAGAATATATGTAAGTTGAATTCATAAAGTAAATTTTCTTGGTCAAAGTTTCCATGGTTTTGTTTGTTGTTTATTTGTTTGTTTGAGATGGAGTCTTGCTCTGTTGCCCAGGCTGGAGCACAGTGGCATGATCTCAGCTCACTGTAACCTGTGCTTCCTGGGTTCAACCAATTCTCCTGCCTCAGCCTCCCAAGGAACTGAGACTACAGGCATGAGCCACCAAACACAGTTAATTTTTGTATTTTTAGTAGAGACAGGATTTCACCATGTTGGCCAGGCTGGTCTCAAACTACTGACCTCAAGTGATCCACCTGCCTCAGTCTCCCAAAGTGCTGGAATTACAGGGGTGAGCCACCATGCCTGGCTTTTATTTTAATTTTTTATGAATGAAATACAATCGCCTTCCCCAAAGGCAATGATAATTTATATCCTCACATGCAGTGAATGTGCTTTTTTACCCACACCTTTATTAACATTAATCTTAAAAACTGTAATTGGAAGAGGTTGAACCTAACAGCCAAAAGGTGGCTGTTGATCTTAAGATTAAGGTGTTATAAAATCCAAAGGGAGCGATTGAAACTGCCTTTGCAAAATTATGACTGAGACAGTGAAAGAGATCTAACTTAACCGACTCCATTTTGCTTCTAACCTCCAAGCTGTCCTTGTTCATTCCTGGCATAGGCTGAACTAACTTTGGGGGACACTTTATAGTTTATAGTTTAAGCAAAGATGGTAACAGCCCTTTCTCAAAGCAGACCTCCTTCTTGCCTGGGGACTAGATTGCCTTTATAGGACTAATAGTAGCCACAAGATTAGAAATTATGGTTTAGGAGTCATGCAGCTGGAGGCTACAAGATTCTGACCCTCCCTAAACTGCTCCTAAGATCAGTGCTTGAGATATTTTGCAGACCCTGCACTTGATGGATCAGCTGGCACCACCCAGATCAATAAACTGGCTCATCTGATCTTGTGGCCCCCACTCAGGAACTGACTCAGCCCAAGAAGACAGCTTCCACTCCCTATGCTTTCATCCCTGACCAATGAACACTCCTGGCTCACTGGCTTCCCCGCTCCGACCAAGTTATCCTTAAAAACTCTGCTCCAGGCCAGGCGCGGTGGCTCACACCAGTAACCCCAGCATTTTGGGAGACCAAGGCGGGCAGATTACTTGAGGTCAGGAGTTCTAGACCAGCCTGGCCAACACGGTGAAACCCCGTCTCTACTAAAAATACAAAAATTAGCTGGGCCCACATGGTGGTGGACGCCCATACGCCCAGCTACTCAGGAGGCTGAGGCAGAGAATCACTTGAATCTGGGAGGCGAAGGTTGCAGTGAGCCGAGATAGCACCACTGTACTCCAGCCTGGGCAATAGAGCAAGACTCGGTCTCAAAAATAAAAACAAAAAACAAACAAACAAAAACAACTCTGCTCACCGAATGCTCGGGGAGGCTGGTTTGAGTAATAGTAAAACTCCGGTCTCCGCAAAAAAAAAAAAAAAAAAAGTGGCTGTTGAATTACTCGTAAAATTTAACTGTACACGTTTTTCTCCATCCTCTACAAACAAAAATAATTACCAACCTCTGAATACATTTAATTTTATCCTCCATATTTGATATTTATTAAGTTAAAAAGAACTCTCTTAATTCACTAAAGAAAAATTTTTACTATTTCTGTCTTTAAAGAAAAATAATTATAAACAAAATGTAATATGCACCAGATTTGAAAGAGCCGGACAGATCTGGTTTTAGGTATCCGTTATTAATGTGTAAATATTCAAAAGATCCAGAAGGTGGCAGTATAATAATGTTTTCCTAAATTTTGGACCCAGATTATCTGAAAATACATACATTGTTCCCGTTTTTATTTTGTCTTTTCTTAAAATGATGCAAGATCATAAAATACAAGGCACTAAAGAACAAGAGGAGGAAACCTCCACACACTTACAGAACAGAGGAACCGTGAGGGGATGGAATGTGCTCAGGTAGGGAATTAGAGAACTCGCTACAAATTTCAGCTCCTTGGGCAAGTCCCTTAATCTTGAAGTCTACGTTTCCTTGTAGGTGAAATCATATGGCAATGTCCACCCACAAGACCACTGTGAAGACTAAATGAGATAAATTATATAAATGTACAGGGCATACTGGAACATAAGACTGTAACAAGCATTCAACCAATTTTTTTTTTTTTTTTTTTTTTTTTTTTTTTTTTTTTTTTTTTGAGACAGAGTCTCCCTCTGTTGCCCATCCTGCAGTACAGTGGCACAATCTTGGCTCACCGCAAACTCCACCTCCCGGGTTCAAGCGATTCTCCTGCTTCAGCTTTCCTAGTAGCTGGGATTACAGGCATGCGCCACCACACCCGGCAAGTGATCCACCTGCCTCAGCCTCCGAAAGTGCTAGGATTACAGGCATTAGCTACCGCACCCTACCCAATCAATATTATTTTATGCAGTTCTGTAGGGAACTACTCAAAGACTTAGAATAAAATTATTGTTTAGGAAACAATGAAATAAAAGCCTCATATATATATAATAAAAACCTATTATGTTAAAGACCTACGTCTTGAAAAGGGGTAATAAAACACACAGGAGAATGTCCTTCCTCGTCAAGGAGTAGGGAAAGAATTACCTAAACAGGTAACAGTGCAAGGCGGTGAAGAGAAAAAAGGTCTCCAGCGGGTATGATGGTCTGAAAAGTCTTCACCTAAAATAAAAGTAAAGAATTTGATATTTGAAGGAGAAGAGAAAAGGAAGGTATTTCAGAGATAAGAGTGGTACAACTCTGAGTGTATTTGGAAGGCCATGAATGAATAATTTGACTTCTCTAGAAATTAGGTAAATAAGATCAATTAGAGTTGCATTACAGAGAGGCACAGATTAGGGCTAATAGTTGCTGACTACATGCCAGTGCTTCTCAAACTTTAGGTGAACAAGTTACCTGGAGATATCATTCACATGGAGATTATTATTTAAATCATAATTTGGGATGTACCCTGAGAGTTGTTAGATATGAGTTCTAAATTTCTCTTCAAAGAATCAATATGCCAGTATGTTCAATTCTGTGCCTTCTACTTTTAAACTTAACTTCCTTGTAAAGCAACCTTTTTCGATTACCTGCTCCCCCCGATTCATTTTGATTACCTGCTCCACCCTGACTCATTCTGATTACCTGCTCCATCCTGACTCATTCTGATTACCTGCTCTGCCCTGACTCATTCCCCACCCTCACTCATTCCGATTTCCGGCTCTGCCATAACCATTTTTCCCGCCAAACCACTCACCCTGTCACTCTTTAAATTAGCCAATCAGAATTAGTTTAGCCAGTGTGATCTCACCCTAGCCAATAGGGGAAGGACACAGCAACAGGGGCCGCGTGCGTCAGTAATAAGAACCCCTTCCCCTCCCTTGTCCAGGTGTGCACTCACCATTGCTCCATCTGTGATGGCGCACCCATCTATATAAGTAATTTGCCTTGCTGAGAAGAAAAAAAGAAAATTTTGTATTTGAGTGCTATTTCTTTGGTGGCACCAAAACTGTATTTATAACAGAGTCTATGTTTCTAAAAAGCTCCCGGGTGATGTCAGTGCTGCTGATCTGAGGACCACATTTTGAGTAATAAGACTATAAATGAAAAGACCCTAAACATTGGAACAAGTTATAAAAGAATCTGAATGTGGTGACAATTCATCTAGAGACAAGATTCAGGTTTGATTGAAATAATGAACATGGAATAAAACAGGATATAAATATTTTCATGTTGGGTACTACTTAAGGACCCATGAAACTTATAATTTGAGATGTTGGGAGAAGAAAACTACAAGCATATAAATAAACCCAAAAAAAAAGCAAACGTAGAAAGTTATATGCAGAGAATTAGCATAAGGTGATGTAATAGAGAATGACAGGGTAGATACTCTAAAGGGAGTGGTCAGGGAAATCTGAATGACAAAAGAAATGAATCTGAAATATGCTATCTGAATATTAATGACAAGGAGGAGCAGATCATGACAAAATAGGAGCAGAAGAGCATTTTGCTTTATTTTTTTATTTTTGAGATGGAGTTGTTTGTTTGTTTTTTGAAAACAAAGTAAACTTTGTCACCCAGGCTGGAGTGCCGTGGCACCCTCTTGGCTCACTGCAACCTCTGCCTCCCAGGTTCAAGCGATTCTCCTGCCTCAGCTTCCTGAGTAGTGGGATTACAGGCATGCACCACCACACCTGGCTAATTTTTGTATTAGAAACAGGGTTTCACCATGTTGGTCAGGCTGGTCTCGAACTCCTGACCTCATGATCCACCTGCCTCGGCCTTCCAAAGTGCTGGCATTACAGAGACGGAGTTTCACTCTTGTTCAGCTGGAGTGCAGTGGCGTGATCTCAGCTCACTGCAACCTCTGCCTCCCAGGTTCAAGCAATTCTCCTGCCTCAGCCTCCTGAGTAGCTGGGATTACAGGTTCGTGCCACCATGCCCAGTTAATTCTGTATTTTTAGTGGAGATGGGGTTTAACCATGTTGGCCAGGCTGGTCTCGAACTCTTGACCTCAGGTGATCCACCCACCTTGGCCTCCCAAAGTGCTGGAATTACAGGCATGCGCCACAGCACCCAGCGGGGAGAACATTTGAGATGGAAGTGTTATTTAGAGAAGACTGTGAATGCAGTGTGGCTAGATTTTATGAATAAAGGGATGAGTGGTATGAGATGCTGCTTGGAGACACATTCAGTCCAGGTCATGTAGTGCTTTGTTTGTTTTTGGTTTGGTGGGTGGGGGCTGATTTTGTTTTCTTGGTTTTTTTGTTTGTTTGTTTGTTTGAGACAGGGTCTTGCTCTGTCACCCAGGCTGGAGTGCGGTGGTGCAATCATGACTCACAGCAGCCTTGACCTCCTGAGCTCAAGCGATCTTCCCACCTCAGCCTCCCAGGTAGCTGGGACTCCAGGCACATGCCACCATGCCCAGCTAATTTTTTTTACTTTCTGTAGAGACGGTGTTTCGCCATGTTATCAAGGCTTGTCTCAAATTCTTGGACTCAAGCCATCCACCGTCCTCAGCCTCCCAAAGTGCTGGAATTACAGGCATGAGCCACTGCACCCAGCCCGTTTAGTGTTTTGCAAATTAAATTGTAGAATTTGGATTTCATTCTAAGTGCAATTAGTTGCCACTAGATAGTTTTAATCAAGGAATATATAAGTGATATGATTTAAAACTTTTTGGAAATTATTTTGACTTGAAAATACTAATCAATCTTAACATGACTTGTGCTGCCTAATGTCATGCAACAGGAAAAGCACAGTACAACCTATGAGGTATTCTTGCCAAATGAATTGAACCTGGATCTCATTAAGCCTCAAGCTCTGCCTACCAGTTTACAGGAAATTTGGAGGTTAGAAGAACATGTTTAACAACACTAAAAGGAATCAATTAGCGAGATACAGAAAATGGAGTATTCCCCAGGATAAATAACATTTTTATTTTCAAAAAACAAATGAATAAAATAGGTATACTAGTATAGTCTTACAAAACAAAAGAAAAGCTAGAGAGGCATATCAACCAAAGGCAATGTGTTTAATTTAATGATAATTACATAACAAAGCATATATTGAGAAATAATTGATCATTTTCAGGTGTAATTATTGCATACTGGTTTTACTCTTTAAATTTCTTCCCCGTTAGAGATATCTACTGAAACATTTATGGTCGAAATGATATATCTTGGATTTGGTTTAAAATACTTAAAAGAAAATATGTTAGTGGGAAAATAGATAAAGATGGGGAAATTATTGATAGCTTTTGGAGCTGCTGTGATAGGATAAAGAAATGTGATATACTATTCTATTTATGTGTATGGGGTTTTTTGTGTTTTTGTTGGTGGTAGTGGTGGTGGTAGTTGTTGGTTTTGTTTTGTTCTGTTCCGTTTTGCTTTTCTTTTCTTTTCTTTTTTTTTTTTTTTTTTTTTTTTGAGACAGAGTCTCACTCTGTTATCAGACTGGAGTGCAGTGGAGTGATCTCATCTCCCTGCAACCACCGCCTCCCAGGTTCAAGTGATTTTCTTGCCTTAGCCTCCCAAGTAGCTGGGACTACAGGCACACGCCAGCGTGCCCACCTAATTTTTGTATTTTTAGTACAGACGGGATTTCATCATGTTAGCCAGGATGGTCTCAATCTCTTGACCTCATGATCTGCCAGCTTTGACCTCCCACAGTGCTGGGATTACAGGCGTGAGCCACTGCACGCAGCCTCTGCCATGTTTTTCTAAGACAGGGTCTCACTCTTGCCCTGACTGGAATGCAGTGGTGCAATCATAGCTCACAGCAGCCTCAAACTCCTAGGCTCAAGCAATCCTCCCCACTCAACCTCCCAAGTAGCTGGGACTACAGGAACATGCCACGACTTATGGCTAATTTTTTATATTATGTATATGTTTTTAAATTTCCCCGTATATACACACATCCCTCACTCTGGTTGAAATGCAGAGACTGGGTTTCAGGGAGGCAGTAGTGAAAGCAGGGATGGCAGTTAGTACACTGTTGCCGTGGTCCACGTATGAAGAGCTGGTGGACTGGACTAGTGGTGGTGGTGGAGATATTAGAGAAGTGGATGGTCTCAAAATACTAGGGAAATCAAATTGACAAAATTTCTTGATGATTTTGGATGGGGTTGAAGTGAGTGGGAAAGGAAAGGGAAGATGCACTTTCAAGGTAATTTCTGAATTTTTAGCATTATTTTGACAGGCTGTAGGGAGGCTGGGGTGCAGGGTTAGGAAGAGTTCTATTTTGTCCATGGTAGTTTTGAGATTACTATCAAGAGCCTTTTTTAGAAATGCAAGATAAACTGTTGGGTGGAATTTGCAGTACAAGTCAGGACTAGAAATGTAGATCTGGAGGTGAGTCTTGTAAATAATATTTACAGTCAGGGGACTGGCAGATATCACTGAAGAAGTGGAGAAATAGAGAAGGAACCTCAGAATAGGTGCTTAGAGACTGAGCACAGGAGAATCCAGTGGAGCATCAATGTGCCCATCTGTATAGCAGAATTGTAATAGGGCTATTGAAAGGATTGTGCATGATTTTGTATGCAAAGCCCTCCGTGGCACATAGTAAATGTTCAATAGCCATTATTCATCTTTGACCCATTCATTTTTAGCAAATAACCTCTCCTCTTACTTCCCTGAGAAAAACAGGAGGCAAAGACCTGCAGGAGGCAACTCCATCACTTTCCTTCCCCCCAACCCTCAAACTCTCTTGTAAGTCTATCATCCATCTCCTCCTCCTTTCAGTGTCAGAAGACAAATTCCCCTTCCTTTTCTAAGTTCATTTTTTTCAATAGGCTGTCAATTCTATTCCTACCACCTCTTCTGAGATGTTACTCTACCAATTATGACATTCTGTCTTATACTTTCCCTTGCTCTCCCTTTCTAGCTTCTTCTTTTCAGCATATAAACATATGACTTCATTCTATCTTCTTGTTTTCTTGTTTTTGTTTGAGATAGGGACTGGCTTTGTCAACCAGGCTTGAGTGCAGTGGGGTGATCATGACTCACTGCAACCTCCGCCCTCAGGATTCAAGTGATTCTCATGCCTCAGCCTTGCGAGTAGCTGGGATTACAGGCATGTGCCACCATATCTGGCTAATTTTTTGGTAGAGATGGGATTTCACCATGTTGCCCAGGCTGGTCTCGAACTCCTGGCCTCAAACAATGTGCCTATCTTGGCCTCCCAAAGTGCTGGGATTACAGGTGTGACCCACTATGCCTGGCCACTTTTGCTCATTCTTGTGCTGAGGACATAACAGTCCTTTCCTTGAACTGATCCCCATCGTTTTCAAAAATTGCAACCATATTTGTGAAAACTAACAATAGGTCTCAGGTTAGAATTATGTAAGGGGCCTGACCTTTGCTAAAGAATAAGCATAGTTAAATAATGACCTGCCACTGCCTAGTTTGCTTCTTTTTTTAGACAGTCTCGCTCTGTCACCAGGCTGGAGTGCAGTGGCAACATCTTGACTCACTGCAACCTCTACCTCCCCGGTTCACACCATTCTCCTGACTCAGCCTCCATGGTAGCTGGTGCCCATCACCACGCCCACCTAATTTTTGTATTTTTAGTAGAGACAGGGTTTCACCATGTTGGCCAAACTGGTCTCAAACTCCTGAACCTAGATGATCCTCCCGCCTCTGTAGCAGGACAAGCTGCAGACAAAACTCCTCAGACACCAAGTTAAAGAAGGAAGAGGTTTATTCGGCCGGAAGCATCAGCAGGACTCCTGTCTCAAGAGCCGAGCTCCCCGAGTGAGCAATTCCTGTCCCTTTTAAGGGCTCACAACTCTAAGGGGGTCCGTGTAAGAGGGTCGTGATCAATTTGAGCAAGCAGCGGGTACGTGACAGGGGCTGCATGCACCGGTGGTCAGAGTGAAACAAAACAGAACGGGAGGTTTCATAATGTCCTTCCATACAATGTCTGCAATCTATAGATAACATCAGTTGCTAGGTCAGGGGTGGAATTTTAACTAACAGGCTTAGGTCAGGCAGGCCCAGGCCTGGTTTCAGGTCTAGTTCCTAGGCGCCAGACTACCTGCCTTTCGTTTTTCTTCTCTTTCCTTTTCTGAGTATAAAACAATATAAAACAATATGACAGGGTCTATCTCTCTTCTCTCATTTCCCCCCTTTGAGGCTCTCACTTTTTATTAGTGGGAGTTCTCACTCTTATTTTCACTACTTATGTCTTCCTGTGTAATATATTGATAATGATTCATATAGTGCACTTGTGCTGATACATAACATGAAGTGACATTGAGAGACTGAGCTATATGCTCGGCTAATTGCAAAAACAAACTTCTTGTTTTTCCTGAAATCTCTGGTACTGGCACATTCAGTTCATCATAGAAGGTTTGAAATACTGGCTCAGGAGAGCATTTAAAAACTTTTTCTCAAACCACGACATTTACTTGAAGATCCAGTCCAGCTCCATCAATTTTTAGGGTTATATGTTCTCTTTTTTTCTAGCAAGGATTAAGGGGGTTGGTTATTACCAGTTCTAAGGGTAATGACCACTGGTACAGGAAGGACCAATTTTCCTTTGCTGAAGGTGGACAGGATTTTTTTATTTCTTATCTAAGTAGCTTAAATGACACAAGACCAGTATCTACATTTATTTTTACACAGTCTTAATTTATGATAAATGTACTTATTTTCTGCCATATAGCCTCTTTTTTAATTAAGAGAACTACATCTTATTTTTAACTTATTACTATTAATGACAGCACAGGCATCAAATTTCAAGGTGACTCGTTTGGGCACCTCTTTTTCTTTCTGTTTTGGCTAACACTTTACTCATATCGTTTATGAGCCCCCACCAGTCTTCAGTTTTTAATCTTCTTTTAAAAACTGTGGCCATGGGAGGCTTAGATGGGTCATAATACACATTAGGTTGGTCATTTCCTGGGCTACATATCTTGTATATAACAATATTACACAAGCAAGTTTTTTTGTTTTTGTTTTTTTAGAATTCCAGTACACTTATAATAACCGTAAAATAATACAACCGTATCAACCTTTTGTCCACCTCAGTGACTTGATGTGTACCCTGGGAACAGCCCTCAGTCTGAAGAAAGTCAGTTGAAGTTCTTACTATACAAGTCCAAATTTTCAGGAAAATGAGTCCCGTGATGAGTCTCCTCATGCTTCGGCCATGCGTGGACCAGTCAGTTTCCGGATATGACTGGAGCAGGGCTTGTTGTCTTTTTCAGAGTCACTTTGCAGGGTTTGGCGAAGCTGCTACCATCCACATACAGCTCCCAGTCTACCGATATTTAAGGATAGTCTCAGAGGTTGGGCCCACTAGAATGAACTGAGTCCAATACCTCTACATAGTTATGTTTAACTGAGCTTTCTGATACCGGGAGCAAGGTGGTGGGATTTAGGATGCTGTAAACATCAATGGTTATGCAGGGATTTTCACAGAGTGAGCTTTGGTATCTAGTTAGTCTAGCATTTGTTGGCCAACGATGTCCTTTGTTATTTATTAAAGTCACCACAGCATGGGGGGACTTTATGTTTAGGTTTTGCCTAAGAGTTAGCTTATCTGCTTCTTGTGCTAATAGGGCTGCTGCTGCTAGGGTCCTTAGACATGTGGGCCAGCCTTTGGAAACTCTGTCTAGTTGTTTTGAGAGATAGGCCACTGGCCTTGGCCAGGGCCCCACAGTCTGGGTTAAGACTCTAACTGCCATATTTTTTTTCCTCTGGTTGATGAAATGCCAGGGTGAAAGGGATAGCCAAATAGACTAAAGCACAAATGCCACTCCAGTTATTCAGCAGAGTGTCCAGTAGTGGTCCACCACACATCAGCTCGGGGATGAACAAGGACTAACTAATTGATAAGCTCTTGAAAATTCTTAAACTCATCGCATCTCTTCAGGTCTCCAAGGAATGCTAAGTTTCCTCTCTGTCGTGAGAGACACAAAATGAACTTAGTGTTGGGAGATGGAAGCTGGATGGCCCTCAGGGGCTGACCCACAGGGTGCTGGACTTCGGGATATAGCAGAGAGAGCTTGACATGACTTACTACTCTAGACTGTAGAATCCTGGAAAACAGCTACCATGCAGCCTATCCCTGGTCGACCGGAGGACCACCTTAGTTTCCACTAAGGGGACAATCTGAGCCTCTGACTTGCCATGTGCACAAGCATAACAATTGCTTTTGTTTAACATGCAGATGGAATATTTGATCCATTTTAACCAGGCGTTTGCATCTTGGTATCCTGTGTTAATTGCTAAAGTTTGTTTTAAGTCTTCGACTTCTATGATCCTCTAGTAAAATGAATGTATGATTTTAAGAAATTACAAAAATCAGTTGGGGCAGTCCATCCTTGCTCTTTAGTGGTCCACAGAATGTTGGACCAACTACAGCATAAAAGCTCTACACTGGGGGGCAAGACTCCTGGTTGGCACTGGGGTCTTTATCGAAATCTCCCTGGATTAAATGGTCCTAGCTTACTAATGCTTAGTCTGAGGAGAGTCAGGAGGGACAGAAGTACTTTTCTGAAGTAGAAAGTTGTCTTTGACTTGGCAAGTCTCCACAGGGTATATATAACAAAGCAAGAATTAAATGCAATAGTTTGAGGCAAAATTGACTTGGTTATGTTAATAACTAGATGGTCAGCAACAGATCGAGGAAAGAAGAAAGAGTAATAGAATAGATGAAAAGAGTTAAATTTTTCTCATCTTTAGTTCAGTAGAGTTTTCCCCTGGGACTATGGCCCACGACTCTGGAGGGGTGGCACTTTCTTGACTCGGATGTGAGTCTATCCTTTTTTGCTGTATGAACAGCAGTCTTGGTGGTTAGCAGCACAAGGTACGGTCTTTCCCAGGCTGGCTCAAGTTTTTCTTCTTTCCACCTTTTAATGAGAATGTGATCTTCAGGCTGGCACTGGTTTACCGGAAATTCTAGGGGTGGTACATGTGCTAAAAGACTTTTAGTTTTTGAGGGAAAGGAAAGTGGAAGATAAACCAAGTGTATAATTTCTAAGAAATTGACGTTTTGTTTTAAATGTGGGGACCTTGGCAATGGACTTTACAGTCTGTAGTGCCTTTTTACCAAGAAATTTCCTTTAGCACCTATTTTTATTAGTTTTTAAACCAAAGAAAGCCAAATACTATTTTATATTTAACAATGCTTCCTGTATGATTTTTATATCAGATAAGCTAAATTTTACCTTTATATTAGTGGGTTATTAATGTTAAACCTAATTTTAATAAAACATAGACATATTTATCTAATTTTTAATGTTTGACCATAAGGTAAGATTTTATAGACTCTTTGTAGCTTTTTATAATTTTTGCTAAAGAGCAGGTTGGTGCTTTAAGAAAAACCTGCTATGCTTTTATTTTAATGTCCAGTTTACAGAAAAACTGGACGATACCTCTTTAACTTTATCTAATATGTTTACACACAGAATTTACACACAATTAACGTTTTAAAACTTGTCTAACCTTTAAAACAATTTTTTTAACCTTTTAATGTAGGTAAAAAAATCTATATTCTTATGCCTCCTTATAATCCTTTTACCAAAGGTATACTTTACTTTCCTTATACACCTTCCACATGAACTGTCTCTTCAATAGTTTTACATTCAGGAGGCCTAATTACTTTTAAATTATACAACATTTCTTGCATAAATTCTTCTTTTCTAACATTTTTCTCTTTCACAACTTTTGTAGACAATTCTTTGGCATGCTTTAACTTTCTGACTTATTACAAATATTTCTTTCTTTAAACAACCAGTTAATTTATTTCAGGACAAGAATTTACCATATAATATTCTTTTTATATAAATTCCTCCCCCCCCCTTTTTTCCTTTTTTGAAATTTTTAACATGGTTCCTAGTAGGGTGGGCTTATTTGTGCCTGACCCATGCTTCTTTGAGACAAAACACCATGCTCACACCACACGCACAGCACAAAACAAAGAACGGGTTAAAAGGGCACACACACGCTTTTGCAGTTTACACCAAACCAAAATCAAAACCAAAATCAGAGTATCCAGAAATCCAAGCCAGGTCAAAACCGAAACCAAAGTATCAGGCAATCCAAGCCAAGTCAAAAACAAAAACCAAAGTGCCGGTACAGGCACACCGTGGGTGATCAGGCCACACTTCCACTCAAATGGAGTAGGCAAGTTCCCAAGACCAGTCCTGTTAAGCAACTTAAACCAAGTCAAAACCAAAACCAAAACCAAAGTGCCGATAAAGGCATGCTGTGGGTGATCAGGCCACCCTTCCACTCAAATGGAGTGGGCAACTTCCAAAGACTAGTCTTACCAAGTTTGAGACGTCCAGACTCCAAGTGCCCGTTCCTTCCCGGTGTTCAGCCACTGTGTTGATCCTCCACGGGGGCCTGCCACACACTGCTCTGGCGAGGCATCCCACCAGGGCAAATGTCTACCCAGGAGTGCTCTCAGGATCCGTGTCACTTGGGGCTGGTCGGAGTTCCCCGCAGGATCTTCCACAGGGCAGGCTTAAGCCACCTAAGGAGCTGCTTCCACCTTCTGCCAATCACCTTGCTTCCCGGTCAGGGAACCAAGAAATGTAGCAGGACAAGCTGCAGACAAAACTCCTCGGACACTGAGTTAAAGAAGGAAGAGGTTTATTCCACCAGGAGCATCCTCAGGACTCCTGTCTCGAGAGCCGAGCTCCCTGAGTGAGCAATTGCTCTCCCTTTTAAGGGCTCTCAACTCTTTTTTTTTTTTTTTTTTTTTTTTTTTGAAATGGAGTCTTGCTCTGTTGCTCAGGCTGGAGTGCGGTGGCGGGATCTCAGCTCACTGCAAGCTCCACCTCCTGGGTTCACGCCATTCTCCTGCCTTAGCCTCCCAAGTAGCTGGGACTACAGACGCCTGCCACCACGTTCGGCTAATTTTTTGTATTTTTAATAGAGACGGGGTTTCACCATGTTAGCCAGGATGATCTCGATCTCCTGACCTCGTGATCCACCTGCCTCGGCCTCCCAAAGTGCTGGGATTGCAGGCATTTAAGGGCTCACAACTCTAAGGGGGTCCGTGTGAGAGGGTCGTGATCAATTTGAGCAAGCAGGGGGTACGTAACAGGGACTGCATGCACCGGTGGTCAGAGTGAAACAAAACAGAACGGGAGATTTCATAATGTCCTTCCATACAATGTCTGCAATCTATAGATAACATCAGTTGCTAGGTCAGGGGTGGAATTTTAACTAACAGGCTTAGGTCAGGCAGGCCCAGGCCTGGTTTTGGTTCTGGTTCCTTGGTTTTGAGTCTGGTTTCTAGGCGCGGGCTACCTGCCTTTAGTTTTGCTTCTCTTTCCTTTTCTGAGTATAAAACAATATAAAACAATATGAGAGGGTCTATCTCTCTTCTCTCACCTCAGCCTCCCAAAATGCGGGGATTACAGGTGTGAGTCTCTGTGCCCGGCCTCTAGCTTGCTCTTCTATAAGTTGCTTACTGCCCCAGAGTCATGTAACCAGAGACTGCAATATTTGTAACTTCCCCCACTACTCCTATAGATAACATCACTATTATAAAACCTAAAGAAATGGTCTTTGAGATATTTTTCCAATTTATCATTTTAGCAGACCAAGAAGACATCAACTGGCCCTGAGACCCCCTCCCATGACCTGTATCAGTGGCATGAAGACAGTTTAGATTGTCTGTGATTTCATCCCCAGCAGTCAATTGTTTCAGTTCACCAGACCCCTGCCCACCAAAGTACCCTTAAAAACTCTAGCCTCTTCCAGGTGTGGTGGCTCACACCTGTAATCCCAGTACTTTGGGAGGCCAAAGTGGGTGGATAGCTTGAGCCCAGGAGTTTGAGACCAGCCTGGGAAACATAGTGAAACTCCATCTGTATACAAAAATACAAAACTTAGCTGGGTGTGATGCCACACACCTGTAGTCCCAGCTATTCAGGAGGCTGAGGTAGGAGGATAGCTTGTGCCCTGGAGGGCAAGTGAGCCACGATTGTACCATGACTGCACTCCAGCCTGGGAGACAGAGCAACACCCTATCTCAAAAACAGACCAAAAAAAAAAAAAAAAAAAATGAATCCCACCCCCCAGCCTCTGAATTCTTGGGGAGGTAGATTTGAGAAATTTCTCCCATCCTCAAGCTTGGCTGGCCCTGCCATAATTAAACTCTTTCTTTGCTGCAAAACCTGCTGTTCTCAGTGCATTTGTTTTTTTCAGGCAGCAGGCAAGAAGAACCCATCAGGCTGTAACAGCAGTATAAAGGAAAATAAAAAATCTCAGGAGATTCACGTTCCTTATGCCAAAAAGAAAGTAAAGCCTGGAGACTGAGTCATGCAACACCCTCTTCCAAATGAGTGGCTGTTACTAGCACTGTGCATTTGCCAGATTCCTGTAGAAAGGTAAAAAACCCAGGCATCTGGAAATGACAGCCCCCACAGATCATTCATAAGTAAATTCCTTTCTGGCCTCCCATAAACAAGGACAGCCAACTGTAACTTTCCATCTGCAATCTAAGTCTAGCTCCTAAAACTAAAGTCTGTTCAATTCTACACTGATAATGTCAATTACAAACCTATCTTTTCAGATGTGGAACAAAGACAAGAAGAGATCAACCATTCCTCCACTCACCCAGATTGGTCTGCGTAATTGATTCTGTGCTTACTCCCTTTTTTTAATTCAGACATTCACCTTATCATAGATAAAGTGTAGATTTATTGGGCACTAGCTAAAGTCTCACAAGAATGTAGCCATTTGCCTTACCGCCTACCTGCCCCTCTTCCTAGGTGCTTTCTCCTCCTGTATAAATGTAGAAATACTAAATCTCCCGAAAATCTCTGGAAAAAACAGTCACAGATGTGTCTGTAGCTTGTACTTTTCTCAGGCACACCATAAAGCTGGCTTAATAAACTTCAATTGATTGAGATCCTTGCCTTGGTCACTCATTTTGGTTATCAGTAGCAATAGTAAACAGTAAAAAACAATCACAGTTGTGGACATGAAGAGATTTTTCTTTTTAACTAGAACTTTGTGCGTGCATTGCGCATTTTATCTGTTCCCATCCATCATTAAACACTGTTTTTTGCTTGGTGACAATAATCATTTTATAATATACTATTCTCATATAAAGAGAAAAATAACGGACAATGCTTTTGCTTCCTAGGGGCTCCTAAAACATTAGCCAGCTGTATCAAAGAAGTCAGAAAAATCAGTAAGATAGTAACAGATGTGTCTCCTTGCATTGTGGTCATTGTCAGTACATTTAAGGAAGAAAAGGACACAGAAGCCAGGCTGAGAAGGGCTGAGGTGTGAATGGGAAGTGTGGAAGTGGACATTTATGAAATTTGATTGAGAAGGAAAGGGCTGTATCTATAGGGCCAGGAAAGGTTTTTCTCCCTTTCTTCTTTTCCCTTCTTCCTCATTCCCTTTCTTCTTTAATTCTTTCCTTTTCCTTCTCCTCATTCTTCCAATTCATCTTCCTTTTCTTAAAATCTAAGGCAACATAATATTCAGAAAAAAATTCAAACTGTGTAGAAATATGTGGTGTAGGATGCCCCTATAGCTAGGAGGAGCTTTTTTTTTTTTTTTTTTTTTTTTTTTCTGAGACAGAGTCTCATTCTGTCACCCAGACTGGAGTGCAATGACGCAAACTAGGTTCCCTGCAACCTCTGCCTTCCAAGTTCAAGTGATTCTCCTGCCTCAGCCTCTGGGGTAGCTGGGATTACAGGCATGTGCCACCATATCTGGCTAATTTTTGTATTTTTAGTAGAGATGGAGTTTCCCCATGTTGACCAGGTTGGTCTCGAACTCCTGACCTCAGGTGATTAGCCCACCTCGCCTTCCCAAAGTTCTGGGATTACAGGCGTGAGCCACCACACCCAGCCGCTAGGAGGAGTTTTTAATATTGGCTACATATTACATAACCTGAGGAGGTTTTAAAAAAATTCTGAGACCAAGCCCACAGCCCATATCAAAGACCTCAGAATCTCTGAGTGGCACTCAAACACCAGTATTTTTTAACGCTCTGTAGGTGATTCCCATAATGCAGTGAAGGTTGAGGACCACTGCTCCAGCACTTTGTTCCTCAAAGAGTGGTCTGTGAGCCGCCAGCATCAGCATGAACATTCAGCTGAATCCCAGCTCCTCACGCTTCTCTGCCTAATGAATCTTAATCTGCATTTTAACAAGGTCTCTTGGGATTTCATGTGCACACTGAAATTTGACAAACACTTTCAGAGAAAAACCACTGGAAGCAATAGAGAAGTTTTGTTATTGTTTTATTTAAAGATAGAATGGTAGACCAGGTGTGGTGGTTCATGCCTGTAATCCCAGCACTTTGGGAGGCCAAGGAGGGAGGATTGCCTGAGGCCAGGAGTTTGAGACCAGCTTAGGTAACATAGTGAAACCCCATCTCTACAAAATATACAAAAATTAGTGCCCGGGTGTGGTATCACATGCCTGTAATCCCCGCTACTTGGGAGGCTGAGGCATGAGAATCACTTGAACCCAGGAGGCAGAAGTTGCAGTGAGCAAAGATTCCACCACCACACTCCAGCCTGGGTGACAAAGCAAAACTGTCTCAAAAAAAGAAAAGAAAAGAAAATTTAGCCTGGTAGAAGCAAGACGGAGTCAGTTATGTCAGGTTTCCCTTTCTACTACAATTTTTGCAAAGGCAGCTTCACCACCAAAAGAGAGAAACTTTTTTCATTCGCCCACTCCAAATCAATTTACTTACTTTAGATTGGATTTAATAATTTCTGTCAATGATTTCCACCCCAAGAGAGTTAATAAAAAAAGAGTTAGGTCAGGTGCAGTGGCTCACAACTGTAATCCCAGCACATTCAGAGACTGAAGCGGGAGGATTCCCTGAGCCCTGGAGTTCGTAAACCAACGTGGGCAACATGGTGAAACCCCATCTCTACTAAAAATGAAAAATTAGCTGGGTGTGGTGGTGAGCACCTGTAATCCTGGCTACTCGGGAGGCTGAAGCAGGAGAATTGCTTGAATCCGGGAGGCGGAGGTTGCAGTGAGCCGACATAGCACCAATGCACTCCAGCCTGGGTGACAGAGTGAGACTCGTCTCAAAAAAAAAAGAAAAATTTAAACAGAGTCAAATCGTTTTACTCTTTGAAGTAGACTCTCACAATGATACAGAATTGCTGGGCTCCCAACTAAAAGCCTCCCTCAAGCCTGGAACTCTGGCCTTACGTGAAAACAGCTGACCCTGTTTTTCGGCCCAAATGATTGCCTTTTGGGCCCACTCTGTTACTGGAAAGGAGTCCTGATCCAGACCCCAAGAGAGGGTTCTTGGATCCTGCACAAGAAAGAATTCAGGGCGAGCCCATAGAGTAAGATGAGAGCAAGTTTATTACGAAAGTAGAGGAACAAAAGAATCGGTACTCAGTAGACAGAGCATCCCTGAGGGAGGCTGGTTGCCCATTTTTATGGTTATTTCTTGATTATATGCCAAGAGGTGGACTATTCATGCCTCCTTTTTATAGACCACATAGGATAACTTCCTGACATTGCCATGACATTTATAAACTGTCATAGCACTAGTGGGATTGTAGCAGTGAGGAAGACCAGAGGTCACTCTTGTCACCATCTTGGTTTTGATGGGTTTTAATTGGCTTCTTTACTGCAAACTGTTTTATTAGCAAGGTCGTTATAACCTGTATCTTGTGCCAACCTTCTATCTCATCTTGTGACTTAAAATGCCTTAACCATCTGGGAATGCAACGCAGTAGGTCTCAACCTCATTTTACCTAGCTGCATTCAAGATGGAGTTGCTCTGGTTTACACGCCTCGACAGCCCCTTCCACTATCCTGTGCCTGTAAAATCCAGACCAGCTGGCAGAAAAAAAGAAGGAAAGAAAGAGCAACACAAGTGGTTGAGCCTCAGGGATACAAGCTGCTGCGGCTTGGGGACGCAAACGGTTGAGAGACGAGCAGAGAAACAATGAAGCCTGAGAGACTATGGAAAAATGTGGCTAACTTCTGATGGTGTGATTTTGGAGGGGAGCCCAGTCAGAGATGGCTGAGTTTTAGGGAAAGATCACCTTCTTCCTGCACCATCCTCTTTTCAGCTCCCCTTCCATGATAGCCACTTCTACTGCTCAATAAAGTCTTCCGCATTCATCATCTTTCAAACAGTTCCTGTGACTTGATCCTTCCTGGACGCAGAACAAGAACTTGGGTGTCAAAATAGGGCAGGTGCAGGAGGCTGTCACCCTGACCCTTCACTGAACTGTTAACATTTAGCCGTCCATGGACTGCAGGCTGAGTGAAACGAGACACTCCAGTTCCTTCCCACGAAGGGGGTCAAGGTCAAGGGAAAAATCCCATCTCAATAGTTATAGACAAAAATCCCTGGGTCTGCTTTCTCACAAAAAGGAGGGTGGGGTAAGTATGTGAAACCGCTCGGACATTTGAAAAAAGAATGAACAGTTTTCATAAAGAGCCTGTGCCAGTTCTGGTCCGCTGGGAAGCAGATGGTGAGATGGAATTAGAAGTGTAAGAAAAGTCTTTGAAGCATGAAGGGAGGATAGAGCCTGAGTAGGCAGGGAGAGCCTCACACTGCCATGCGGGGCTGATACCTATAAAGAGAAAGAGAGGGGATGGAGGAATGGATGAGCTTCTGACAACGGCACAGCTCAGAGAAAGTCTCAACCAGGCCAACAAAGAGCCCCAGGTCAAAGATTGACTGGTAGAGGAGTCCCACATGGTAAAGACTGGCCCAGCTCTATTACACCACCACGCCCAGTCACTGGCTGGAAGCAGCTTATGAGAGTGTGGCTTCAGCAAAGCTGCAGAGTGGATCCCCAAGGTGTCACGGGGGTCAGCCGGCCAAGCACACTCCTCACCATAACAGCTATTGTGAAGGGAGAATGAAGCAACACTCTCATCAGGCAACCCTGGACTGCAACTGTATTTTTGAAATCTGAATAATTTAAAACATAGTTTAGGCAGAGGAAAGAGGCAGCAGAATACTCCTTTGGTGGTGCTGTCTCTTAGTTTCTGAAACATTTTCTCATTCCTTATCTTAAAAGAACCTGAAGTAGGTTTTGTTCAAAAGTAAGGAAATTGGCCCTAATCTGATAAAAAGCCTGAGTCTCCATTGTCTTCTTGAAAGCGCCCCATTCAGGGCTTCCACAGCACCCCTTGGGGCTCCTCTTCCCCATCCAGACCTCACCCAGAGTGGGGAATTGACATTACTGACTTCTTAATGTGCATTACAGGCTGCCCTTGCTCAAGCCACTCTTGCCACTCTGTCCCCAAGGCCCAGGTTACTGTTGTGTTGGGATGATATCTCAAGGATTGGTTGACATATTTTTGTATTAATAGTATTTCCTGCTCTCTTCCTCCATCCCTTCATTGAATTCAATTGTGGGAGATAGGACAGGTATTAAAGGCATGCAGTAGTCAAACCTGTTTTATTCTTTATCCTGATACCCAGGAGTGGGGGTGGAGATTACCAAGGACAGGGACTAGGGAGCCGAGCCTCTTCAGGAGAACTCACAGCATCTCAGTATTTCAATATCTTTAAAAAAAATTTTTTTTTTTAATTTCTTGAGATGGAGTCTTGTTCTTTACGCCCAGACTGGAGTGCAGTGGCATGATCACGGCTCACTGCAAACTCCACCTCCCAGGTTCAAGCAATTCTTCTGCCTCAGCCTACTGAGTATCTGAGATTACAGGCATGCACCATCACGCCCAGCTAATTTATGTATTTTTAGTAGAGACAGCATTTCACCTGTTGACCAGGCTGGTCTTGAACTCCTCACCTCAGATGATCCGCTCACGGCTTCCCAAAGCACTGGGATTACAAGTGTATCTCAATATCTTGATCTATTCTCCACTCTCTCTGCCTCGACCGTCCCTGAAAAATTCATCTAGTCCATGAGGCCTAAAGATATGGCAGTATCAAATCGAGCTCCAGGCCAAAAATTATACTGTGTGTTACCCTAGTAAAGTGATTCTCTCAATGCTGAAAGAATGATATCATATCCCCCAGTGACACTGGGCAAGAAGAAGGAAGGATTGAGACTTAAGGAAAAAAAATCAAGTCCTAGCCATGGAGCAAGGAGAAAGAAGCACATTATGAAAAATATAAGGAGGTCACTTACATTTAATCAGGTACAAAATTTGCAGACAAAATTAAAAGTGCTAGATATAGAAACTTATAAGTAGAACAGCCCTAATCTTAAAGGGCTATAAATTTTTACCTCATTCTCATCTCATTTCTATCGGGGGAACCCGCCCCCAATATTTCAACATAGGTTCTTTCTATTTTCCCTAAGTGTCAGCCAGTCTGAGAAATAAAGAGAAAGAGTTCAAAGAAAGGAATTTTAGAGCTGGGCCTCCAGGGGTGACATCACATATCAGTAGGACCATAATGCCCACCTGAGCTGCAAAACCAGCAGGTTTTTGTTAAAGGACTTCAACAGGGAAGGAGGTGTACGAACAGGGTGTAGGTCACAAAGATCACATGCTTCAAAGGGCAAAAAGGAGAACAAAAATCACATGCTTCTGAGGCCAATGAAGATCACAAGGCAAAGGGCAAAGCAAAGATCCCAAGGCAAAGAGCAAAATCAAAAACTCCTGCTAAGGGTCTATGTTCAGTTGTACACGTATTGTCTTGAGAAACATCTTAAACAACAGAAAACAGGGTTCGAGAGCACAGAACCGGTCTGACCTCAAATTTACCAGGGAGCGATTTTTTTCCTCACCCTAATAAGCCTGAGGGTACTGCAGGAGACCAGGGCGTATTTCAGTCATTATCTCAAACTCATAAGACAGGCCTAGTCCCTGTCCTTGGTAATCTCCACCCCTACTCCTGGGTATCAGGAAAAAGAATAAAACCCGAAGATAGGTTTGACTACTGCATGCCTTTAATATCTGTCCTATCTCCCATAGTTGAATTCAATGAAGGGATGGAGTAAGAGAGCAGGAAATACTATTAATACAAAAATATGCTAGGCGCGGTGGCTCATGCCTGTAATTCCAGCACTTTGGGAGGCTGAGGTGGGCGGATCACAAGGTCAGGAGATCGAGACCTTCCTAGCTAAGTTCTCTACTAAAAATACAAAAAATTAGCCAGGTGTCATGGCGGGCGCCTGTAGTCCCAGCTACTCAAGAGACTCAGGCAGGAGAATGGCATGAACCTGGGAGGCAGAGCTTGCAGTGAGCCGAGATCTTGCCACTGCACTCCAGCCTGGGTGACAGAGCGAGACTCAGTCTCAAAAACAAAAGAAAAAAAAAGGCAAAAACAAAAATATGTCAACCAATACTTGAGATATCATCCCAACACAACAGTAACCTGGGCCTTGGGGACAGAGTGGCAAGAGTGGCTTGAGCAAGGACAGCCTGTAATGCACATTAAGAAGTCAGTAAGGTCAATTCCCCAGTCTGGGTGAGGTCTGGATGGGGAAGAGGAGCCCCAAGGGGTGCTCTGGAAGCCCTGGATGGGGCGCTTTCAAGAAGACAATGGAGACTCAGGCTTTTTATCAGATTGGGGCCAAACTCACAAGACTCCCAGAGCTGCCATTTATAGACCTCCCCCAGGAATGCAATTTTTTTCCTAGGGTCTTAATATTAATATTCCTTGCTAGGAAAATAATTTAGCAATATCTCTCCTACTTGCACGTCCATTTATAGGCTCTCTGCAAGAAGAAAAATATGGCTCTTTTTGCCCGACCCCACAGGCAATCAGACCTTATGGTTGTCTTCCCTTGTTCCCTAAAAATCACTGTTTTTCTGTTCTTTTTCAAGGTGCACTGATTTCATATTGTTCAAACACACAAGTTTTACAATCAATTTGTACTGTTAACACAATCATCACGGTGATCCTGAGGTGACATACATCCTCAGTTTAGGAAGATAACAGGATTAAGAGATTAAAGTAAGACAGGGATAAGAAATTATAAGAGTATTATTAGGGAAGTGAAAAATGTCCATGAAATCTTCACAATTTATGTTCCTCTGCTGAGGCTCCAGCTGGTCCCTCTGTTCAGGGTCCCTGACTTCCGGCAACACATTCCACCAGCTTTTGTGCCCAATTTTCCAGCAGGAGATGAATAATGAGTTTAATAAGAGTAACGAAAAAAAACCACCCCAGCCAGGATTCTTGGCCTAGATGGAAATATCTTTCTCTGAGCACCTGAAAACAGGCTTTTCGCCCAGGCTATATCTGGGTTTTAACAGTAAACCCCTGTGATCTACCTGTTAAGAGGCAGATTTCTCAGGTCAAGCACAGTGGCTCACTCCTGTAATCCCAGCACTTTGGGAGGCCAAGGCAGAAGGATTGCTTGAGTCCAAAAGTTTGAGACCAGCCTGGGCAACACAGTGAGACCCTGTATCCACACACAAAAAAATGAAAATTTTAAAAATGAAATGAAAAAAAAAAAGGCAGATTTCTCAGGCCCACCCCAGACCTAGTGAACCAGAATCTCTGGGTGAAGCTCTGCAATATGCAATTTTAACATCTACCCTATACGATTTTTACACACACTCAAATGTTAAAACCACTGCTTTAGATTTTTTTTTTTTGAGACGAAATCTGGCTCTGTCACCCAGGCTGGAGTACAGTGGCCCAAACTCAGCCACGGTGCAACCTCCACCTCCTGGTTTCAAGCAATTCTCCTGCCTCAGCCTCCCCAAGTGGCTGAGATTACAGGCGCATGCCACCACAGCCGGCTGATTTTTGTGTTTTTAGTAGAGATGAGATTTCACCATGTTGCCCAAGCTGGTCTCGAACTCCTGACCTCAGGTAATCTGCCTGCCTCGGCCTCCCAAAGTGCTGGGATTACAGGTGTGAGTCACTGAGCCAGGCCAGGAGGGTATGAAGAATACTGACACCTTAGATTAGAAAAGACAATGTAGGGGCCAGGCACAGTGGCTTGCACCTGTAATCCCAGTACTTTGGGAGGCCGAGGCGGGTGGATCACAAGATCAGGAGATCAAGACCATCCTGGCTAACATAGTGAAACCCCATCTCTACTAAAAGTACAAAAAAAATTAGCCAGGTGTGGTGGCGGTCACCTGTAGTCCCAGCTACTCAGGAGGCTGAGGTAGGAGAATGGCGTGAACCTGGGAGGTGGAGCTTGCAGTGAGCCAAAATCATGCCACTGCACTCCAGAGCCTGGGTGAGAGAGCTAGACTCTGTCTCAAAAAAAAAAAAAAAAAAAAGAAAGAAAATACAATCTAGGCCGGGCTCGGTCTAAGAGGGCAGATCACCTGAGGTCAGGAATTCGAGACCAGCCAGGCCAACATGCTGAAACCCTGTCTCTACTAAATATACAAAAATTAGCTGGGTGTGGTGGCACGTGCCTGTAATATCCCAGCTACTCGGAAGGCTGAAGCAGGAGAATATCTTAAACCTGGGAGGCAGAGGTTGCAGTGAGCTGAGATGGCCCACTGCACTCCAGCCTGGGTGTCAGGGCAAGGCTCTATCTCAAAAAAAAAAAAGACAAAATGAAAGAAGGAAAAGACAAGGCCAGGAGCAGTGGCTCACACCTGTAATCCCAGCACTTTGGGAGGCTGAGGCGGGTGAATCATGAGGTCAGGAGTTCGAGACCAACTAGCCAACATGGTGAAACCCCATCTCTACTAAAAATACAAAAAAGTTAGCTGGGTGCAGTGGTGGGTGCCTGTAATCCCAGCTACTCTGGAGGCTGAGGCAGGAGAATCGCTTAAACCCAGGAGGCAGAGGTTGCAGTGAGTCCCGGAGGTTGCAGTGAGCCGAGATCACGCCACTGCACTCCAGCCTGGGTGACAGAGCAAGAATTTGTCTCAAAAAAAAAAAAAAAGAAAGAAAAAAGAAAAGTCAAGACAGTCTACAGTCTAGTTTATGGAATAACAGAAATCTTTATGGCCTTGCAAGGTTTTTGGTGAATAAAATTTTTTTAAACATGAAGAAAATAAATCTTTATGGCCTTGTCAACCTCAATTATAAGCAGAGAGGCTCTCTAATGGAAAATGTTAATCTGGGAATACAGTGTGCAATGGGAACAGGCATGTCTTGGTAAACTATGTATTTGGGGAGGAAAAGGAAGACAAAGGTTTTTAAAGGAAAGAATGAGGAGGATTATATAATTGTTTTGAGATAATTACCTTTGGCTACAAAGATCAGTAACAAGGGTGACACCAGTCCAAGGTCAGATAGACAGTTGCTAGGCAGATGTCCTTGTAGTAGTATTTTTTTGTATAAGGTTGAGATGGTCTTTGTGCAAGATTATGTTTTTTGTAGTCTTTTTTGTTATTAGGCATAATACATGAGACTTCTCTCTCTCTCTCTCTCTTTTTTCGTAGACACAGGTTTTCGCCATGTTAACCAGGCTGAGTTTGAACTCCTGGCCTCAAGTTATCTACCTGCCTTGGCCTCCCAAAGTGCTGAGATTACAGGCCTGAGTCACCATGCCCGGTTGAGAACTATCTCTTTTTTTTTTTTTTTTTTGAGACTGAGTCTCGCTGTGTCACCCAGGCTGGAATGTAGTGGCGCGATCTCAGCTCACTGCAATCTCCGCCTCCCAGATTCAAGGGATTCTCCTGCCTCAGCCTGCTGAGTAGCTGGGATTATAGGCACGTGTCACCATGCCTGGTTAATTTTTGTATTTTTAGTTGACACGGGGTTTCACCAGTTTGGCCAGACTGGTCTCAAACTCCAGACCTCAGGTGATCCACCCGCCTTGGCCTCCCAAAGTGCTGAGAATACAGGCATGAGCCACCACGCCCAGCCGAGAACTCTCTCTTTATGGCTTTCCCTCGCTCCCTTTTTCAGGGTTTTCTTAACGTTAGTGACTCCATTTTGATACAGCTTTCATGTGTGCTTTAGGGTAAGGAGCAGCCATACCCAGATCACAATAGCAACATTCCTTTATCAAACGAGTGTACAATCTAAAAATTTTTTGTCATTGAAACATCATTCAAAATTTGCTCTTCAATTTAGACCATTGCTACCACTCCCCATCACTAAAATAATGTATCGTCTATAAGTAGTAAATTGTGATCAATGTTTGTTTTGGGGTACTATCTGTTGACTTTACCTGGGCCTCTTTCTTTTCTTTTCTTTTCTATTTTTGAGACAAGATCCCACTCTGTGGCCCACAGTGGAGTGTAGTGGCACGATCTGGGCTCCCCGCATCCTCAACCTCCCTGGCTCAAGGGATCCTCCTACCTCAGCCTCTCAAGCAGTTAGGAGCACAGGCACATGCTAACACGCCCAGCTAATCTTCTTTACTTTTGGTAGAGATGAGGCCTCACTATGTTGCCCAGGCTAGTCTCAAATTCCTGGGCTCAAGTAGTCCTCCCATCTCAGCCTCCCAAAGTACTGGGATCACAGGTGTAAGCCACTATGCCCAACCTGGTGTTTTTGATATTCTACAATATTGTGATTGACTGTTTCTCCTCCTCTTATTTCTGGATGCACAGTCATGCCACTAGTAACTGCATTTCCCAACCTCCCTTGCAGCTACATATGGCCATATGACCAAGTCTGAGCCAATGGGAGCTGATTGTAAAACATCTAACATTTCCAAGTCATCTCTAACTTAAAGTCAAGTTGGTCCCTCTGAACTTTGCCTTTTCTCATTGTTTTGTAAACTGAATCAAAGAAATGAGAAAGACCAGCTTCATTCATACAGAACAGGATGATGCCCAAGGAAATGGAAGAATAACAAACCAGAAGGAATTTAGTTATTGATTAACCCTACTAAGAAAAGTTGCTCCATCAAACTAGACAGGCTGAAGTGTTACATGAGAGAGAAATAAGTTCCCATAGTATTTAAGCCATTATACTTTTGCCTTATTTTTACTACAGCATTTTAGCCTTTACTCTAATAAATACTAGTAGCTAATTAGCACTTAAAGGCACTGGTATTTGTTAGAGTAAAGGCTAAGATGCCCTTAGCTAATTAGCACTTAAAGGCACTTATTAAGTCAGACTGAACCACTGGCAATCAGAATGATGTTTATCTTCCCCACCAAATATTTTGGTTCTGTGAATCCTATATAGCAAACACCTTAATCACAAGAAGAGACCATGAAAAATTCAAATACCTAAGAAAATGTAGGAGATCAAGTGAAACAGGCAAAACCTAGGTTTATGAAGCTAATTTGATTCATTAAATGCACAACTTTGCCCAACACCCAGTCTTTGTATCACATTGGTATGCATGCCTTTCAAGCATCTCAACAAAGAACACAATTTTTTTAATGTTAAAAAGACAACTTTTATTTACTTTCTTGTACAAAATATAAATGAATTTAAGACGTTTGAGACAGAATTTTCAGGCCCAGCAGGGTGGCTCATGCCTGTAATCCCAGGACTTTGGGAGGCCAAGCTGGGAGGATCACTTAAGCCCATGAGTTCGAGACCAGGGTGGGCAATACAGAAAGAAGAAGATAGGATTTTCAGGTGTCGAAAGTGGTAAATCATTGAGTGACATCTGCTTACAAAAACAGTCAAGTACAAACTTGAATGCTTTCAATGTAGTAAATAATATATATATAATGTATACATATATAAACAAGTTTTTGTGTTTTGTTGTTGTTGTTGTTGTTGTTGTTTTGAGATGGAGTCTTGCTCTATCGCCCCAAGCTGCAGTGCAGTGGCACCATCCTGGTTCACTGCAACCTCCGTCTCCTGAGTTCAAGCAATTCTCCTGCCTCAGCCTCCCAAGTAGCTGGGATTACAGGCATGTACCACCATGTCTGGCTAATTTTCGTATTTTTAGTAGAGACGGGGTTTCACCATGTTGGCCAGACTGGCCTTGAACTCCTGACCTCAGGTGATCCACCTGCCTCAGCCTCCCAGAGTGCTGGGATTACAGGTGTGAGCCACTGCTCCTGGCTTATAAACAAGTTTTGAGTTTTTCCATGTTTGACTGAGTACAATTGGACTTGTGCTTCATGCAGCGGTACTCTTAAAATGTTGTTTCACGTGCTGAATTCAGGCTTTTTTTTTTTTTTTTTTTTTTTTTTGTGAGATGGAGTCTCACCCTATCGCTCAGGCTGGAGTGCAATGGTGTGATCTTGGCTCACTGCAACCTCCGCCTCCCCAGGTTCAAGCAATTCTCCTGCCTCAGCCTCTGAGTAGCTGGGATTACAGGTACCTGCCACCATGTCCAGCTAATTTTTGTATTTTTAGTAGAGACGGGGTTTCATTATGTTAGCCAGGCTGGTCTCCTGACCTTGTGATCTGCCTACCTCGGCCTTCCAAAGTGCTGGGATTACAGGCATGAGCCACCGCTCCCGGCCCAGACTTTCTTAATACATCTGAAAAAACCAACATTTCATGCTATCTATACTGCCTACTCCTAACACTATGTTTGACTTTGACACATTCAACCCTAGTACAAACTCAAAAATGTAATTGGCTACCTGTAAACATTCCACAGCCTCGCACATAATAGATGCTCAATAAATAAATGTTAGAGACAGAAGAAACAAAAAAAAGAAAAAGAAAGAAGAATGGGATGGAAAGAGAGGAATCTGCTGGATGTCTCCTGCTTGCCCCTGCAAATCCACTGTCCATTCTGCTCTAAATCCTAAAAGGCTGGACTACATGGGCTGCCTGGACGGGCTACCTTACCCTCTGGCTTCTGACTGGGTTTGGCCAAGGGGATGCACCAGCAGCAGACCAGAGGTAGGGAGGAGATATTTATTTCCTTCAGGTCACTCACTGTAGCCTGTTGTATCCCTCAACGAACTAGACCCAAGGCCATTTCCAAACAGCTCTTCTGACTGGGGAAGGTACTTTCTTCTCTTCTATAGAGTGCTTTTACCGGATCCAAGGTACTGCACTCTCCTTTGCATTTTCTTTTCCTTTATCTTGTTCAGTCCTTTAGAAATACTTCCTTTAGGGCCAGGCACGGTGGCTCACACCGTGTAATTCCAGCACTTTGGGAGGCCAAGGGAGGCAGATCACTTGAGGTCAGGAGTTCAAGACCAGCCCAGTCAACATGGTGAAACCCTGTCTCTACCGAAAAACACAAAAATTAGCTGGGCTTGGTGGTGCATGCCTGTAATCCCAGCTACTCGGGAGGCTGAGGCAGGAGAATCACTTGAACCCGGGAGGAGGAGGTTGCAGTGAGCAGAGATTGCACTCCAAGCCTTGGCAATAGAGTGAGACTCCATCAAAAAAAAAAAAAAGAACCACTCAATATTGATTGTTTAATACATGTACAAAGGAAATATATTGTGATAGGATAATGTTCTCAAGGATTAATTATTCCTTTTCAAAGACCAGCTCTCATTCATTTGTCAATATGACTTTTTCTTTTTTGATGTACTTGAAGGTACTTTTTTTACACATAAAAGACTATTTGGGGGCTACTGTAGTGCTTTAAATTAAGAAATTTTACTAAAGTTACCAATTCACAAACTGAGGCTAAGTTCAGTTTATAAACGTTATTATTTTATTCTTAATCTAGTGAATTTTAACACCCATTTTTAAAGTGTCCTTTTATCCATACTTGATGTCATTTACAAACCTAGTTAACTAAATGTCACTTAAATATTTTAAATTTAATACACTATTTTTCCTTAATGCCTCTAACAAGCAGAATTTACCCAAATGTTTAGAATAATATGAATCTGATAAAAATATAAATTCTGTAAATCTTAAGTTCTCTTTAACATTTCAATGTTTTTGTAAACTTATCTTTTAACTTAAGAAAATTACAACTCTAAAATTGAAAACTCAATAACATTTTAAATTTTAATCATGAAGTATTAGTATATTAATACCAGACCCTCTAATAAGTTCAATTTTCTTAACTGTTACAAATATTTAAAATATTGTATTAGCCTGTTTTCACACCACTATAAAGAACTACCTGAGGCCATGCATGGTGGCTCATGCCTGTAATCCCAACACTTTGGGAGACTGAGGCAAGCAGATCACAAAGTCAGGAGTTTGAGACCAGCCTGGCCAATATGGCGAAACCCTGTCTCTACTAAGAATACAAAAATTAGCTGGGCGTGGTGGTAGGCACCTATAGTCCCAGTTACTCGGGAGGCTGAGGCAGGAGAATCGCTTGAACCCAGGAGGCGGAGGTTGCAGTGAGCCAAAATCACACCACTGCACTCCAGCCTGGGTGACAGAGCGAGACTCCGTCTAAAAAAAAGAAAGAACTACCTGAGACTGGGTGATTTATAAAGGAAAGAGGTTATTGACTCACAGTTCTGCATGGCTGGGGAGGCCTCAGGAAACTTACAATCATGATGAAAGGTGAAGAGGAAGCAAGGTAGCTTACATGGCGACAGAAGACAGAGAGAACAAGGGGGTAGGTGGCACACTTTTAAACCATCAGATCTCTGCTGGACGTGGTGGCTCACGCCTGTGATCCCAGCAGTATGGGAGGCCAAGGCAGGTGAATCACTTGCGATCAGGAGTCTGAGACCAGCCTGGCCAACATGGTGAAACCACATCTCTACTAAATACAAAAATTAGCTAAGTGTGGTGGCAGGCACCTGTAATCCCAGCTACTTGGGAGGATGACGCAGGAAAATTGCTTGAACTTGGGAGGCAGAGGTTGCAATGAGCCAAGTTCACATCACTGCACTCCAGCCTCAGTGACAGAGTAAGATTCCATCTCAAAAAAATAAAAATAAACCATCAGATCTCATGAGAATTCACTCACTATCACAAGAACAGCACGGAGGAAACTTGCCCCATAATCCAATCACCTCCCACCTGGTCCCTTGTCCCTCCCTCAACACATGGGGATTACAATTCGAGATAAGACTTGGGTGCAGACAGAGCCAAATGGTATCAAATATGAAACAAACATAGATCTTTTCCAAAGTTAATGCCAAATAATTAATTTTATTGGTTGTTAATTCATTATTTCTACCTATAAGGGTCAAATGAGAGAGTTTTACCATTCAAGCAAATTGGGGCTATTAGCAGAAGCTAGTTGATTTAACCACACCAAATAAGCAGGGTTATCTGCTCACTGGCTGATATTGAACCAGAAACTTTTGACAAAGACATTTCTGGAGCAGCCAACAACTAAGACACTTTTTCAGACACAGAGGCAACTTTCGTCCTATTTTACAGTTACTTTGCAATTAGAGACCCTAACCCCATTCTTCTCCAAGTGGGGCTGTCTCATAGACCCCCATTCCCTGGGTGCAAGCTATACATTATCTAATAATACTCAAGATTGGATTCAATTATCTACTGCTTGATTCTAGTCTTATTTTCATATTTTTCTTCTTGGTTATGAATACAACTCTCACAGATATCTTAAAGATACCCAATTCAGGCTGGGAGCGGTGACTCACACCTGTAATCCCAACACTTTGAGAGGCCTAGGTGGGTGGATCACCTGAGGTCGGGAGTTCAAGACCAGCCTGACCAACATGGAGAAACCCTGCCTCTACCAAAAATACAAAATTAGCTGGGTGTGGTGGTTCATGCCTGTAATCCCAGCTACTCGAGAGGCTGAGGCAGGAGAATCTCTTTAACCTGGGAGGCGGAGGTTGCAGTGAGCCGAGATCGTGCCATTACACTCCAGCCTGGGCAACAAGAGCAAAACTCTGTCTCAAACAAACAAAAAAAAAGATATCCAATTCGGTCATGTATATCTTTCTTTGTTTTACATGCTAGTGACAGTAGTCTTTCACCTTCATGGCAACTCTTCTGCTTACTATATGATTGGGATGGCCTGGGTAAAGGATATGCTTTATAGATCTCTGGACTTAGTTCTTTAATGCTTCCCTCCCCTCTTTGGCCCTGCTTTTGAGTGGTGTGCCTTAGCTTGTGAAGGATTGGTTGAAGATGACTTAGGTTGAGTGGGTCTGGGCTGAGAAGGCTTAGACTTGGGAGGCTGGGGCTGGCTTGGCTTAGGTTGAGTGGGCTTGCATGGAGAAGGTTTAGTTTGGGAGGGCTGGGACTGACAGGATTTTTTCTGAGAAAGTGTAGGTTGAGAGGGCGCAGAATGGAAGAGTTTAGGCTCGGAGTGTTTGACTGTGGATGGGTTGGACTGATCGGATTTGAACTGAGAGCTCTTGGATATGGGATAGGACCCTATTTGGAGAGCTGGATTTGAAGCCCTAACCTGCATCTTCTTCTGGGCTCCTTGCTGAGAAGCAGGTCTTAGTTTTTGTGTGGCTCCTGCTGGTTGAAAGGACTGAGGATGAGGCTTTCCAATATGGGATGTTCTTATCAGTTTTCCAGTTGCTTCAGTTAATTCTGTTCCCCTGGTACAAGCTTGCTGAGGCCATGGCTTCCTTACTGCTCTTGCTGGCTGTGAACCCAGGGAATAGGAGTGACCTACCTGGGAGACTACTGTCCCAGACCTTTCAAGAGTTCCCATCATTTGTGGTCTCTCAGGGCAGGCCTGTACATGCTGACAAATGGGTCTTGGCGGTCTCCCAAATGTTCCATTCAAGTGACCTCCCCGAGCAACTCTGGAAAATTTCAAGAATCTTTCACCTGAATAAAATACCTGGGGATGGAAGGATTGAATACCAAAACTTTTACCTCGACCCTGGGCCCTTGCATTCTGAAAGGGCAAAGGACAGAACCACTTAGGTCTCTGCTCTGACCCAAAGGGGTGGCCCATAACCCAGGGGGCTTTCAAGGAAACATGGTTAAAGTTACCTCCAATTCTGGTTGGAAAGGGCCAGGAGTTCTCTAGAAGAGGCCTGAATATTGGGGTACCATAGAGATTCTGAAGATTCTGGCTGAGCTCACATTGAGTTCCAGGCTCTTGTATTGGCATTAGAGCTTGGCTTTTAGATGAGCTTTTTAGCTGACTGCGTCTTTGCTGACCCTCATCTTCAGCTGTTCCAGCCATGTCTTCTCCTGAGGGAACCTGAATTCTCTGAGTGTTTTCAAAGTCTTCATCTACCTGAATCCCCAGCTCCCTGGCCAGGGCGGCCATATCCTCCACAGACACACATCTGAGGGAAGAAGAGAACATCACTTCCTGGAGGGCAGCTTGAAGGCCCTCCATGTTCTTCCTTCTGTTCCCAGCATCTCCCCCTTCCCAAAACAGTAGCTGTGCTGGCTTCAAGTTCAGCATCCTCTGAAAAATTTGAGCCTCTTCACTCTCCCTGGCTTGGGGACTGAGAACAAAGTAACATCTTTCAATGGCAGCTTCTCCTAAAAACATTAGCAAGTCCCATTCCTTCTCACCTAGACAGTCAGTGAAAAAAAACACAGCTGAAGAAACTTCCATCAAAAAACCAAACTGAGTCCAAAAGCTTTCTAGATTTCCACGGAGATTAGCCAGAGCAACAGGCTTTTGGAAAAAACAGGGGTTTTCCTTTCTATCATCGTTATCAGGAAAACACCACGTTATCTCAACCAGGCCATCAGAGATTTGCCGGGGAAGCACCAAAAGAGGCAAATCTTGATGAAGAAAGATTTTGTGTGATTTCAACTGGGCAGGGCTGAGAAGTGTGTTGAGGATTCTGGACTTAGAGAAGCTACAGTATCTTAGACGCACAAAAGAGATGACAGGCATCTTCATGAGAGTCAGAAACTTTTCTGTCTCCCCTGTAGGCCCTCCTGAAAACTGTGTGGACTGCTTCTTCACAATGTCCTTCATGGCCCCCAGCATTAAGATACTTTTGTTGTTTTCTGCATCTGGCAGTAGCAGGGGAAGAGCAAACTGGCACTGATACATGTTTGACATGACTTGGCGTTGCAAAGAGCTATCTGAACACAGCATGGCGGCACAAAGGACATCAAGGGGATTAATGGTTTGTATGTCTCGAATTTCCAAATTCTCCACTCCAGGCAGCAAATCCTCCTTGCTATCTTCATCCAGAACCTTGTGCCTGAGGATTGAATCCCTAGCTGTCACATCTAGTGCCTGAACTTTCATCAGGAAATTCCAGGCTAAGTCTGCTGGACTCTCCGGGGTCCACTTACGTCCTCGATCTAAGGAGAATTGTGTAACAAAATCTGGCAGAACCTTTCTGCTTCTATCCATGTTCAAACATAACAGGATGTCTTTAAACACCTTTTTTCTTTCTGTAGGAGAGAAGATAATAGTGAATGCCATGTTCAGAATCTCAATTTCCCCCATCGACTTCTTTTTTTGAGACAGTCTCACTCTGTCATCTATGCTGGAATCCAGGGGCGTGATCATCATCCTGGGCTCAAGGGGTCCTACCATCTCAGCTTCCCAAGTAACTGAGACTGCAGTCACCTACCACAATGCCTGGCTACTTTTTATTTTTTTAATAGAGATGGGACCTTGCTATATCGCCCATGCTGATCTTGAACTCCTGGTCTCAAATGAACCTCCCAAAGTGCTGGGATTACAGGCATGAGTCACTGTGCTCAGCGTGACTTTTAAAATTAAATAAATAATCTGCATCATTTTTTGCTTTGAGACAGAGTTTGAAAGAAAACTGTCACCCAGGCTGGAGTGCAATGGAGCCATCTCAGCTCACTGCAACCTCCACCTCCTGGGTTCAAGTTATTCTTGTGTCTCAGCCTCCCGAGTAGCTGGGACTACAGGTGTGTGCCACCATGCCCAGCTAATTTTTGTATTTTTAGTAGAGATGGGATTTCACCATGTTGGCTAGGCTGGTCTTGAACTCCTAGCCTCAAGTGATTAGCCTGCCTCAGCCTCCCAAAGTGCTGCGATTATAGACATAAGCCCCTACACCTGGTCTAATCTACACTTTTATTGCAAAAAAACTGAAACAATATAAATAAAGTAGAAGTCTCCTTTCACCATTCTGGCAAGTCATCTTCGTTTTTAGGGGAGATATCAATATGGTACAGTATATTTGCTTCCCATCCTTTTTCTATGCAAGTACTTAAGTATGCATGCATATATAGAAATAAATAGTTTTACTTAGTAGATGCTATTTTTTTTTTTTTTTTGAAATGGAGTCTGGCTCTGTTACCCAGGCTAGAGTGCAGTGGCAAGATCTCAGCTCACTGCAACATCCACCTCCCAGGTTCAAGTAATTCTCCCAGCCTCAGCCTCCCGAGTAGCTGGGATTACAGACGTGCGCCACCACACCCAGCTAATTTTGTATTTTGTAGAGAGGGAGTTCCAACATGTTGGCCAGGCTGATCTCCAACTCCTAACCTCAAGTAATCCACCTGCCTCAGCCTCCCAAAATGCTGGGACTACAGGCGTGAGCCACCGTACCCAGCCCATGCTATTTTTTTTTTTTTTTTGCGTAAATGATATATACTAAACAAATAATTCTTCAGCTTCTTTTCACTTAGTGGTATTACTTGCAAATTATTTCAAGTCAGCATACATACTGATCTACCTAACTCACTTTAGCTATTTCATGGTACTCCATAGTTTGGATCGAGTATTTAACAATTGCCTATGGATGATCATTTAGGTTTTTTATTTTTAAAAAATGTGCTCACATTTACATGCAGCAATGCAAAAAATCTTGTTAAGGTTAAATTATATACATCTATGAGAAATACTCTAGGTTGATACTGGTTTTTTTTTGTTGTTGTTGTTGTTGTCTTTTGAGATGGAGTCTTGCTCTGTCGCCAGGCTGGAGTGCAGTGGCTCAATCTTGGCTCACTGCAACTTCCGCCTCTCAAGTTCAAGTGATTCTCCTGTCTCACCCTCCCAAGTAGCTGGGACTATAGGCGCCCGCCGTCACGCCCAGCTAATTTTTTTTTTTTTGTATTTTAGTAGAGACAGTTCACCGTGTTGCCCAGGCTGGTCTCTAACTCCTGAGCTCAGGCAATCCACCTGCCTCAGCCTCCCCAAGTGCTAGGATTACAGGCGGGAGCCACTGTGCCTGGCTTTTTCCTTTTTTTTTGAGACGGAGTCTTGCTGTGTCACCCAGGCTGGAGTGCAGTGGCTTGATCTCAGCTCACTGAAACCTCCACCTCAGCCAGAGTGGCTCATGCCTACAATCCCAACATTTTGGGAGGCTGAGGTGGGCAGATTAGTTGAGCCCAGGAGTTGAGACCAGCCTGGGCAAAATGGTGAAACCCTGAACCACCTGGGTTCAAGCGATTCTCCTGCCTCAGCCTCCCGAGTAGCTGGGACCATATATATGGGTGCCACCACACCTGGCTAATTTTTTGTATTTTTAATAGAGATGAGGTTTCACTATGTTAGTTAGGATGGTCTCGATCTCCTGACCTCTTGATTTGCCTGCCTCGGCCTCCCAATGTCCTGGGATTACGGACGTGAGCCACCGCACCTGGCCGATACTGGTTCTTTCTTAAGTTTATCTCTTGCTGAAGTTTACAGGAACTGAAGATTTTATTTCCTTCAAAGTTTTTCTCAGAGTTTACATGCTATACCTAATTTTTCCTTCAAAGTTTTTCTCAGAGTTTACATGCTATACCTAATTTTTCCTGATCTCCCATTTTCCAAACTATCTTCTACCTTTTTTTTTTTTTGGAGACAGGGTCTTGTACTGTTACCTAGGCTGGAGTGCAGTGGTGCAATCTCACCTCACTGCAGTCTCAACTTCCTGGGCTCAGGTGATCCTCCTGCCTCAGCCTTCAGAGTAGCTGGGACCACAAGTGCACACCATCAACCCCACCTATCTTTTCATTTCTTCATTTTGTAGAGACAGGGTTTCACCATTTTGCCCAGGCTGGTCTCACCTCCTGGGCTCAACAAATCTGCCCGCCTCAGCCTCCCAAAATGTTGGGATTGTAGGCACGAGCCACTCTGGCTGGCCTACCTACTTCTTTTAAATACAGAGATAGTGCATAACAGAGAGAGAAGATCAGATTGGATTTCCTACTCCTGACAGATGGCCAGCTAGTGTAAAAATGTAAAATTACCCTTAAAAATAGCCTTGAAGAAACAACAGAAGAGAAAAGCATGGATTTTAGGAATTAATAAAAGTAACTATAAGAAGCCTTTGAGTACTCTCAAAGTTGCTTGAACTGGTATATGTGTTGGGGCAAAAAGGTGAGGGGGAAGTTGAATCTAGCATGAAGAGTTCACAGAGGAAGCAGTGAGAGAGTAGGTTGCAGGACAGCTTTTAAGTTCTGCTTTTTCCTGTCTCATACTTTCCCTAAGGAAAGCAATTCTCTACTTCTTCAGCCAGAAATTGGTACCCATGGCTGGGTGCAGTGGCTCACACCTATAATCCCAGCACTTTGGGAAGCTGAGGTGGACAGAACACTTGAGGTCAGGAGTTTGAGACCAGCCTGGCCAACATAGTGACAACCCGACTCTATTAAAAATATGAAAATTAGCCAGGTGTGGTGGCAGGTGCCTGTAGTCCCAGCTACTCGGGAGGCTGAGGCAGGAGAATCACTTGAACCCAGGAGATGGAGGTTGCAGGGTTGCAGTGAGCTGAGATTGTGCCCCTACACTCCAGCCTGTCATCTCAAAAAAAAGAAAGACATCAGTACCCACAGTATCCAAGCCAGGTGTGTCCACAAGGTAATAACAGTGTCACTATGGAGCAGATCAAAGCAACAGAGTAGATGTACACACAAAACAGAGATGCATCTAATTAAGCACAGAGCTAGGTGAAAAAAGTATCAGGAAACTAATCTGTTTTATAAATTAAAAATTCATGAAAATAACTCAGCTAAGGCAAAAAGAAATAAACAGAGATTTCAGCTGCCACCATGGAAAAGGAGTCTAAATTTTTAATTTAAGGGCAGTCAGGTTAATTGGAGACAAAAACAGACCAAAATACTATTCAGACTCTTGGGAGAAATACAACAATCTAGAGTATGACCTATTATATACAATGGATAGAACACAATCCAAAGCTAACAGACATAGGAAGAAGTAGGAAATGTAACTCATACTCAATGGACACTGACTCCAAAATGACCCAGATGTTAGATTTAGCATATAAGAATTTTACAATCAGGCACGGTGGCTCATGCCTGTAATTCCAAAACCATGGGAGGCTGAGGCAGGAGGATCATTTCAGCCCAGAAATTCAAAACCAGCCTGGGCAACATTGTGAAAATCCTATCTCTACAAAAAATACAAAATTAACCAGCCATGATTTTCTGTGCCTGTAGCCCTAGCTACCTGAGAGGCCGAGATGGGAGGATGGCTTGATCCTCAGCCTGGGAGGTTGAGGCTGCAGTGAGCCAAGATTGCACCACTGCACTGTAGCCTGAGCAACAGAGTAAGACTCTGTCCCCCCCTCCCAAAAAAAAATTAAAATTAAGTCCACAATGAATGATTAAATAGGATTTCTCAGGAAAAAAATAGAAACTACTTTTAAACAGGAAATTCTGGAATTAAAAATCACAATATATGAATTTGTTTAAAATCACTACTTGGGCTAACAACAAACTGGAGATGACAGAAGAAAGTAAATATCTAACCTGAAGAACAGAGAGAAAAAATATTAAAGAAAAATGAGCAGGGTCTCTGGAACCTGTAGAACAATACTTTTAAAACTCTAAAATTCAGGTACTTGAAGTCTCAGAACGAGAGAAGAGAAAAAGTGAGAAAGAAAAAAATCTTGGTAAATAACAGCTGAAAAGTTTCCAAATTTGATTAAAAGTTTTTTATAGATTCAGGAAACTCTGCAAACACTAAGAGAAAAAAAAAATCACACCTAGATACATCAGAGTCAACTGCTAAAAAAAAAATTAAGAAAAAAATCTTGAAAACAACCAGAGATAAATGACATAGCACTTATAAAATGACTGAAGATTTGGCATCAGAAACAATGGAAGCTAGAAGACAGAGAAGGCTGGGCGCGGTGGCTCACACCTGTAATCCCAGCACTTTGGGAGGCCGAGGCGGGTGGATCACAAAGTCAGGAGATCGAGACCATCCTGGCTAACACAGTGAAACCCTGTCTCTACTAAAAAGTACAAAGAAGCAGCTGGGCATGGTGGCAGGCGCCTGTACTCCCAGCTACTTGGGAGGCTGAGGCAGGAGAATGGCGTGAACCTGGGAGGCGGAGCTTGCAGTGAGCCAAGATCGTGCCACCGCATTCCAGCCTGGGTGACAGAATGAGACTCCGTCTCAAAACAAAACAAAAAAAAAAGACAGAGAAATGGCATCCATAACACGTTAAAGGCAAACGTTGTAGAATCCTATATCCAGCAAAAGCAACCTTCTGGAATGAAGGCAAAACAAAAACATCTTTCAATAAACAAAAACTAAGAGAATTTACCACCAGCAGACTTGTACTGAGAGAAATAATAAATAAATTTTTCAGGCTAAAGGAAAATAATATAAAATGAAAACCTGGATCTTCAGGAAAAAAGAAAGGCCACAGGGAAAGGGAGACATATTGGTTCCACCCAATGGTTGAACCCAACTACAAGCTGGAGGGGGAAGAGAGTCAATTGATACTCTCCATACAAGTTGACCTTCTATAGTGCAGAGCACACAAGGCAATAGTTTAAGCCTTTCTGAGACTTTGACACTGTGATATTTTTTACATAAAATTTTGCATGACAAAAAGCATGAAGACCTCCCTTTGAGTTAGAACTTTTTTTTCCGGTTCTCAGCTGCACAGACAAATATTACTTGAGAAAGAAACAAAGAATAGCCACATGCCTCCAGTCAACTAGAGTGGATGGGCGGCCATTAGACTTACATTACAGATCGTAACTACATTATTATTAAGACTTCTCTTGATCTGTTTTGCTAAAGATGTTTGATTGATTGTAATAATGTCCCCAATTAATGGCTTGCTGGTATCCATAGTCTTTGCTATCTTACTTTGCAAGAAGTAGAATTTGTTTTCCCCCAACCCTAAACCTGATTTGGCTTTGAGACTTGCTTTGGTCAACAGAATGTGGCAGAAGTAATGGTGTTATGGGTTCTTTGCTATCTTACTTTGCAAGAAGTAGAACTTGTTTTCCCCCAACCCTAAACCTGGATTGGCTTTTAGACTTGCTTTGGTCAACAGAATGTGGCAGAAGTAATGGTGTTAAGGGTTGAATTTTGTCCCCCTCAAAAAGATATGAAGTCCCCCAGTACTGCAGAATGTGGCGTAATTTTATAAACAGCATCTATACCTTTACAGAGGTAATTAAGTTAAAATAAGGTCTTGGGGGTGGGCCTAAATCAATATAATTGGTGTCTTCATAAAAAAGAAAAATTTAGACACAGAGACATGCACAGAGGATAGATGATGTGAAGAGACACAGGGAGAAAATGGTCATCTATAAGTCAAGGAATGCACGAAGCTACCAGGAGCTAGGCAAGAAGCCTGAGACAAATCCTTTCCTAGCACCTCCGGAGGGAGCATGACCCTGCTGATACCTTGACATTAGGCTTCTGGCCTTCTGAACTGTGAGACAATAAACTTTTGTTGTTCTAAAGCCAATCATTTGTGGTACTTTGTTACAGCAGCCCTAGGAAACTAATACAGATGGCATGATGATCGTTCTCAAGCTAAGACTCAGAAAGCCTTCACTACTTCTCTGTCTCCCTCCCTCCACCTTGCTCTCTCTCCCCTTCTCTCTCCTTTACCCTTGTCATAAGAATATATTTGGCCATGCACAGTGGCTCATGCCCATCATTCCAGCACTTTGGGAGACCGAGATGGGCGGATCACCTGAGGTCAAGAGTTCAAGACCAGCCTGGTCAACATGGTGAAACCCCGTCTCTACTAAAAGTACAAAAGTTAGCCAGGCATGGTAGTGGGCCCCTGTAATCCCTGCTACTCAGGAGGCTGAGGCAGGAGAATCGCTTGAACCTGGTAGGCAGAGGTTGCAGTGAGCCAAGATCATGCCACTGCACTCCAGCCTGGGCAACAGAATGAGCCTCCATCTCAAAAAAAAAAAAAAATATATATATATATATACATATATATATATATATATATATACTGCATCTATTCTGAGAACAAGCCCAGAGTAGCCTGCTAGAAGATGAGAGACCAGCCTTCAACTACCTCATCACACATGCATGAGTGAACCCAGGGAAGACCAGAGAACTGCCTAGCCAACCACAGACATGTGAACAATAATAAACTCTCAGTGTTTGAAGTGACTGAATTTTGAGATGATTTGTTATGTAGCATTATTGAGGCCAAGAGTTCAAGACCAGCCTGGGCAGCCTGGTGAAATCCAGGCAGTACCTGATACAGAAAAAAAATTTTCATGAAAATAAAACAATATGTAAGAGACACACTGCAATATTAGAATGTTACCTATGGAAGAAAGTAAATGGGAAATGGAGAAAAAAACAGAATAGATAAACGGGATTTTTGCAGAATAATGATGACACTATGCAATGAATTAATTAATTAATTCAACCCTATGCGCCAACTAAAATAAATAAATAAATAAAAATTAAGAATGGGGCCCCAAAATAATCATGTATTAAGAAGTTATTTGGGGGTGGGGTAAGAGGCATGGGTTGAATTATGTCCCTCACAAAATTCGTATGTTGAAATCCTAACCCCCAGTACTTCAGAATGTGATGTTATTCGGAAATAGGGCCACTGCAGATGTAATTAGTTTTAATAATGTTATTAGGGTGGCCCTAATCCAGTATGACTCGTGTCTTTTATTTTGGCCAAAGGGATGCACACTCAGGGACAAGGCTATTTGAAGGTAAAGACATATCAGAGGGATGCTTGCACAAGCCAAAGAGTGTCAACGATTTCCAGCAAACCACCAGGAAAGCTAGGATCCTTCAGATCACATCCTTCAGAAGGAACCAACCCTTGTCCAGGCGCGGCAGCTCATGCCTGTAATCCCAGCATTTTGGGAGGCCGAGGTGGGTGGATTACTTGAGGTTAGGAGTTTGAGACCAGCCTGGCCAACATGGTGAAACCCCGTCTCTACTAAAACTACAAATATTAGCCAGGTGTGGTGGCACGCACCTGTAATCCCAGCTACTTGGGGAGCTGAGGCAGGTGAATCGCTTGAACCCGGGAGGCAGAGGGTACAGTGAGCAAGGTCGCACCATTGCACTCCAGCCTGGGTGACAGAGTCTCGCTCTGTCTCAAAAAAAAAAAAAAAGAAGAAGGAACCAACCCTGTCAGTACTTTGATTTCAGATTTCTAGCCTCCACAAGAAATTTGTGTTTATTGTTTAAGCACCAATTTTGTGGTATTTTGTTACAGCATCCCTCACAAACTAATATAAGGTGTGATGAGGAAGAAATGACTCTCTTCCTACCCATAAGTGGATGACGAGTCCCCAAGATTTGAAATGAATGTGAGATGGTAGTTACATTTTCATCCTCTACTCAGAACTTAGTGATGTTTATTTTCCCAGGCAATATCACTCCAATGAAACACTTCTCATTTTGAATTTTCATTAAGAAATATTCAGATTTGGCCAGGTGCAGTGCCTCACACCTGTAATCCCGGCATTTTGGGTGGCCAAGCTGGGCCGATCACTTGAGTCCAGGAGATCGAGACCAGCTTGAGCAACATGGCAAAATCTCATCTTTACAAAATACAAAATTAGCCAGGCATTGTGGCGGGTACCTGTAATGCTAGCTACTCAGGAGGCTGAGGTGGGAGGATCACCTGAGCCTGGGAGTTAGAGGCTGTGGTGAGTCGTGATCATGCCACTGCACTCCAGCCTGAGTGAGACTGTGTCTCAAAGACATTCTTTTTTAAATAAGGAAATATTCAGATTCAAGATACAAATATAATTCTCATCAAGATGGCATTATGTGGACTGGATCAAGCCAAGTAACAATATTTTGGGATCTTAGCCATTTACTGACTGTTTTCACTTAAATAGTCAAACCCATAATCCCCACATCTCTCTGGTCACAAAGGCATTAAAATAACCAAAGTGATTTAACCTGAGGAATAGGTTAGCCTGAAATTAATGATTAGTAACTCCTTGTACGAATTATGGGAAATTAATGATTGGCAGCTCCTTATACGAACTACAGAAATTTACAAACTGACAATCAATATTTACTTTCGTGTATGCTGTCCATCATTTCGTAGGTCCTGGGAGCTCCTTTAAGTCAACACCTACCTCAAGGAGATTCCAGATCAGAGAGGCACAAGGAATTTCTTGGTAGTTGATTTTCTGCTGACATCTGTGCCTGTGTCATCCTCCTATCCCCATTACATCATGGCAAGCTTATTAACTTATTAAGTTGTTGCCTAACTAACTATGCAAGGTATTTCCATACCTTCTATACTTTTCTCCTGTTCCTCCTCCAATGAAAGGTTGGTTTCTGATTCCTCATAACTTGGTTCTTCACCGGAGAACTCTGTGGTTTCTGAATTCTCAAAGTCCTCTTCATCATATCCAACGTGCTCTGGGTCATCATAAACCTCCTCTTCCACAGTGGCTTCTGCATCTTCAGGGAAGTCAACAGATCCTAGATATTCCTCTTTTCCTAAGTATAAAGAATCATCTAGTTCCTCATATCTCTGTCCATCCTTTATATATGTAATAGTTGCTGGAACTTCATATCCAACTTTCTCAACTGAATATGATAATGTGACTTCTGGCGTGTCATATTCCTTCTCATTCTTTCTGGCAGACAAAGCTGTTTCCCTATGACTAGTTTTCTTGTCCCTGAAAAACTCAGAGGTTTCCAAATTCAAGTGTTCCTTCTCATTGAAGAACACTGTGATCTCAGGGGTCTCAGGCTCTTTTATTCCAGGAGAAAAAGCATCTTCTGAATTCTTGCTTGCCTCCATAGATTGAGGAGGTACTATATTCTCATATTTTAAAACTTCTGCAAAGAAAAGAAAAAGAATTGTTTTTCCCAATTACGAAAAAGAAACTGTATAATAGCTGGAGTTCCTGAGGCCTCAAAGCATCATCCCTCTTCTTTTTCTTTTTCTTTTTCTTTTTTTTTTTTTTGAGACAGAGTTTCGCTCTTGTTGCCCAGGCTGGACTGCAATGGCACGATCTTGGCTCGCTGCAACGTCCACCTCCTGGGTTTAGGTGATTCTCCTGCCTCAGTCTCCCAAGTAGCTGGGATTACAGGCATGCACCATCGTGCCCAGCTAATTTTCGTATTTTTAGTAGAGACGGGGTTTCACTTTGTTGATCAGGCTGGTCTCAAACTCCTGACCTCAGGTGATCCACCTGTCCCGGCCTCCCAAAGTGCTGGGATTGCCCAGCCGCCTCTTATTTCACTGGAGGACAGAAATACCTAACACCTCCTATATAACTTGCATGTCAACATATCAACTTTCAGAACTTTCTTTTTTCCACTAAAAAATAAAAAATCAGATCACACCACTGTCTTGCTTAAAGTTTGAGTCCTTCCCAGCAACCTTCCAGGGTAAGTGAGTAAAACAAAAAATTTGAATCATATGAACAGTGTTTACTTGTGGACTTACTGTGACTCACAACAGACTCACGTCTCCTGGGGCCACTGCTAATGAAATCTGATCACAAATACTTTCTAATCAGTAAACAAATGGCTCTAATTTGGAATAGTGTGCTTTAGAAATAATAAAAAAAAAATTTCTAAGCATATAAATCTTGTCCTAAATTAGCTATCATTAACATTCACCTTTTTAACTGAGCCTCTACCTCTAACATCCCTTAAAATAATTTTGAATGTTTTTTTAGATTCCTAGCAAAGGAGCTACACCTAGTCCTAATAGTAATTTACAGAATTGCTAAGCAACTGGAAGAATTGCTTTTTCGTGGACTACTAGTTATCTTTGAACCATTTAAGAATTAGCACTGGAACTGCTCCGGAAAACGGCTGCTGCTGGCATTCTTACCACCAAAAAAATGAAACTACTGATCTGCCATCTATGTGTTAAAAATTATTTTCCTTGTATTTTCAAAATGGCTATACTAAGTGAAAGATACAGCTTGTGGTCTTGGCACTGTAAATATCCATGAATTCACCTACTTGAAAAACAAACCCTGGATTGTGTTATTATTAACAGTATTTTCCTTCCAACTGTGAGAGTTCAGCATGTTACGGTCAGTATAATGAGCAGTTTACGTTAGCATTCAAACAACTGCAAGTTTTGAGTACAGTCTGAAAAACAAATTATCGATTCCGTAAACCAATAAGATGTTAAATTTCAGAAACTTTTTAAATTCCAGTTTTTCCCTATTTCATATTTCAGTGAAAATTATCTCTGGAAAAAGACTAACAAAAATAAAAGGCAACAATTTTCTTTTTTTTTTTTTCTTTCTTTTTCAGAAAGTCTGCCCCCTCCCTCTCACCCCGGAAAGTATACAAAGTCAACTTACCGTGCCTTAAGCCGCAAATGGCAGCGGACTGTGGAAAAGTACTAAATAAACACTTGAGAAAATGCTGACAGGTCGCCTCTCCCTTTTTCTGTACCAAAATTAACAGCTTCCGACTCTTCTTCAGGAGATCTGTAACATTCTCCAGAGTCTCATACTCTTCCTCAGAAATCAGCCTCCGAGAAGTTAACGTGTCTAAGATAAAATCAGGATCATGTTGGAGGATTTCAAGCAACTTTTTTCGTTCTCTTTCTATGATCTCTGAGGGAGAACTCTCAGTAGCCATTGTTCCTGTTTCCTCTAAACCAGGAAATGGATTATGACATCATCCTAATGAATAAGTAAAAGTTGAAAACAGAATGACAAAGAACAATTTTATTTGGCTAAGCTTTAACATGTCAATGATGCCTAGTGTTGGAGAGTGCAGATACAAGCACAGTGGGGCAACCCAGCTCAGAGCACTCTCTGATCCGGGGTCCTTGTGGATTATTTATCTGCTCTTTTGAAGGCTTGATAAATTCTCACCATGACTCAGATCCAGGGTCACCTCCTCCAAGAAGTCGCTCTTGAACTTCAGGTTGGACTAGGTATTCCCTGTTCATAGAACTATACTATGATGCCAAGATTGTAAATTATTAATTAATATTTGGTGGGCAATCTGGCAATATACAGCAATAAATAAATAAAGTTGAAGACAGATAAAAATAAAACTTCATATCCTTCAACACAGTAATTCCAGTTCTAGGAAATTATCTTAAGGAAATAATGAAGCAAATACCCAAAGATGTATGTACAAGAATCTGCATTATAACATTGTTTACAATAGTAGATAATTGAAAATAACCAAAATTGAGGTTTAGGGAATAAATATTGACATGTCGACAGTGAAACACTAAAGAACTGTTAAAAAGGATAAAGTACATCTCTACATATTGACAAGTAATGATATCCATGATATATTGCTATGGAAACAGCAAGTTATAGATCTCGTTTGTGTTTTAAAAAAGTTAATGTGTATACAGTATATGTATACAATATGTGTATACAGGTATACATTATATTTTAAAGAAGACAGTCAAGAGATATCCCAAACTTTAACACTGGTTATCTCTGAGAATATGATTACAGGGAAATTTATACTTCCACCTTAAACATTACTATTTAATATTTTATATTTTTGATTTTTTATTATATTTATTTTAAGAAAATTACCTGGTTGGTCTTTATTTACTCCTTCATAGTTCACAAGAACCTGAAAGCGATCTGCTCTGCATAACTAGCAACAGGATACTGGATGAATAAACTGTGATATTTCTTATAACATAATATTACATGGCATTCAAAAAGAATGAACTTCAGTGACCCACAATATAGAGAAATCATAATAATAGTGAGGAAAAACTGCAAATCCCAAAGGATTATATATAATATGACACCTTTTTTAAAAGTTCAAAATAAACACACACTTACATTTAAGGGTACACATGAAGTCATTAAAATTTTACAACACAAAAATCAAAGAATGATGAATATGAAATTCAGAATGATGGTTATCTCACATAAGGGAAGCTTGGGGATGGGATGGGATTGAGAAGGAGATCATGGATATCCTACAATGTAGGAGTTGGGCTTATCAGGGCTACTATATTGTTAAAGGTAAATAGCTAATATGTAAATAAAAGCAGAACATGCATGAACCAATGCTATTAGGAACCAAGGATAATGAGTAATCCAATTCTGGTATCTCCAAGGTTAAAAAAGTATTTTAGACAGCGGACACCAGGACTCCAAGATGGTGTCAGTCGTACCAGTGAAGGACAAGAAACTTCTGGAGGTCAAACTGGGGGAGCTGCCAAGCTGGATCTTGATGCGGGACTTCAGCCCTAGTGGCATTCTCGGAGCATTTCAAAGAGGTTACTACCGGTACTACAACAAGTACATTAACGTGAAGAAGGGGAGCATCTCGGGGATTACCATGGTGCTGGCATGCTATGTGCTCTTCAACTACAGCATTTCCTACAAGCATCTCAAGCACGAGCGGCTCCGCAAATACCACTGAAGAGGACACGCTATGCACCAACCCCTGACCCCATGACCTTGGCCTGAGCCCCTCCGTGAGGAACACAATCTCGATCATTGCTGAATCCTTTCATGTCCTAATGGGAATTAACCTCCAAATAAAAGATGACTGGTACGTGTCAAAAAAAAAAAAAAAAAAAAGTATTTTAAAATCCTGGCTGGACGAGGTGGCTCATGCCTGTAATCCCAGCACTTTGGGAGTCTGAGGAAGATCACTTGAGACCAGGAGTTTGAGACCAACCTGAGCAACACAGCAAGACCCTGTCTCTACAAAATATGTAAAAATTATCTGGTCGTGGTTGTGCACATCTGTAGTCCCAGCTGCTCGGGATGGGAGTCTGAAGCAGGAGAGCTGCTTTGGCCCAGAAGGTCGAGGTTGTAGTAAGTAACTCTAGCCTAGACTCTTTAAAAAAAAAAAAAAAATCCTCATATGATATTAAAAATTAATATTAGGTAAGAGTTTTATAAAATTGAAGAGTTTTAAAATTTTTATTTATTTTGACCAATTATAATCATATATAATTATGGGATAGTCAGTAATTTTATATGTATGCAGTGTGGAATGATTCACTGAAATTAACATATACATCACCTTCAATACTTATAATTTATTCCTTCTGTCTATGACTTTGTATCCCTTGACCAGCACCCTTCCCTTCCCCGCAACTCCCAGCCTCCCTCTGGTAACCACCATCATACTCTAGGTAAGAGTTCTTAAATATGTATTTCAAAAGTATGGCTTTCAAGTGATGCATCCCACCTCAGGCCCACAATTTGATTGACACTGTCATAAAGATTGCCAATTTTTTGTTGTTGTTGTTCAACTTGATCAGGAAGGTACTTCAATAACAGGTCTCTCAAACCACCAGTCTCCTCTCCAATGCTCCACCTTAAGTATGCTCCTTTCTCACAATAACCTTTCTGAGATTTCAAAGCCGATGGGAAAAAAGTGTTCACTTGAAGTGGAAAACTTAGCATTGAAATTTAAACTTCCTTCTGGAAGTTTTTGTTTTGTTTTGTTTTGAAACAGAGTCTCACTCTGTTGCCCTGACTGGAGTGCAATGGTGCAATCATAGCTCACAGCAGCCTCAAACTCCTAGACTCAAGCAATCCTCCCACCTCAGCCTCCTGAGTAGCTGGGAATACAGGCCTGTGCCAATCTGTTCAGCTTTTTAAAAAAAAAAAAAAATTTTTTTTGTAGAGACAGGGTTTCACTACATTGTCCAGGCTGGTCTCGAACTCCTGGGTTTAAGCAATCTTCCCATCTTAGCCTCCCAAAGTGCTAGGATTACAGGCGTGAACCATATTTTTTTTTATTATTTGTAGAGATGGGGTCTCCCTAAGTGTCTCAGGACACTTGAGCCAGGCTGTCCTGAGCTCAAGTGATCCTCCAACCTTGGCCTCCAAGAGTGCTGGGATTACAAGTGTGAGCCACCATGCCAGGCTGTCTAGTTTAAATTGTTTTCTGATGGCCTGGTATGGTGGCTCACGCCTGTAATCCCAGCACTTTGGGAGGCCGAGGCAGGCAGATCACCTGAGGTAGGGAGTTCAAGACCAGTCTGACCAACATGGAGAAACTCCATCTCTAATAAAAATACAAAATTAGCCAGGCATGGTGGCACATGCCTGTAAGCCCAGCTACTTGGGAGGCTGAGGCAGGAGAATTGCTTGAACCCGGGAGGTGGAGGTTGTGGTGAGCCGAGATCGCACCATTGCACTCCAGCCTGGGCAACAAGAGCAAAACTCCGTCTCAAAAAAAAAAAAAAAAAATTGTTTCTTGATAACAGAAATTTGCATAGTACAGCCTTAGAATGCAAAGGAAGTGAGTTGGGGGAAGGGTGAGTGTAACCAGGATGTTCTTTATTACATAAAATATAGCCAGGAGGTACAAAATTGAAAATATAGACCTCAAATCGGAATGAATAACACAGGACTAAAAGTCTTAAATGTGCTCTATTTTATTATTGTTGTTTTGTTTTTTGTTTTTTTGCTAGGCTAGTCTCGAACTCCCGACTTCAGGTGATCTGCCTGCCTCAGCCTCCCAAAGTGCTGGGATTACAGGCATGAGCCACTGCACCTGGCCTTATTATTAGTTGTTAATCTTACTGTGCTAATTCATAAATTAAACTTTATCATAGATATGAATGTATAGAAAATTCTCCCTTGAATTGCTGCTAACGAATTTATGTGATGTTTTCAAGACAAAAGTCAACAGTAGTTTCATGTATTGTGGAAATAAAAAGAGGCAGGTCTCAGTGCTGAGTCCTGGTGGTCAAGAGACTTGATTGTATCAGAACCATGGATGCAGGACTTAATATAGTTTCTGTCATTGCCAAAAAGCAAAATGTCAGGGGGTGAATGCCTAGGCTAACAGCCTTAGATCAACCATTTCAGACGTTGATCTAGTCCTGGCTGGGCATGGTGGCTCACACCTGTCATCCCAGAACTTTGGGAGGCTGAGTAGGGGGCTGATCACTGGAGGTCAGGAGTTCGAGACCAGCCTGGCCAACATGGTGAAACCCCGTCTCTACTAAAAATACAAAATATTAGCCCGGTGTGGTGGCGTGTGCCTGTAGTCCCAGCTACTTGGGAGGCTGAGGCACAAGAATTGCTTGAACCCGGGAGGGCAGAGGTTGCAGTGAGTCGAGATGGCACCACTGCACTCCAGCCCAGGTGACACAGTGAGATCCTGTCGCAAAAAAAAAAAAAAAAAAAAAAAAAAGTTGATATAGTCTCTAGTCCTGACTTAAACCTAGCAATTGTATAGAAAGTTGGAGGGTCTGACTAGCCTTCATAGACCTCTAGAAAGCCAAGAGTTTGCTTGACCAGGGCAAAATTTACATGATTTGACATACACCAAAAAGAACCACCTCACACTAGAGAGGAGGAAAAGTCATTCTCTCTCCTGTCTTCAATTCTGGGAATGTCTGGAGTAAAGAGACTGACATAATGCCTGTCACACTGCTTGGTTCCTTAATGGTTGACACCTGTCCTACCCTTTCTACACTGACCTCATTTCTCACAGCCTCTGTGGTAGGCAGAATAATGGCTGTCTCCAAAGATAACAAGGTACTAATCCCCTAAACCTGTGAATAAATTAGATTATGTGGCAAAGGACAATTAAAATTGCAGAGGGAATTATGGTTGCTAATTAGCCAAACTGGAGATAAGGAAGTTATCTGGGTGGAGTCAATGTAATCACAGGCGGCCTTAAAAGTAGGAGAGGGGTGGCAGGGCACCCAAGCCCTTTGGGAGACCAAGACAGGAAGGTTCAGGAGTTCAAGACCAGCCTGGACAACATAGTGAGATCTTGTCTCTACTACAAAAAAAATAAATAAATAAAAGGAAAAGAAAAAGAATAAGAGGGATGCAGAATAAACAGTAATGCAATGTGAGAAAGCCTACAGTAGTCTCCACTTATCCAAGGTTTCCCTTTGCAGGATTTCAGGGTTTGTTACCCCATGGTCAACCATGGTTTAAAAACAGGTGAGTACAGGACAATAAGGTATTTCCAGAAAAAGAGACCGACCACACTCACATAACTTTTATTACAGTATACTGTTATGATTGCTCTATTAGTTGTTAATCTTTTATGGTGCCTAATTCATAAATCTAACTTCATCACAGGTACACATGTACCGAAAAAAACAGTATATATAGGGTTTGATATTGTGGTTTCAGGCATCCACTGAGGGTGGTGGAACTTAAACCCCACAGAAACAGGGGGGAAACTACAGTATCACAGGTTTTGAAGATGCAAGGGAGCAATAAACCAGAGTTTGGGCAGTCTCTAGAAGCTGAGAAAGGAAACAGATTCTCCCTCCTAGAACCTTCAAGAAAGAAAAGCAGCTCCGGCAACATTTTATGTTTAGTTTTCTTTTCTTTTTTTTTTTTTTTTTTTTTTTTGAGGCAGTCTCACTCAGTCACCTAAGCTGGAGTGCAATGGCGTCATCTCAGCTCACTGCGACCTCCACCTCCACCCTCTGAGCAGCTGGGATGGCAGGCGCGCGCCACCACGCCTGGCTAATTTTTTGTAGAGACAGGGTCTCCCTATGTCGCCCAGGCTGGTCTCCAACGCCTGGGCTGAAGAGATCCGCCCGCCTCCGCCTCCCAAAGTGCTGGGATTACAGGCGTTAAGCCACGGGACCAGGCCCCTGGAAACCATTGAACAAGTTCCATGTGTGATTCCTCGGCACAATGAAATATGGGATCAGATAATTTGCCTCTGATTTACTACAGTAACGACAACAATAACAAAAATCACTATTTGCCTTTCCCTTTACATCCTAAGCTCCAACTCCAGGCCTCCCTACTCCTCGCGACCTCTCAAAGGGAGAGTCAGCTTCGGCCAAGAGCTTCCGGGATCGGAAGGAGGAGGCGGCTGGAGAAGTTGCTTTCTCCTGAATAGGGCTGATCCCAGACGCACACGGTCATTACACGCCGGGGACGCTCAGTCGGTGCGTGTACCCCCAGGCAGGGCCAGCCACGCATTCCAGGTTCTCCATGTGCCCAGACGACAGTAATCCACGATATGGCAACAGATCTGCCTGCTAACGCGCGAAACCGATCAGCAGTAACAGTAGCACCAGGAACGGCGGCACGAAAAGCCGCTCATGGTCCAAGCGGGGCAGGCGAAGACTCGGCCAACCGGTCGCCAGCCAACTGGGAGTCCCGCCCACCTTTCCGGCACTGAAGACGCGATTGGCCGCGCCTGGTACCGCATCCTCCTCTTGACCCCACCGACACTACGGCGACGGACGCTTGGGAACGCTGCACAGCGCTCCGCAGGAAGTACTTCCCTGGGCGGAAGCTTCTGAGCGTGATATAGCGGAAGTGCCTTCTCTTCCGGTCTCTCTGGTCTCGGCTGCAGAAGCGAGATGGTGAGTTGTGACCAGGGTCTGTGTGAATCGCGTTCCATCCTCGTTCTTTGTGCCTCCCTGCCTGCTGTCCTTGGGGGGCGGGCAAGATTCCGGATAAGGGGAACTGGTGGGCAGAAAAGAGGCATGCAGTGGCCCTCAAGAGCCAGAAGAATGGCTGCTAATTGGTGCTTGGGGGACCGATCCCGCCGTAATTGTGGAGCTAGAGCCGCATTGTGTCCCTTGCTTCGGTACAACCTTTGGAGACCTTTCATAGCTCTAGCCTTGTTTGGGAGCTGAAGGAAGGAGTTTGGGAATGTTTGGCTGTGTGTAACAAATAATTCATTGGTGATGCTATCTGGCCGGAGTCTATAAAGATAAGGTATATTTCAGAACGTTGCAACTCTTGTGGAGGGCTTTAGGTAACGTGAAATGCTGGTAGTGGTCTCTGACTTGGAATTCGTGGAGTCTTCTCCCACAGTTCCGACCTTTATGATTGCCTTTAGATTTTATCAGTACTTGGTTTCCCGGAGAACTCGAGTAAATCTAGAAATTGTCGCGTTTCATAGTTATCTATTCCTTCAATGTGCAGACGAAGGGAACGTCATCATTTGGAAAGCGTCGCAATAAGACGCACACATTGTGCCGCCGCTGTGGCTCTAAGGCCTACCACCTTCAGAAGTCGACCTGTGGCAAATGTGGCTACCCTGCCAAGCGCAAGAGAAAGTGTAAGTAACATTTTTCAGACCAACTGTGTTAGCTTTTGTTTGTATTGCACTTAAGTGGGGGCATAGGTTTGAACTTTATTTGGTGCCTATCTTAAAACTTGTACATCTGTATGCGGATGAGGTGGCATAAAACTCGTGTGTTAACAATACCTACAAGGTGTGTGGGGGAAAATCGTTTGAAATCTTTTCTGAACTTTGTTTTAGATAACTGGAGTGCCAAGGCTAAAAGACGAAATACCACCGGAACTGGTCGAATGAGGCACCTAAAAATTGTATACCGCAGATTCAGGTACAGTTTGTATGTTCGATCATAATTGGTCCTATGGGCTTGAATGAAACCCTCGTGTTTACTTGTAAAAAGAACACTACCCTGATGGTTACTGGGGATGAGTTGTTGGAAGCATTTTTATTTTTGGTGGTTGTTGAGACAGGGCTTCACTATGTTGCCCAAGCTTGAGTGCAGTGGCACGATCACGGCTCACTGCAGCCTCAGTCTCCCCAGCCTCAGGTGATCTCACCTCAGCCGCCTGAGTACCCGGGACTAGAGGTGTGCGCCGCCACATGCCCAGCTAATTTTTAATTAGTATTTATTGTAGAGAATGGGATTTTGCCATGACCTAGGCTGATCTCAGAACTCCTGGGCTGAAGCCATGGGCCTACCCAAAGTGCTGGGATTACAGGTGTGAGCTACCGCCGCAGGCCAGATGTTGAAAACTTTTATCTTCTGCCACTGTAACCTTGAGATCAGTTACTTTGGATTTTATTAGTTTTTTCACTAAACAATAGTATAAATTAAATGTCAGGAGCATTTTTTTGAGCCAGGGTCCCAAAGAGTTGATATTTATTAGGTTTATCTTTAATTGGTGTCAAAATTTGTCAAGACAGTAGTGAATAAGATCTGGGAGTCAGGCTTTGTTCAATCTTCAGTATAGTGGCTGTGGGCAAGAGTGCTATAGAAAACAGCCCTGATTGCTGCTGTTGCCTTAAGGACAGCCATAGATGTGTTCATGTGCTGAAGCAACTCTCTTTGCACTTAGAGTCATACGTTTTTGTGGGCTTAATGTTGAATGGACTGTTAGTACGATATAGGAGTTAGGAGCTTGAACTGAAGCCAGGCTTTTAAAAGTAGGATAGTTGACCTCTCTTAGAGTAGATAATGGATGTTTAGTAAGTTAAAATGCAAAGCTCTTGGTTTAGAAAATGTCTGCCATTAAACATGCTCATTGTTTTTTCCTTGCTTAGTCAAAGCGGTTGTGATCTATTCTCAGCATAGGGAACCATTTTCACAAATAATCTTTGATCTCTTGCCAAGTAAGAACAAACATACTGGCCCTTGACTAGTATAGCCAAATAAGTTTTTGAGCCTTAATTGCAATTGTGATTAACTATATCTGAAAATGGGTATCTTTAAGCAAAGTGAAGAATTGCAGCTTATCAGTGATGTTGTAAAAATAAATGTCTGAACATATGAATGCAGTACTGATTTCAGCATTTAACTGAGATAAGCGCATTGAAATCTGTTTAACAAAAATTAAAATTGATTCATCGATGTTTCTGAAGTAACTTGTTCTTGTTTTTGACATCGTGCAGGCATGGATTCCGTGAAGGAACAACACCTAAACCCAAGAGGGCAGCTGTTGCAGCATCTAGTTCATCTTAAGAATGTCAACGATTAGTCATGCAATAAATGTTCTGGTTTTAAAAAATACATATCTGGTGTGTGCTGAGGTATTTTTAATCAGTTAGACTTGTAGCATCAGTGAAATAATGTAGGTTTAAGGACTGGGCTAGCTTAATATCAGATTTACTTGTTAAGTGACTGTTTTGGAATGTTTCCTTTGGACTGGGCTTGTGATGCGGTTTAAGTCAATGACTAACGAGCAGAATTCCTGGAGTCCTTGAAGCAGAGGGCACTGGAAGACAATACAGCAGATTAAAATAGCACAGCTCATGTGGCATAGATGGGTATTTAAGGCGTTCGAGTAAATTTGAAAGAGCGTGATGTTTAAATTACCTTTAGTAGCATGTTTGTTTGCTATACTGTCATGACTTGAGGGGGATGATGATTAGTCACATAGAGCCTCGGAGTACCACTGGAAACATATGGGTAGGAGTTTAGGTGGCTTCTGTTTTTCAAAAGATGACCTAATCCTAGTATCTGTAATGCTCACTTGGCACACCTGGCTTGTGGGCTGTGTAAGGTGACTAGCTAAGTGAAAAAAGCCTGCTAGGTGTGACTCAGGAATAAGTAGGTTTGAGAAAAGGTAGGGCTGGGTACAAGTAAAGATTAAGCAGGAAATAAAGGAAAATCAAGTAAAACCCCTGAGATTTGTATACTAAAGGCAATGATGTGGGACTACTTGGTCGAATTTTTTTAGCCCTCAACTAAATCAACTTGGGTGTTTCTGTGCTGAAGCAAGCGCTGAAACTTGCTGTCATGCCTTCACAGTTTTGCTGGATTATTGACAGGGTTGGGGTTTTTTTAAGAAATGAAGGGACAAAGTCAACCAACTGCTGAGTGAGAGGGCAGGGGCAATTGAAGGGAACATGAATACTAGAACATCTGAGATTCTTAACCTGGCCTTGGAAGGGTATCCGTTTTACGTGTAACCTGGAATGGCTTTATAATGTGCTACCTAATTGGTACTCTCATCCTGTATTTTAACTCCTAATTTACCCTTCAGGTCTCAGCTTCTGAACATTCACTGGTAAAGAAACCCTGCTGATTAAATCTCTCTTGGGCTTCTTCCCGTGATGTGAGACTATACTTTAAAGATGCACGGTTAGGGCTGGGCACAATGGCTCACGCCTGTAATCCCAGCACTTTGGGAGGCCGAGGCCGGTGGATCACGAGGTCAGGAGATCGAGACCATCCTGGCTAACACGGTGAAACCCCGTCTCTACTAAAAATACAAAAAATCAGCTGGGTGTGGTGGCAGGCGCTTGTAGTCCCAGCTACTCGGGAGGCTGAGGCAGGAGAATGGCGTGAACCCGGGAGGCGGAGCTTGCAGTGAGCCGTGATTGTGCCACTGCACTCCAGCCTGGGCAACAGAGCGAGACTCTCTCGAGGGGAAAAAAAAAAAACATGTATGGTTAGAGTCCAGTTGCCATTGCCTTTGTTATTTAGAGATAGTGCAATGGCACAATCCCAGCTCACTGCAGCCTCTTAATTCCTGGGCTCAAGTCAAGTGGTTCTCCTGCCTCAGCCTTCTGAGTAGCTGGGACTACAGATGCACACCACCATACCTGGCTAATTTTTGTGTTTTTTGTAGAGATGGAGTTTCACTCGGCTAATTCTTTTTGTGTTCTTAGTTGAGACTGGGTTTCAACATGTTGACCAGGCTGGTCTCAAACTTGACTTCGTGATCCGCTGGCCTCGGCCTCCCGAAGTCCTGGGATTACAGGCGTGAGCCACTGCGCCTGGCTGTCGTCACCAAACTTTAAAGTGAAGATAGTCTATTGAAGATAGACTAGACTTTCAGTCTGGTGAAAGTACCTTCACTTTTGTTGCCCAAGCTGTGAAAGTACCCTGACCCCAATGTAAACAACCCTTGAGGCCAGGTGTGGTGGCTCACAGCTGTAATCCTGGCACTTTGGGAGGCCGAGGTGGGCGGGTCACGAGGTCAAGAGATCGAGACCACCCTGGCCCACATGGTGAGACACCATCTCTACCAAAAATACAAAATTTAGCTGGGTGTGGTATGTGCCTTAGTCTCAGCTACTTGGGAGGCTAAGGCAGGAGAATCGCTGCCAAATTTTCAAATGAAACAAAATAAGCAGTGGATTTTGCATTGGAGATGGAGTTAAACTGTTGCCCAGGCTGGTCTTGGACTCCTGGGTTCAAGTGATCCTTTCATCTTCGCCTCTCAAAGTGCTGGGATTACTGGGACGAGCCACCACACCCCACCTGTTGTCAATATTTGTCTTTAACAGCACTTAGTCCTGCCTTAAGTTATAGTTATGTATAAATACCCATTATACTTCAAATTTTTCAGCAGAAATTATGCTTTTTTCTGCAGTGTTGCGTTTCGGTGTGCAAAAATTAAATTTAATGTTAAATAAATGTTAAATTTATTTTTCCTAAGTACCCCATGTGCTTTTCAACTCTGTCCTTGAAAAGCCTCCCTCCAGCCCCTGCTTCCCTCCCATCTCAGTTCACAAAGTCAGGTTGATTTGCCCCCGACTGTCAAATAAAGCAGACTACTTGTTTACACATGTAACTGGTTATGTTCTGTAAAGTTACAAAATTAGAAAGGCTAATAGGTTGAATCTGTGGTGTGCGGTAGTTCACGCCTGTAATCCCAGCACTTTGGGAGGCCAAGGTGGGTGGATCACCTGAGGTCAGGAGTTCAAGACCAGCCTGACCAACATGGAGAAACCTGTCTCTACTAAAAATACAAAAAATTAGCCGGGCGTGGTAGTGCATGCCGTAATCCCAGCTGCTCGGGAGGCTGAGGCAGGAGAATGGCTTGAACCTGGGACGTGGAGTTTGCGGTGAGCCAAGATCACGCCATTGCACTTAAGCCTGGGCAACAAAAGCGAAACTCTGCCTCAAAAAAATAAATAAATAAATAAATAGAAAGGTTGAGTCTATGGCATTGAAAACCTTTGGGAACCATACCTTAATTGTAACTCCCACAGTAACTGCCCTGCACTTAATAAAAAGTAATAACAGGCAGATTCATTCAGTAAACTATTGAGCCAAAGTTGAAAGTACAATTTCTTCAGAGGCCTCACCTCTAATTGAGACACAGATAATTACATATTGTTCATATATATATATACACACACACACACAATGATGGATAAATGCACCAGTTGCTGTGAGAGCATTGGAAAGGAGTTTGTCACTTAATAGGTGAAGCCAGGCTAAGATTTAAGCTGAACCAGGGAAGACTTGAAGAAATCGTGATGAGAGAGGAGGTAAGTGGCTTTGCCAGCAATGAAACAGCTGACATAAGGGTAACCAGTCAGAGGAGGGCATAGCTATGAAACTGCAGACACCCTGGTTGTCAGATTAGAAGAAGGTGGATGTAGGGTTGGTAAGAAAAGAATTGAGGGAAAAGCAGCGATCAGATTATGAAGAATTTGTCTTGACAAATTATGGAGGATTTAAAGCAGAATGTTAGGAATAGTTGTTTAGCAAGATGAATGTGGAAAGTGTTAGTGTGCATGTGATGAGTCTTGAAGCTGCAAAACTAGGTAACAGATTCTTAAATAGTTCATGTGAAAATCATGACTCAGACTAAGGCAGTGGCTGTGGGGCTGTTGGGGAGTTCTCTCAGCTAAAACTTGAATGTGCAAGTGAGTAGCTAACTTCCAAGCTCCTCTTTCTGTATGATTTTCTACATCTCATAAGGTGTGTGAGGATTACATGAGATCATATATGTAACAATAGCATTGTGTCTAATACAGCTAGCCTCAAAAATAACAGGGAGACAGGTGTTTTGGGATGCCTTAGGTTTCTGGACAAAAGCAAGAGAGGAGGTGGTTGCTCCATTGAGATATAGAATGATAAGGAATATACAAAAGAGGTAATAAGGGGAAAATAGTAAAGTTGGGTTTTATTGACATGCCTGTGGGGACACCAGGAGGGAGGGAAGTGTTTAGGAAGCAGTTGAGTTGGAAAGTCAGGACTGGATATCTACATTTGGAAGTAACAATTGTGAATGGAAACTGATTTTAAGAGTTAGAATGGTAAAAATATAAGCATGGAAATGAGGTAATAATGAGATTTGATAGGCATTTAGAAGTCAAGAGTAAGCAAGAGAACTTGAGTTCATCAATGAACTTCAGTAACTATCCTTGATTTAGTATTGATGGAAATCATTTGTAAATTTACAGACTCCAAAAACAAAAGATAATTTAGAGGCTCAAAGTAAGATGTGGGGAGTTGTCCATTGGAGACAGAAGTAGAGAGAGGGAGAAGTTCATTTGTTCACATATGTATGTGTGGTGCACCTACTGTGTGCCAAGCCGTGTTAGAGATACAGTGGGAGCAAAACCAGATGTGGTTCCTGCCCTCTTAAAGTTGACAGTTGACTTAAGTGGTTGCAGAATTAGCTCAGGGAACTAGAATTGGACGTAGTCACACAAACCAAGAAAGGAGATTGTTTGAGAGGGGCAATCGGTCACATGTGGCTGAGGCCAAAGAGAATGAAGATATATTTTAAAATTCTGGATTTGGCAAAATTTAGGCTAGTGTTTACTTTTCATAAACCTCTCGCATGTTAGAGCATCAAAGAAAAACCAGTTTGCCAAGAGGTCGGGAGACTGGGCAGTGAGGAATGGGGAGCTTAGTTAAAAGACAACACTAGACACTCGGAAGTTTACCTATTCTGTGGTTCGCTTTTATTTTTACTGACTAAATGGTGCCCTTCATTCATGAAGCAAATACCTATTTAGTGACCACTATGTGTCAAAAGCTATTCTATGCCCAGAAACTTTTAAGTGGAAAACAAGACAAAGACCCTGCTCTGACATTTCAATCATGTATGTATGTACTATACGTATGTATGTGGAAGGTGACATAATAGGCAGTTACAGATAGTGATAAGTGTGTAAAGACAAGGATACCATGAGCATAATAGACAGTGGGGATGGAGGAACCTTTAGAAAGGTGGTTAAGAAAGCTGAATGATAAGGAGCCATTCTTTTGTCTTTACCTGATTGACTTATTCAGCCCTTTTTGAGTTTTGGGTTGCTTGCAGAGTTTAACCTTGCCTGTAATTGAAACTTTCCTTTATAATGGCATAACTTCATGTAACAAAAGCAAACTAATATATTATAGAATTATTTTACTGAAGAATTTGTTTCGGAGAAAGAGGCTATTTCACATTTGGATTATATTTAGGTGTTTTTTTGTTTTGTTTTTTAACGAAGGGGTTGGATCATAATACAAGAGAAGCACAGGGCGAAGACTATGAATAACCTCAGGAACTAAGAATGGAAGGACTGGCCAGGCGTGGTGGTGCATGCCTATAATCCCAGCTACTCAGGAGGCTGAGGCAAGAGAATCGCTTGAGCCTAGAGGGGCAGAGGTTGCAGTGAGCTGAGATAATGCCATTGCACTCCAGCCTGGGTGACAGAGCGAGACTCCATCTCAAAAAAAAAAAAAAAAAAAAGGAAGGACTTAAGCAAAATCTTCCTTGTAAGCAGAAGGATGTTTTGACAAGAAAATTTGCAGTGAAAAAATGGTTCTCACGTACATGAGTATGTAGAATAAGCATCATGTGTGGATTGGATTGAGATTAAAATATTGCTTTTACTTTTGTGTCTTTATATGGTGGGAGTATACCCTGGTGCCCTAGGATGAAGACTTGACCTGACCCATACATTTTTAGATTACTCACAGATAACAGAAAATATCTTCATCATGATTGGTTGCGAAAACAGTTTTATTTCAATAAGTAATATGTGCAGTCCTATGTAATCATCAGAACATAATCTTAACTCACTTCTTCCAGCTCGGGCCTGCTTTAAACCGCAAGCTGGCAGTGGAGAGGGCATGATGCCTCTGATTTCAGCTTTCTCCTTATACTTTTCTGGAACTGTGAACTGCAAGTTAACTCCTCAGTGGGATTAAAGTGTAGACTGGAGGTACGAAAGGTGAGGAGTGAGGAGATGGGGTGGTTCTTCCTTGGCTGGCTGGCTTCATAATCCCTGGACCCTGCAGATAATTAAACCGACTTTTTCTCTCTCAGGCATTTGTATGACCTCTTTGGAGGTTCTCTGCTGGGTTACCTCTCCTGTAGTTCCCTGGTATCTGATGGACCCATCTCAATTTAAAATAGTCTTCTGCCAGGTTCGGAGGCTCCTACCTGTCATCTCAGCACTTGGGGAGGCTCAGAGGTGCCATTCGCTTGAGCCCAAGAGTTTGAGACCAGCCTGGGCAACCTGGTGAAACCTCTTCTCTATTAAAAATACAGAAAAGTTAGCCGGGCATGGTGGTGTGTGCCTGTAGTCCCAGCTACTCAGGGGGCTGAGGTGGAAGGATCACATGAGTCTGGGAGGTCAAGGCGACAGTGAGCCTTGATTGTGCCACTGCACTCCAGCCTGGGTGACAAAGAGAGTCCCTGTCTCAAAAAAAAAAAAAAAAAGTCTGTAATTATTTCCTAGCCCCTAGTATCCAGCCTCTGTCCTGAGGTTTTCTTTACTTCTGGAGGCTATTTAATGCTGACTGTGTCCTGAGTGTCACACATCTGGTCCTCAGGAAACATTCCCACATCCCTGGCCTGAAAAAATAAACAAGTTCAGGGAGATCGCATGGCAGCAGCCCTCTCTGGGCTCCCCAACTAAATGGTTGCAGAAAACACATTTCAAAGTTCTCTGAAGGGTTTCCTTGAAGTTCACTGGGTTTCAAAGTAGAAGGTAGTAACTCCTTTGTCCAAGAAGGCTGAATTGAGCACTTACAATTCTCTTCAAAGAAATTTCTTCATTGGTCTCTATCCTGGACCCCTTCTATATCCTTGATATGGCTGAGGATTCTAAAAACTGACCAGTCTTACATGTGAGGGCTAGGATATAAAAAATTTTTTTTAAATGATAAAAACTGAAAACTGTGACCACGTTCTTGGATATATTTTCTTTGGGGTATATGTGTGTGAGAGTGTATGTGACTATTTTGGTAGTTTCCCAAAGTAGGAAGAATCCCATTCTAATGGTGTTACATTTATGTAGCTCTGCAAATAAACACCTAGCAAATGTAAAAAGTATTTTCTTTGCCTTAAAAAATGATTAAAATTATTTGAGCTCCTGAGGAGTGCTATATGAATAAAATTAGTAAGTTATTTGGAGGAAAGTTACTTTTTAAAAAGACAACTGGTAAAACAGGGTACAGGAGAAAGGCCAGCTTCCTCAAGTGAGGACAATTGTTAGAAGTGACTGAGGAGCGTTTTGGGCGCAGTGGCTCACACCTGTAATCCCACACACTGTGGGAGTCTGAGGTGGGTGGATCACCTGAGGTCAGGAGTTTGAGACCAGCCTGGACAACATGCGAAACCCCGTCTCTACTAAAAATATAAAAATTAGCCAGGTGCAGTGGCACACATCTGTAATCCCAGCTACTTGGGAGGCTGAGGCAGGAGAATTGCTTGAGCCCAGGAGGCAGAGGTTGCAGTGAGCTGAGATTCTGTCACTGCACTCCAGCCTGGGCGACAGAGCAAGACTCTGTCTCTCAAAAAAAAAAAAAAAAACACAAAGTGACTGAGGAGGAAGAGAAGAGGCCAGGTGGCAAATGGAAAAGAATCACCATGGGTGAACAGGACTGAGGCAATGTAGTATATGGTTCAGCTACCTCAGAGTGGAAAAGGTGTAATTAGAGCAGAAACTATGGTCCCTGTGTCACAGGGAAGCAAACTACAGAGAAGCAGCAGTTCCCCAAGGGAGGAGAGATGGGAAGCAAGAAGCCTCAGAGAGAACAATTGTCCTATTAGGATTGCTCTAGAGAGAAACCTCTGGGAACATACCCCTGTGAGGCAGCACAGCACAATGCTTTTAGAATCGTATGAGAGTTGATATACACCATTTATTTTGGAAAGGAAAAAACTAAGATACAGATTATTTGTTAAAGGGATGTATTTCTTTAGTAATAAAGATGGTGACAGTGTTGCTGGAATGCATTCCTTTAATAAAGATATTGTACAATGAAATATTATTTTGCAGCAAATTTGTCTTAAATAGAATCCATACTAGGATATGGCCTAGATGTGGAATCACAATGCTAATTATAAGCCATAAAGTACAGAGATCTAAGACACCATTAATACATATAATAATTTTAGCATTGGGCCAGGCGCGGTGGCTCACGCCTGTAATCCCAGCACTTTGGGAGGCTGAGGCAGGCAGATCATGAGGTCAGGAGTTCGAGACCACCCTGGTCAATATGTTGAAACCCCATCTCTACTAAAAAATACAAAAATTAGCTGGGCTTGGTGGCGCGCCCCATAGTCCCATCTATTCAGGAGGCTGAGGCAGGAGAACTGCTTGAACCTGGGAGGCGGAGGTTGCAGTGAGCCTCGCGAGATCTTGCCACTGCACTCCAGCCTGTGCGACAGAGTGAGATTCTGTCTCAATAATAATAATTTTAGCATTGGGTTAGCTCATCTAAAAGGTAATAGCAAGCTATTTTCTAATAACTGTGATTAGATCAAATCTGCCCTTTTCTGATCCCCCCACTACCACAGGAAAGGTTCTAGAAGAGCACATATTGTGGAGTAAAATCCTCAAGTTTTAACATTTTTGAACAGTTAAAATTTGAATAGATTTCATATTTGTCAGAGAGACAACTCTTGGGGTCCGAATAGATGAACTACCTGGAGTTTTAAGGATAGTATCACATTCTGCCTTCTGGCATTTTTCAATGTCTTGAGTGCAGACCAATGTTGAAAATCTGTCGATGCAAGCATAGACAGGCACTAGATGTATGTAGTGAACGACCATGCGTTAGTCCAATAACCAAGATTTTCTTATTTCTTTGCAATAGGTAAACCTTGGGCCAGCCATGGTAGCTCACGCCTGTAGTCCCAGCACTTTGAGAGGCCAAGGCAGACAGATTGCCTGAGCTCAGGAGTTTGAGACCAGCCAGGACAACATGCTGAAACCCCATCTCTACTAAAAATACAAAAATTAGCTGAGTGTGAAGGCAAGCAGCTGTAATCCCAGCTACTCGGGAGACTGAGGCATGAGAATTGCTTGAACTCAGGAGGCAGAGGTTGTAGTGAAATGAGATCGCGCCACTGCACTCCAGCCTGGGTAACAGAGCAAAGCTCTGTCTCAAAAAACAAACAAACAAAACACCAACAACAAAAAACACCTTAGTTATTGGACTAAAACACGGTAATTCACTACATACATATAAATAACATGTAGTGTATAAAAATTTAAACATTTCTCTGGTCAGCAGCAGAATGTAAAATAAATAACATTTAAACATCTAATAAAAACAGCGTATCAGAGTTCAGTGACAAGAAAAAGACAACACAGTAACTTGAACATGAAAAGTTTAAGGGATTCAGGTAATGAGGGACTGGGTATTAAAAGTTAAAGAGAACTCTATAGAATAAAGAGAAAGCAGAAATGGAGTAGCCACTGCCCCTGTAGCTGAGATAGAGCACCCAAAGAAGAGTCTTCCTCATCCCCAGAGCTGAGATCTAGATGTCAGGAAAAGTGCAACATAGCTCACTAGATGTGTCTTGCCCCTGGGACATTCTGGAAAACCACCAGAAGGAGCACCAGTGGCACCAAGGAGCTGCCTTGTCAACAGCATTCTGCTGTGAAGCTGCTCAAAAAGATTCTCTGGGAAGCTTGTAGTCACGAGGTGCCTCTGGTCAGTGCACATGGCAGGAGCCTAACGCCGGAGAAGCCACCCACATTGTAGAAGCCTAGCCCTGGAGGAATGAGAGGAATGGCAGGCCCCTTTCTGACGTTTACCAATTATCTTTTTTGTTTTGTTTTGTTTTGAGATGGAGTTTTGCTCTTGTTGCCCAGGCAAGAGTGCAATGGCATGATCTCGGCTCACCCTGCAACCTCTGCCTCCCAGGTTCAAGCGATTCTCCTGCCTCAGCCTCCCGAGTAGCTAGAATTACAGGCATACACCATCACGCCCGGCTAATTTTGTATTTTTAGTAGAGATGGGGTTTCTCCATGTTGGTCAGGCTGGTCTCGAACTCCCGACTTCAGGTGATCCGCCCGCCTCGGCCTCCCAAAGTGCTGGGATTACAGGTGTGAGTCATTGTGCCTGGTCCCAAATATCATTTTAATACAGCTTAGGGCTTGCTATGGTTTGTATGTTTGTGTTCCTTTGTCTTAGTCTGTTTTTTGCTGCTATAACAGAATACCTGAGACTGGGTACTTTACAAAGAACAGGAATTTATACTGTTACAGTTTTAGAGACTGGAAGTCTAAGATCAAGGTGCAGGCAGCTGGTGTGGACTTTCTTACTGCATCTTCATATGGCAGAAGAAAGAAGGGCAAGAGAGACAAAAGGAGGCTGAATTCACCCTTATTAATTCCACTCATGAGGGTAGGATCACCCCTTCTTTTTTGGTTTGTTTTTGAGATGGAGTCTCGCTCTGTCACCGAGGCTGGAGTGCAGTGGTGTCATCTTGGCTCACTGCAATCTCCACCTCCCTAGTTCAAGCAATTCTCCTGGCTCAGCCTCCCAAGTAGCTGGTACTACAGCACATGCCACCACACCCAGCAAATTTTTTTTTTTTTTTTTTTTTGCAGAGATGGGGTTTCACCATGTTGGTCAGGCTAGTCTCGAACTCCTGACCTCAAGTGATCCACCCACCTTAGTCTCCCAAAGTGCTGGGATTCCAAGTGTGAGCCACCTTGCCCAGCCAGGATCACCTCTTAAAGGTCCCACTTAACACCATTATAATGACAATTAAATTTCAACTTACATTTTGATGGGGATAAATATTCTAACAATAGCTCACTCCAAAATTCAAGTGGAAACTTAATGTCCCATTATTCTAGCATTGAGGGGTGGCGCCTTTAGGAGGTAGTGAGGTCATGAGGGCTGTCCCCATGAATGTAAACAAGGACTTTATAAAACAGGCTTCACACCCAGTGTGGCCCTGTTTGCCCTAAGCCTTCCATCACATAAGGAAATAGCATTTGTCTGCTTTTGTCTTTCTATGGCTTCCACCATGTGAAGACACAGCATTTGTAATGATGCAGTATTCAAGGCACCATCCTGGAAGCAGAAATGGCCCTCACTAGACACTGAATCTGCCTATGCCTTGAGCTTGGACTTCCCAGCCTCCAGAACTGTGAGAAATACATTTCTTTTGTATGTAATTGAAATAGCTTGAATATATATATGAATATATAGTATCATTTGAATATATGTCTCCACCAAATTTCATGTTCAACAGTAATCCCCAATGGTGGAAGTGGGCCCGGGTGGGAGGTATTTGGGTCATGAGGGGTGGACCCCTCATGGCTTGGTACCATCCTCTAGATAGTGAATTCTCATGAGATCTGGTCGTTTGAAAGCATGTGGCACCTCCACCACTCTCGCGTGCTCCTGTCCTACCATGAAAGATGCCTGCTCCCGCTTTGGTTTCCACCATGAGTAAAAGCTCCTTGAGGCCTCCCCAGAAGCCAAGCAAATGTCGTTGCCATGTTTCCTGTACAGCTTGCAGAACTATGAGCTAATGAAGCCTCTTTTCTTTATAAATTACCCAATCTCAGGTATTTATTTATAGAAATGCAAGCATAGCCTAACAGAACAGTCTACCCAGTTTATGGTATTTTGTTACAGCAGCCCAAACAGACTGAGAATAGTTTTACAACTTGCCTCAGTGGTTAATCAGCAAAGTGATTAATTCACTCCCAATCAAAACTTGTTTGAACATTGGTTTGCTAATGATCAAAAATAATTGTCAAACAGGCAGACTATCCCTGATGACATGACACACACTTTCTCAACTCTAAAAGGGCATCTTATATTTGTTTCGTTAAGGAAGTACCTTTCTATAGCTTGCATGAACTGACCAAAGAGGCAAGAAAGTAGGGAATCTTTAACATAGAGCTAGCAGCTAAGGCATACTATTTAAGATCAGACATAGTGCCTTAGAACACAGCCACCCACAACTTGGTTGATTACATGATACAGGTGATGCAAGTGGGTCTGGACCTGAAATTAGCCCTAATAACTAGGAGGAAATTTTGGGAAACATTGGACCAGCATTCCCAACTCTAAACATGTGCACTATCACAAAGACACAATGTTTTACCCATGGAAATGTGTTGCTGTATTATTTATAATACAAGAAAGTAGAGCAACTGTGCTGGGATTACAGGATGTGGTGGCTCATGCCTGTAATCCCAGCACTATGGGAGGCCAAGGTGGACAGATTGCTTGAACCCAGAAGTTCAAGACCAGCCTGAACATGACGAAACCCCATCTCCACAAAAAATACAAAATTTAGCCAGGCATCATAGCACATACCTGCAGCCCCAGCTACCAGGGAGGCTGAGGTGAGAGGATCGCTTGAGCCCAGGAGGTTGAGGCTGCAGCCGTGAGCATGCCACTGCACTCCAACCTGGGTGACAGAGTGAGATTCTGTCTCAAAAAAAAAAGAAAGAAAGAAAGAAAGAAAAAGAAAGTAGAAAAGTAGAAACAACTGGCAGGGTATAGCTCATGCCTGTAATCCCAGAACTTTGGGAGGCTGAGGTTGGTAGATCACTAGAAGACCAGCCTACCCAACATGGTGAAAACCCACATCTCTACTAAAAATACAACAAATTAGCCGGGCATGTTAGCAGGCACCTGTAATCCCAGCTACTTGGGAGGCTGAAGCAGGACAATTGCTTGAACCCAGGAGGCAGAGCTGCAGTGAGCTGAGATCACACCTCCATTGCACTCCAGCCTGGGCAACAAAAGTGAAAACTGAAGGCCAGGCATGGTGGCTCACACTTGTAATCCTAGCACTTTGGGAGGCTGAGGTGGGTGGATAACCTGAGGTCAGGAGTCCAGTCTGGCCAATGTGGTGAAACTCCCTCTCTACTGAAAACACCCAAAATTAGCTGGCCGTAGTGGTGGGCACCTGTAATCCCAGCTACTCAGGAGGCTGAGACAGGAGAATCGCTTGAACCCAGGAGGTGGAGATTGCAGTGAGCCAAGATCATACCATTGCACTCCAGCCTGGGCAACAAGAGCAAAACTCCATCTCAAAAAAAAAGAAAAAAGAAAAAAAAAGAAAAGCAGAAACAACTAAATCCCCTAACTAGAGGTTGAGGTTGAGTTAAATAAATTATGGCACATATTAATGAACTAGTAAAACAGCTCTTCAAACAAACAAACAAACAAATAAAAACAACCAAGGCTTTACTATAAAGCTTCAGTAGTCAAGATAGTGAGTATTGGTATAATAATAGATAAATAGATCAGTGAAACATAATAGAGTCCAAATATAGGCTCACACATATATGGTCATTGATTTTTGACAAAGATGCCAAGGTAATTCAATCAAGAAAGAATAATTTTTTCAACAAATGGTGCTGGAACAACTAGACATCCATATGCAAAGATAAAATAAAAATAGAGTCTCTGTTCTGAGACTTAGCAGAGTTAAATAAATAAATAAGTAGAATCGCTGAATGGAACTGCAGGTGAACAGGAAGAACGCTTTTAATAAAATTAAAAGACTCTCAAACCTTGACTTGTACCACTAAGTCAGGATGGATCAATGATATAAATGTAAAATCTAAAATTCTAAAAACTTATGAGAAAAACAGGAGAAAATCTTTGTGACTTTGGGTTAGCCAAAGATTTCTTAGATATGACATAAAAAGCATTATCTATTTTTTTAAGTGATACATTGGGCTTTATCAAAACTAAACCCTCTGTTTTTCAAAAGACACAAGAAAATAAAAGACAGGTTTGGAGAAAATATATAAATACATATATTTATATACATATATGTATTGAACATATATGATGTGTATTTATATAAATATATGACAAGCGACTTGTATTCCAAAGAACTAGATTTTTTTTTAAAACAAAACAATTTTTAGGCCGGGCGCGGTGGCTCAAGCCTGTAATCCCAGCACTTTGGGAGGCTGAGACGGGCGGATCACGAGGTCAGGAGATCGAGACCATCCTGGCTAACATGGTGAAACCCCGTCTCTATTAAAAAAATACAAAAAACTAGCCGGGCGTGTTGGTGGGCGCCTGTAGTCCCAGCTACTAGGGAGGCTGAGGCAGGAGAATGGCGTGAACCCAGGAGGTGGAGCTTGCAGTGAGCTGAGATCCGGCCACTGCACTCCAGCCTGGGCGACAGAGCGAGACTCCATCTCAAAAAAAAAAAACAAAAAACAAAAAACACGAATTTTTTGGCCGGGCGTGGTGGCTCACGCCTGTAATCCCAACACTTTGGGAGGCCAAGGCAGGCGGATAATGAGGTCTGAAGTTCAAGACCAGCCTGGCCAATATGGTGAAGCCCCGCCTCTACTAAAAACACAAAAATTAGCCGGGCGTGGTGGCATGCACCTGTAGTCCCAGCTACTCAGGAGACTGAGGCTGAAGAATCGCTTGAACCTGGGAGGCAGAGGTTGCAGTGAGTGGAGATCATGCCCCTACACAGAGCGAGACTCTATCAAAAGAAAGAAAGAGAGAGAGAGAGAGAGAAGGAAGGAAACAAAAAACAAACAAAAAACATGTTTCTTTTTTTTTTTTTTTTTGAGACAGAGTCTCGCTCTGTGGCCCAGGTTGGAGTGCAGTGGCATGATCTTGATCTTGGCTCACTGCAAGCTCTGCCTACCAGGTTCATGCCATTCTCCTGCCTCAGCCTCCTGAGTAGTTGGGACTATAGGCGCCCATCACCACGCCCGGCTAATTTTTTTTTTTTTTTTTTTTGGTATTTTTAGTAGAGATGGTGTTTCATCGTGTTAGCCAGGATGATCTCGATCTCCTGACCTCATGATCTGCCTGTCTTGGCCTCCGAAAGTGCTGGGATTACAGGCTTGAGCCACTGCGCCCGGCCAAAACCAATTTTTTTAAATGGGCAAAAGATTTGAAAAGATAGTTCATCAAATAATAAATATGCATGGCAAATAAACAGATGCAAAGATGCTCAACATCATTAATCCTTAGGGAAATGCAAATTGAAATACAATGGAATAGTACTGCACATCTACTAGAATGGCTAAAATAAAAAATAAACAATGACAATATCAAGTGCCAATGAGAAATTCTTTGCTGGTAGAAATGAAAAATGATATGGCCATTTTGAAAAAAATTTGGCTGTTTCTCACAATTCTCAATTGCAAAGATAACCAACCTAAGTGCCCATCAACGAACGAATGGATAAAGAAAATGTGTTATATATACACAGTGGAATACTACTCAGTCATAAAAAGGAATGAAATAATGTCTTTTGCAGCAACTTGGATGGAGCTAGTGGCCATTATTCTAAGTGAAGTAACTCAGGAAGGAAAAACCAAATATATGTTCTCACTTATAAGTGGGAGCTAATCTATGAGGATGCAAACGCATAAGAATGATGTGATGGACTTTGGGGACTTATTAGGGAAGTTCAGGAGGAAAATTAGGTATAAAAGACTACACACTGGGTACGCTGTACACTGATTGGGTGATGGGTGCGCTAAAGTTTCAGAAATCACCACTAAAGAACGTATCCATGTAACCAGAAACCACCTAGACCCCAAAAACTATTGAAATAGAAATTATTTAAATGTGGCTGTTTCTTATAAAGTGAACAATACATTTACTATACAACCCCAGCCATCCCAGTCTTAACTATATTTACTCAAGAAAAATGAAAACACAGAGTTTTGTGTGTGAATGTTTATAGCAGACTATTCCTGCTCCAAGAACTGGAAACAACTTAAACATTATAAGTAGAGAATGGACAAATAAGTTTTGGTATATGCATACAATGGAATACTATTCATCAATAAAAATAAATGAACTACTGATACACGCAACACAATATGGATGAGTCTCAAAACAAAAGGATTATACTAAGTGAAAGGAGTTGGATACAAAGGGCTACACACTATACAGGTCCTTTTTTTCTTTTTCAGACAGAGCCTTGCTCTGTCTCCCAGACTAGAGTGCAGTGGCGAGGTCTTGACTCACTGAAGCCTCTGCTTTCTGGGTTCAAGCAATTCTCCTGTCTCAGCCTCTGGAGCATCTGGGATTATAGGTGCTCAGCTCCACGCCTGCCTAATTTTTGTATTTTTAGTAGAGACAGGGTTTCACCATATTGGCCAGGCTGGTCTTGAACTCTTTGTTTTTTTTTTTTTTTTTCTGAGATGGAGTCTCGCTCTGTTGCCCAGGCTGGAGTGCAATGGTATGATCTCGCTCATTGCAACTTCTGCCTCCTGGGTTCAAGCAATTCTCCTGCCTCAGACTCCCTAGTAGCTAGGATTACAGGCACCCACGACCAGGTCCGGCTAATTTTTGTATTTTTAGTAGAAACAGGATTTCGCCATGTTGGCCAGGCTGGTCTCCAACTCCTGACCTTCGTTGATCTGCCTGCCTTGGCCTCCCAAAATGCTGGGATTACAGGTGTGAGCCACCACGCCCAGCCTGGTCTTGCATTCTTGACATCTAATGGACCACCTGCCTTGGCCTCCCAAAATGCTGGGATTACAGGCATGAGCCACTGTACCTGGCCACAATTCTCTTTATATGACATTCTGAAGAAGGCAAAACTATAGGGACAGAAGTCAAAAGGCATAAGGGAATATTTTGGATGATGGAGGTATTTTATATCTTTATCGTGGTATTTACACAACTATATACAGTTTCTTTTCTTTTTTTTTCTTTTTCTGTTTTTTTTTTTTTGGAGATGCAGTTTCGCTCTTGTTGCCCAGGCTGGAGTGCAATGGCGCAATCTTGGCTCACTGTAACCTCCACCTCCCGAGTTCAAGTGATTCTCCTGCCTCAGCCTCCCTAGTAGCTGGGATTGCAGGCATGTGCCACCACATCTGGCTAATTTTGTATTTTTAGTAGAAGAGGGGGGGGTTTCTCCATGTTGGTCAGGCTGGTCTCGAACTCCTGACCTCAGGTGATCTGCCCGCCTTGGCCTCCAAAAGTGCTGGGATTACAGGCATGAGCCACTGCACCTGGCCACAACTATATACATTTTTCAAAACTCGTAGAACTCTATACTTAGGCCAGGCAGGGTGGCTTGCATCTGTAATCCTAGCAGGGAGGCCAAGGCAGGAGGATTACTTGTGCTCAGGAGTTCGAGACAAGCCTGAGCAACATGGTGAGACTCTGTCTTTACTTAAAGAAAAAATATATATATACACGCACACATATATACACATATATACACACACATATATATGCACACATATGTATACATACATATATCTATATATAAAACTCTACACCTCGAAAGGGTGAATTTTACTAATTTTTTTTTTTTTTTTTGGAGATGGAGTCTCGCATTTTTTTTGGAGATAGAGTCTCGCCCAGGCTGTGCAATGCGCAATATCAGCTCACTGCAACCTCTGCCTCCTGGGTTCAAGCAGTTCTGCTGCCTCAGCCTCCCAAGTAGCTGGGAGGCTGCCACCACGCCCGGCTAAGTTTTTCTATTTTTAGTAGAGACGGGATTTCACTGTGTTGGCCAGGCTGGTCTTGAACTCCTGACCTCGTGATCTGCCCACCTTGGCCTCCCAAAGTGCTGGGATTACAGGCATGAGCCACCATGCCCGGCTGGGTGAATTTTACTGTATGTAAATTATACTTTAGTAAACTTGTCTTTGAAAAGAAAGAATAAGAGAAATTAGAAGACAATGGAGAAATACCTTCAAAATTCTGAAGGAAATGTTTTCCAACTTAAAACCCTGTACATATCCAGCCAAACTATAAAGTGTAAGAATAGAAAAAAGATTTCCAACAAATATAGTCTCAGAAAAATGTGCTTCCCTGAGCCTTTCTCATGAAACTACTTGTGGGACACATTTCTCCTAAAACTAGAGAGGAAAAAAAAAGAAGAAAAACACACAAAAGGAAAACTTTGGCGTACAGAAAACAATAAATCCAACACAAGAGAAGGAGAAAGGGCATATCCAGGATGGTGCTGAAGGAAGAATGTTGGATGATAACTGTGAGATGGGAGTAGGAGGCAAACAACTGAAGCAGGTAAGAAAGCTCCAGGATAGCTGTGTTCAAGATGAAACTGATAATACACTGTATGCATTTCAATGTCTTGAAATATTTCAGACAATTGGTAGAGAGTTTGTGTTGAATTAATAATAAGTACATAGAAGTCTAAACAAGTAAAAAACATGATAAAGTCTTAATTCCAGACCAAAAAAAAAAGTTTTTAGTAAAGGCCAATTATAGTGTATGTAATCCAATGAAGCACCTAGAAGATCCTCTGTGTTAAAATTTCTTAGTTAAGTAATCGACACCCATTTCAGAAAAAATAAAGTATATCTGAACAAATTCCTAACAGAAAGAAAGCGAAATTCCCTTGCAAAACCAACTTAATTTCTGAAATTAAAATCTCAACATATTTCATGATATATTTGAATTTAATTGTTTTACTCTGTGTAAGAGAAATAACAGGTACAAAGACTGAGAGAATTAAATTAGTAATTCCATGTACTGATTATGTATGCGTCTTAATTTGTTTGGGCTGCTATAACAAAAGGTCTTAGGCTGGATAATGTATAAACAATAGAAATGTATAGCTCACAGTTCTAGAGGCTGTGAATCAATATCAAGGCACAGACAGGCTTGGTGTTTGGTAAGGGCTCTCTACTTCAAAGATGGTGCCTTCTTCTTGCTATCCTCATGTAACAGAAGGGAAAAGCAGCTCTCTGGGGCCATTTTAATAAGGCCATTAAATCCCATTCACAAGAGCAAAGTTCTCATGATCTAATCACCTCCCAAAGGTCCCACCTGTTAATATCATTGAGTGTTAGGTTTCAACATCTGAATTTTGGCAGGACGCAAACATTCACACCATAGCATTACATAAGGAATAATGTTCTTTACAGAAAAAGAAAAATAATTAGGTCTTTATCTTTTCTTTCTTACATTATTAATTACTGAAACCACCAAAGCTATATAATTGCTTAGTTCTTTGGAGTATTTTATCTTGAAATATACAGTTAATGGGCTGGGTGCTGTGGCTCACACCTATAATCCCAGTACTTTGGAAGGCCGAGGCAGGCAGATCACGACGTCAAGAGATCAAGACCATCCTGGCCAAGATGGTGAAACCCTATCTCTGCTAAAAATACAAAAAAAATTAGCCAGGTGTGGTGGCTCTTGCCTGTAGTCCCAGCTACTTGGGAGGCTGAGGCATGAGAATCACTTGAACCTGGGAAGTAGAAGTTGCAATGAGCCGAAATCATGCCACTGCACTCCAGCCTGATGACAGAGCGAGACTCCGTCTCAAAAAAGAGAAATATACATTTAATGTAATATTTGACAAAACTACACTATTGTAAGATTCCTTTAAAAAGTATAAACTATTTTCAAGTGTTTGAAAAAATATATTCAAGTGGAGACCAATCTTGCTTAAATGTTTTTATATCTTATATTTTGATTATTGCAAAAGCATCTGAGGCTGTCAGAAAAGATATGGATGATCCTTAAATGCACATTGCTAAGGGAAATAAGCCAGTCTGAAAAGACTATATACTGTATGAGTCCAATTATATGACATTCTGAAAAGGCAAACTATAGAGATAGTAAAAAGAGGTGAAGGGTTAAATAGGTGAAGCACAGGGGATTATTATTTTAGGGTGATGAAGCTATTCTATATGATACTGTAATAGTGGATATATGACATTATACGGTTGTCAAAACCTACAGAACTTTATAGCACAAAGTGAACCTTAAAGTATGCACATCCTTAAAAAAAATCATTTTGGGCTGGGCGTGGTGGCTCATGCCTGTAATCTCAGCACTTTGGGAGACTGAAGTGGGAAAATCGCTTGAGCCCAGGAGTTCAAGACCAGCCTGGGCAAAATGGCGAAACCCTGTCTCTACAAAACACACAACAAATGAGCCGGGCATGGTGGTGTGTTCCTGTAGTCCCAGCTACTCAGGAGGCTGAACTGGGAGGATCAGATGAGCCCGAGAGATTGAGACTGTAGTGAGCGGTGATCATGTCACTACACTCTAGTCAGGGCTACACAGTGAGACCCTGTCTAAAAAACAAAACAAAACACCCCATAAAACATTTTGGAGGTTGTGGTTGTGATGTAAGGCCTAAAATTAAGGCTCAATATTACGTGTTGTCTTGACATCTGGTAAAACTGGGAGGGCCTTGAATTGCCTAGTGTTAAGTTCTCCTCCCCACTCTGCTCCCATGTGTAAGCTCCCCCAGCCAAACAACCCTCTTTGTCAAATGGACCAGGCAAAGTTCCTGCTAATCCCTGAGGAGCGGGTTTCAGTTTCCTGCCAGCTCTTGGAATTACTCAAACAACCAATTACATCCTCCACAGGAACCAGGAGCACCACATCCTCTTGATACCACAGAGCCTGCCTCCCACAGCTTGATTGTTCATTCTGCTCCTGAATGCAGAGTGTGGCCCTGAGTGGTATGCAGTGTTCTTTTCCAGGCTGTGAGTATATGTAACTAATAGACTGCTGTTCACATCATCTGTTCTGTGTTGGGTGTTATGTGTTCGGTCATCCCCATTACCCTAGGGTACAAATCCCTCCCTCACCAACAGGGAGAATAGCAAGTGATTAAAACAGAGATTGGGGGAAATCCCAGATGGAATGCATATTGTGACAACATAACCTATCTGGTATGATACAGGTATGAAACAACCTCACTGAAAAGAGTGGAGGATGGGCCAGGCACGGTGGCTCACACTTGTAATCCCAGCACTTTGGGAGGCCGAGGCGGGCGGATCACCTGTGGTCGGGAGTTCAAGACCAGCCTGACCAACATGGAGAAACCCTGTCTCTACTAAAAATACAAAATTAGCTGGGGGTGATGGTGCATGCCTGTAATCCCAGCTACTCGGGAGGCTGAGGCAGGAGAATTGCTTGAACCCTGGAGGTGGAGTTTGCAGGGTGAGCCAAGATTGTGCCATTGCACTCCTGCCTGGGTAACAAGAGCAAAACTCCGTCTCAAAAAAAAAAAAAAAAAAAAGTGGAGGATGGCCAGGCATGGTGGCTCATGCCTGAAATCCCAGCACTTTGGGAGGCTGAGGTGGGTGGATCACTTGAACCTAGGAGTTCGAGACCAGCCTTGGCAACACAGTGAAACCTCATCTCTACAAAAAATACAAAAAAATAGCCAGGTGTGGTGGCGTGTGCCTGTAGCCCCAGCTACTCTGGAGGCTGAGATGGGAAGGTGGCTTGAACCCAGGCGGTGGAGGTTGCAGTGAGCCAACATTGTGCCACTGCACTCCAGCTGGGGGGACATAGTGAGACCTAGTCTTTCCAAAAAAAAAAAGAACCAAAAAACAAAAAACAAAAAGAAAGAAAGAAAAAGAAAAGAACGAAAGAATAAAAGAAAGAAAGAGGAAAAGAAAGAAAGAAAGAAAGGAAGGAAGGAAGGAAGGAAGGAAGGATGGAAAGAAAAGAGTGGAGGAAATACGTGCTTATCTAGGGAAACGGTAGAGTCTAAAATTACGCTTGGAAATCAGTGGAGTCTGTAAGATTAAAGGCAAAAGGAATTGCACAAAAGCACTGGACTTAAGAAGATGATAAAAAAAAATTGATATTGACAAGGATAAAGGTTAACAATTTGCATATTTGTATAAATGTGCACTTGAACAATTAGGTAAATGGATAGTAGATTATGGAAGTTAGCTTCCTTACTCTTGGAGTGGGAGTTTATAGATAAGCAAAGGTAGGAGGCTAGAACAATCCATAGGGTAGTGGATTAGAATTGCTTGTATGGATCAGTGTGAAGTCACGTTTAGCTTAACATATATAAGGATGTGCTATGGTCTGAATGTTTGTGTCCCCCCAAACCTTATATGTTAATCACCAATGTGATAGTATTAGGAAGTGGGGCCCTGAGAGGTGATTAGGTTATAAGGTTAAAGCCTTCATGAGTGGGATCAGTGCCCTTATAGCCAGAGAGCTGCCTTACCCCTTCTACCATGTGAGGACAAAGCAAGAATGCACAATCTGGGAACCAGGAAACAGGCCCCCACTAGACACCAAATCTGTCAGCACCTTTATCTGGGACTTCCAGCCTTCAGAAATGTGAGAAATAAATTTCTGTTGTCTATAAGCTACCCAGTTTATAGTGTTTTGTTGTAGCAGCTCAATCATATTAAGACAGGATGGTTCCACATGTGGAAATATTTAGAAATATGGGTATTTTTATTGGTTAATACACACACATCTATTTCTTTGCTCTGTCAGCAGATAGGATCTAGATGCCACAGCACCCCAGAAACAATGAGCAAAGCTAGCGCTGAATCTTGGTTTCTATTACCATTCTCCAATAAAAGTAATCAGGACCCCTTGGAGAAATGGCTGATTCTAAAACTAGAGCAGGGGATATACAAAATGGGTCTGGAGCATCTTGTAGTGGCAGAAAGTAAGAAAGTGCTAAACAAAGAAACAATACAAACTATGTTGATGGAGGTATATCAAATGGATACAGGAGCCAACTGAAAGAGCACCCAAGGACTAAAGCTGGAATAACCTGAGCAATAAGATAAATTGACATTAGTTTATAATCCAGTGCATAAAATAAGCCCATGAGTCCACACTGCTATAAATAAATGACTGACTGAATACATAAATTGGAAAGAAGAGACAAATCTTCCACGAAGAATTCCAAATAATTAATTTGTAAAGCACTCACAGAACCCAGAGAAACAGTTTACTTATGTTTACTGGTATATATATACACACACACACGTATATATGTGTATATATGTATGTATATATATGTATGTATGTGTGTATATATATATTTGGTCTCTGCCGCTGGTTCCTAAAGCACTCATAAACAGGGGCACCAGGAAAATCTTTTCTTCTAATATTTGGTCTTTGTCTTCATTTCCCGACATGGAGCTCCTAAATCTCTTGGAATTTCCTAGGTGATAGGAACATTTTTTGTTCTGATAAGGCAGCTTTCGATGGGCTCATGGACAGCCTTCAGGATGGAGGCTGGGTACCAAGGGAGCCAACTATGTAATTAGAGGATTGAAACTTTTCTGTCCTACCTCCCAATCTCTGGAGAGGGGAGAGGGGCTAAAGGTTGAGTTTATTACCAATGGCCAATGATGTAATCACTCATGCCTATTTAATGGATCTTCCATAAAAATCCAGAAGGACAGCGTTTGGAGAACTTCTGGATTGCTGGATATGTGGAGGTTCCTGGGGGTGGCGTGCCTTGAGAGGACATGGAAATTCCATGCCCCTTCCCAGATGCTTTGCCCTATGAATCTCTTCCATCCAGCTGTTCATCTGTATCCTTTGTAATAATACCCTTTATAATAAACCAGTAAACATAAGTAAACTGTTTCTCGGGTTCTGTGAGTGCTTTACAAATTAAAAGAACCCGAGGAGGCGGTTGTGGGAACCTCTGATTTATACCTAGTTGGACAGAAACATACACAAGTCATAACCTGGAGTTGTGGGGGTGGAGAGTCTTTCAAGACTGAACCCTTACCCTATGGGATCTGGCATTACCTCTAAGTAGACAGAGATAGAAATAAGTCGGAATGGAATTACAGGACATGTAGTTGGTGTCTGCTGGAGATCTGGTGTCAAAAGTGTTGTATTGAGTGGTGTTTGAAACTATAAAAAAGTGTTTTTTTGGTCTGTTTTTTGTTTTTTTCCCCTATCTCATTCAGTTGCTGTAACAGAATACCATAGACTGGGTGGCTTTATAAACAACAAGAATTTCTCACAGTAATGGAGGCTGGAAGCTTGAGATCAGGGTGCCAGTACGGTTGGGTTCTGATGCAGGCCTCCTTTGAGTTTGCAGACTGCTGACTTCTTGTCATACCCTCAGGTGGTGGAAGGAAAGAGCCAGACAGTTCTCTGGAGTCTCTTTCATTTATGAGGGCTCTACCTTCATGACCTAATTACCTCCCAAAGGCACGCCTCCTAATAATATAATCACATGGATAATTAGAATTTCAATATATGAATTTTGGGAGGGACACAAACATTCAATCCATAACATCTAAATATAAGACAAGGCTCAGAGCAGTGGCTCATGTCTGTAATCCCAGCACTTTGGGAGGCCAAGGCACGTGGATCCACAAGGTCAGGAGTTCGAGACTAGCCTGGCCAACATGGCGAAACCCCGTCTTTATTAAAAATATAAAAATTAGCACTGCTACAGGTGGCACACGCCTGTAGTCTCAGCTACTCGGGAGGCTGAGTCACAAGAATCACTTGAACCCAGGAGGCGGAAGTGGCAGTGAGCCGAGATCCCAGCACTGCACTCCAACCTGGGTGACAGAGCGAGACTCCATTCTAAAAAATAAATAAATAAATACATAAAGTATCCTGGATGGGATCCTAGAACAAAAAAGGGACCTTAGGTAAAAACTAAGGAAGTTGGAATAAAGTGAAGACTTTAGTTACTCATAATATATCAATATTGATTGGTTCATAAATCATAACAAATGTACCACGCGATGTAAGGTGTTGACAATAGGGAAAACTGCGTGTAGGGCATATGATAACTCTGTATTAGTTTAACAATTTTTCTGTAAATCTAAAGCTGTTCTGAAAAATAAAGTCTATTTTCAAAAAGCATTTGGGAAGGCCGGGTGCGGTGGCTCTCGCCTGTAATCCCAGTACTTTGGGTAGCTGAGGCAGGCGGATCACCTGAGGTCAGGAGTTCAAGACCAGTCTGGTCAATGGGGTGAAACCCCATCTCTACCAAAGATCATAGCCAGTCGTGGTGGCATGCATCTGTGGTCCCAGCCACTTGGGAGGCTGAGGTTGAAGGATCACTCGAGCCTGGGAGGCAGAGGTTGGAGTGAGCTGGAATCGTGCCATTGCACTCCAGCCTGGGTGACAGAGTGAAACTCCATCCCCAAAAAACAAAACAAACCAAACCAAAAAGCATTTGGGAAGCTTAGAGAATAATATCCAGCAAAGTAAGTAATAAATAAACAAGGAAATAAGGATCTTAGGGGAAGGAAAGTAAGATAAATCAAGGCATGAGGTTAGAAGACTAAAATGTATGCCTTTAAGAGACTACATCTTTGTTAGAGTTAGCTGTCATTGTGAGTCAGCTGAATTGAAAAAGCTTTGCAGATTTGTTTCTTAGAGCATCCCCCAGGGCCTGAGGCTAGAGGGCAGCAGCTCAAGGTTGGAGGGAGCTGAGCTGGGCCGGCTGCACAGGAGGTAATCTATAAGTGATATTATACACTGCCCCACTGCACCCCCCAACCCCGAGGGTTGAAAGCATCACTAGAATTTCTATTTACCTGAGCTTCGTAATTGCCTGAGCTCTTCTAAGAGGGATGTGGCTAAACAGAACAACTTTGACAATCCACTTGGTCGGGGCGGATAAAACTCCCCGACCCACAATCACACTTAGATGGCCTGTTAACTGCTGTCTAAGAAGTCAGGGTCTGGTTACCACAAGGTCTTTGTTCACTGGGGCACTGATTCAGCAGTCCTCTTTCTCTGTCTTTCCACTTAAATAAATGTTGGATAGTTTTTTTTAATTTTTTTTATTTTTTATTTTTTTGAGATGGAGTCTCACTGTGTAGCCCAGGCTGGAGTGCAATGGCATGATCTCAGCTCACTGCAATCTCTGCCTCCCGGGTTCAAGCGATTCTCCTGCCTCAGCCTCCCGAGTAGCTGGGACTACAGGCGCCCACCACCACGCCCAGCTAATTTTTTGTATTTTTAGTAGAGATGGGGTTTCACCATGTTAGCCAGGATGGTTTTGATCTCCTGACCTCGTGATCCGCCTGCCTTGGCCTCCCAAAGTGCTGGAATTACAGGTGTGAGCCACCGTGCCCGGTTAATGTTGGATAGATTTTAAATAATTTTGTTTTGAAGGAGACCAAATTCCTGGTTTGAATGGAGAGTCGAATAATTAGCTTGCTAAAGGCATCTACATGTTTATCGGCTCTTTGTAGTACCAAAGTATAATTCAGTAAAAGCAATTTTAACAGTGACCAAAAAACAGGACAAATTACTCTCCCTTGCTGATGGTCTCAAATGATCCAAGGGTACAGTTTAGACTATCAACATATTCTTCAGGTGCCCATCCGAGGATATACCTTCTCTTAGCTGATAAGAATAGGGCACCAAAGAATTTAGAGTTACGTCTTTTGGTAAATATATATACTTTGTACTGCTGATTATGTATAGATCCATACATCTGATAATCAGCAAGTCTACTGAGGGGTGGACAGGGTTGATATCTTCTTGTTAACACTAAGGAATCCAACCAGGACTAACCAACAACATCCACATGGAGATGGGCCAACAGAGTCCTTGTGAACAGTGCAAAGATTTTCCCTAGAAGACAGTTCTGGGAAAACTGTGTGGCTCATGCCTGTAATCCCAGCACTTTGGGAGGCCGAGACAGGTGGATCACAAGGTCAGGAGTTCAAGACCAGCCTGACCAACATAGTGAAACCCTGTCTCTACTAAAAATACAAAAATTAGCCAGGCATGGTAGTGCGCGCCTGTAGTCCCAGCTACTTGGGGAGGCTGAGGCAGGAGAATCACTTGAAATCGGGAGATGGAGGTCGTAGCTAGCCAAGATCATGTCACTGCTCTCCAGCCTGGGTGACCGAGCAAAACTCCGTCTCAAAAAAAGCACACAAAAAACAAAAAACAGGTCTGGGCCTGTTCTACAAGGGCAATTGAGCTTAAAATTCATCACTATGAAGGGATTGCAAATATCTTAGCCTAAAATAATTTCAAGACGCAGTGTGGTGGCTCACACCTGTACCCAGCACTTTAAGAGGCTGAGGCAGAATTCCTTTAGCCCAGGAGTTGAAGACCAGCCTGGGGAACACACCACGACCCCGTCTCTACAAAAAATTTAAGAAATAAGCTGGGCATGGTGGCACGTGCCTGTGGTTCCAGCTACTCAGAAGGCTGACATGAGAGGATCCCTTGAGTCCCGAGGGTGAGGCCGCAGTGAGCCATGATCACACCACTGCACTGCAGCCTGGGCGACAAAGCAAAAGCCTGTCTCTTTCTAAACCAGGGTCTAGAAATCATCTATCATAGCTAAGGGGAGACAATTTTCTACAAGCTAATTTTAATCACTGTAACTTCTTGGGGAGCTTCTAATATAGATGGACTGCTGTTCTGTCTCTTCCACAGGTTTGTATTGCTTCTGGATCCTTTAATTATCCATGTTTTCTAAGTAAGTGCTTTGTCCTTGGATCCCTTTATAAACTGGAGAGATCGCATCCATATTCACTGCTCTACTTCATCTGCCATCTGTTCGGTGATGACAAACGATCTGTAACACTGGACTGACTTTTAAAAGAAATTAATAAGTATTTTATTGATATATAATATTTCTACATATTTGTGGGATACATGTGATATTTTGTTGCATGCATAGAATATGTAACGATCAACTCAGGGTATTTAGGATAGCTAGCATTTTGAGTATTTATTATTTCTATGTGTTGTAAACATTTCAGATGATCTCTTTAAGCTATTTTGAAATATATAACACATTGTTAACCATTAGACTGCCTTATCTTTGGACCTATAGACCTGCTTGACCGGTATCATCATGGATATTTTTACCTCTTTACCTGAATGTCTCTTTGATTTTTTTTTTTTTTTTTTTTTTTTGAGATGGAGTGTTGCTCTGTCACCCAGGCTGGAGTGCAGTGGCACGATCTCGGCTCACTGCAACCTCCACTTTCTGGGTTCAAGCAATTCTCCTACCTTAGCCTCCCAAGTAGCTGGGACTACAGGTGTGTGCCACGATGCCTGGATAATTTTTTGTATTTTTTTTAGAGATGGGGTTTCACCATGTTAGCCAGGATGGTCTTGATCTCCTGACCTCATGATCCGCCTGCCTCGGCCTCCCAAAGTGCTGGGATTACAGGTGTGAGCCACCAAACCCGGCCTCTTTGATGTCTTAATGTTACAAATATTCATAATTTCAGTTGAACACCCATTCCTCTAAAATCCTACCACAATCCTGGGAGGTAATTAAGATTCCTTCCTGGATGGGCACGGTGGCTTACACCTGTAATCTTAGCACTTTGGGAGGCCAAGGCAGGTGGACCACGAGTTCAGTAGTTTGAGACCATCCTGGCGAAGACAGTGAAACCCCGTCTCTACTAAAAATACAAAAAATTAGCCGGGCGTGGTGGCGGGCGCCTGTAATCCCAGCTACTCGGGAGGCTGAGGCAGGAGAATCTCGTGTATCTGGGAGGCGGAGATACACTGCACTCCATCCTGGGCAACAGAGTGAGACTTCATCAAAAAAAAAAAAAAAACAACAACAAAAAAACAGATTCCTTCCTTTCCCTCTCTCTGCACATCACTCAATTCCTTCCTTTCTAATTCCACTTTATGAAAAGGTCTTGAGTTTTTCCTTTTCGTATGTGGTGACTGCCTCATTTCTTCATTAGATGATTGCAAGTTTCCTGATTTACCACTTTGGTGTTGCCCTTCTCTAATGTATATCCTCCAAAATAAAGTCAGAGTTTTTAGAAATTTTTCTAAAAGTTTTGATTCTGTTATATGTGCATAAGGCTCTAAATAAAAATTTACAAAGGGTATACAGAGAAAAGTCTGCCCCTTGCCCCTGACTCTTAGTCACCTCATTTCTCTTCCCAAATGTACCCACAGCTACCAATTTTGGAGAAAATAATTTATTTCTACACGGCATCTACTTCACATCTTTCCAAAGCTTATCACTCTACAAGATAATGTCCAAACTGAGAAGCACATGAGGCATTTCAGGATTTGGTCTGTTTAACTTTAGTGGGTTTACCTCTCATTTCTTGAAACAAGTCCCTCTATACATCAGATTCCAGCCCCTGTAACAATTAGCTCTTCCCTAAACAGCCTACTTCCCTCTGTGAAAAAAAAATTTTTTTTTTTTTTAAGATGGAGTCTCACTCTGTCCCCTAGGCTGAAGTGCAGTGGTGCGATCTCAGCTCACTACAACCTCTGCCTCCCGGGTTCAAGCAATTCTCCTGTCTCAGCCTCCCGAGTAGCTGGTGTTACAGGTGCTCGCCACCATGCCTAGCTAATTTTTGTATTTTTAGTAGAGATGAGGTTTCATCATGTTGGCTAGGCTGGTCTTGAACTCCTAGCCTTTGGTAATCCGCCCACCCCAGCCTCCCAAAGTGCTGGGATTACAGGCATGAGCCACCGTGCCCAGCCCCCTCTGTGATTTTATATTTGCTCTTTTTCCTACCTGGAATGCCTTCCCCAAGTTCCCTCCATCCCCCATGACACCTGTTTCTTTCTTTTCTTTACTTTTTTTTTTTTTTGTTTTTTTTTTTTTGAGATGGAGTCTCGCTCTCTCACCCAGGCTGGAGTGTGGTGGCACGATCTCGGCTCACTGCAACCTTTGCCTCCCAGGTTCAAGCGATTCTCCTGTCTCAGCCTCCTGAGTAGCAGGATTACAGGTGCACACCGCCATGCCTGGCTAATTTTTTGTATTTTAGTAAAGACAGGGTTTTACCATGTTGCCAGGCTGCTCCAACTCCTGAGCTCAGGCAATCCACCTGCCTCGGCCACCCAAAGTGTTAGGATTACAGGTGTGAGCCACTGCACCTAGCCTTCTTTACTTTTTTATTTTTATATTTTTGAGACAGGGTCTCACTTTGTCACTCAGGCTGGAGTGCAGTGGCATGAACACGACACACTGCAGACTTGACCTCCTGGGCTCAGATGATTTTCTCACCTCAGCCTCCTGAGTAGCTGGGACTACAGGCATGCACCCCAACGCCTGGCTGATTTTTTGTAGAGATGAGGTCTCATAATGTTGCCCAGGCTGGTCTCAAACTCCTGAGCTCAAGTGATCCTCCTGCCTCGGCCTCCCAAAGTGTTGGGATTACAGGTGTGAGACACTGTGCCTGGGTGGCCTCCCTTTTGTGTGTAGAAAACATTATCTCTTAATACTTCTCCATAAACATATTCAAGTTAAAGCTTTGGCAGACCTCCACAGATAAAGGTTATACTGATCTCTCATGATGGCCTTTAGCATCATATATGTGTTTTATTTTGTTTATTTTTAAAGAGATAGCGTTTTGCTCTGTCACCCAGGCTGGAGTACAGTGGCATAATCATAGCTCACTGCAGCCTGTACCTCCTGAGCTCAACTGATCCTCACACCTCAGCCTCCAAAGGATCTAGGACTATAGGTGAGAACCACCAGACCCAGCTAATTTTGAATTTATTTTTATTTTTTTTGTAAAGACAGAATCTCACTGCATTGTCTAGACTTGTGTTTTTATTATAGCACCTATAACATTGCTTTGTCTCCTATTAGAAGGCAGAACCATGTTCCTTTGTTTAAGTCCCTAGGATCTAGTGAACTGCCCAGTACATAGTGTTTGTTTAATAAAAATAAAATATTAGTTACAATGTAGCTACAAGTAAGCTAAGGAAATATCAGCCTGCATTAATAGCAGTGTAGTACTCAGAAGTTTTAGTTCCAGCCACCATATTTAGAGATAGTCCTTGGAGAAGTGTAATATCCACCTGGCAGTATAGAGTCCAGTAATGCTGTAATAACCTTGAGAAGAAGACTCTGAGGAGTCTGCCCACTTATATTCCAATACATTTTACTGAGATGGTGTACAGTTACAACAGATAGGTCAGGAAACTGGGTGTAAGTCACAGTCTACCTTATCTTTGCTTCCCCCGGTAGAATGTTGAGTATGTAAATATTATCTCTCCTGGATGGGTGCGGGGATGGTGGAATATAGAGGACTGCTACTGTAGACCATGAGCTCTTTCAAGGTAGGGACCATGACTTTTCATTTTTTAGAAAAATGAAATTTTCTATAGCGTCTGGCAGTTAACAAAAGTTTGAAGAATGAAGGAAGTGAACATTTGGGGATAGATCAATGGGAGAATGAAAGGAAGACAGGGTGGAAGAAAATGTGACAAAAATTTAAAAAGGTAATTAAGAGAAAAAGCAAAGGAATACAGGAGGCTTCTTAAGACAGTAGTCTTACAAACAGTGAATTGGATTCAGTTTTTAACTCAACATGAATGGAAAAGAAACAAAACCAAAATTAAAAACACTGAGCAATTAAAGCTGCTTTAAACAGAGACTATAGGAAACTGGATAAGATGATGTCTAAGTTTCTATCCAATTTTTTGATCTATAATTCTAGGTTTTATCTCCCCAAAAACGCTTTTAAGTGTAAATGCCAGTTAATGACTATTTATTAAATAGAATTATAATCTACAATAGCACAAAGCAGAAACAAACCGATGTTTCTACTAAAAAAAAGGTTATGTTACTTTCTTGAGTTTTCATAGTTTAAAGAAGAGATTGGCAAATGGATTTGCAAAACTCAGCTTCAGTTTGTTCCCTTGCAACATGCTCAGTGAGTGGTACACAGCTGAGGTCCTTTGCTATCTTTTCCTTTTTTTTTTCCCTAGGGTACTCTCTCTCCCACCCTTGGGCCTGAGGAGAGATGTCAGATCTTTTTCTTTCAGGTTAGAAGAAATGGCAGAACTTTCCTGGGTTAAATTCTAGACATAATAAAAACTTAAAGTAATTTAAGATGCTATCTGGGGAGGGGAGGGAGTTTAAGGTTCCCTGCCGCACACGGAAATCCAGAGAGCTATTTCTGCTTTACAGAGATCCAAAATCCAAAAATTCTGCTTTACAGAGATGCCTTGTGTAGAAATTCACAAGGCGAACAGATAAAAGTGAAAAAGCGAGACACCAAAAGTTACAACAGTAACCACCACACCACCTGACCCCCAAATACATCAGTAATCAAAGATTTCTTAACTTTTTGCTCTTCAAACAATGTGCAGTCCTCAATACAGTAGGAACTTGGTTAAGGCTAGCTGGAACTGTTCTCTGCTTATCTGGTGTAATTCTAAGCTCAAAGGCAGAAACTTTTGCTTCCCCTGCAATATCTTCCTTGGAAGAAAACTGCCTAATGCATGTTACTTTGATTTCAGAAACAGAGAGGAGAAAATCAGGAGAGTTGGGTAATTGATTTTTGTTGGGATTAAAAATGACATTATTAGTTTTTTACTTTTTTATACCCTTTTCATGAAGATGCAATTTTTTGGGGTGGGGGGAGGGGCATTGACACTGGCCCAGTGCTATGACATTCCAAAACTGAGAGAATATAAACTTTTTAAAACAGAACACTTGATTTTGACTACTAATTAGAGGAGTGGAATTGAGTAACAAACTCAAACATTTTATTAAAAATAAGCAGACTTTATGCTATAGTATGGTTCCATTTATGTTTATATAATAGATTAAGTATTACTCATTGTAAGTACAATAAATATTTGTTGATCCGGTTGATGTAACTGTAAGCCTTGTTCTCAGTCCAGTGAACGTATACATTTTACCGATAATCTAAAAGTATTAATTCCTATACACCAAAAGATTTGTGTATCATCCCCCTCTTGGAATACACATTCACTTGTACATATCCCCAGCCTGCTCCTCGCAACAGAGTTTGCTCTGGGGAAGAAATTTCAGGATCACCTCCAGAAGAAAACACCGACAGCGCTCCTAGAGCCATCGTGGTGTCCAGTAGCAATTTATGGGCTCCAAGCGAAAAAAGAGCGCGGGTTGGCGGTGGTGGTGTTGGTGGTGGTGGTGGCGGCGGGGGCGGGGAGGGGGGAGCGGGAAACTCCATCACAGACGCAAGTGAAAACTCCTGCGGCTTCTAGATTCCATCCAAGAAGGAAAGATCAGAATCAAGATTAGAAAGGAGTGGCAGGGCGGTGCCCCCTGCCTTGCTTTAATTCATGCGCCCCTTGTAACAAGCCACAGATCTGCATCACTCAAGCGGGCTTCTTAGTCCTCATCTCCCCTCCGGAATCACCCGCAGAAGGGTCTTCTCCGACCCCAGAGTGGTAATTAGGGAAGATCACAGCCGGCAGAAACTCTGCCAGAGGAGAAAGGAGCCGGGGGGGCGACGGTTCGCTTAATCGTTCCAGTAAGCCCCTCCGCGTGCCGGTGGGCGGGCGCCCAGGCCCGAGGATGCGGGGCGAGGAGGCGGGTACCGGTGCTTCTCCCGGCAGCCCCCGCCCGCCCCGCCAGGGGGAGCGTCTGCGCCCGACGGCGGCTGCGGGGCCTGGGCTGGCGGCGCAGGGCGGTGGCTCAGCTCGGCGGCTGCCCTCCCGCGTCCCCACCCCCTCCCCGCCCGCCCCCGGCGCGGCCCTGCCCGCCCCCTCCGCCCCCTCCCGCAGCGCCATGCGCAGACTCAGTTCCTGGAGAAAGATGGCGACAGCCGAGAAGCAGAAACACGACGGGCGGGTGAAGATCGGCCACTACATCCTGGGTGACACGCTGGGGGTCGGCACCTTCGGCAAAGTGAAGGGTGAGAACCCCCGGGGCTAGGCTCGACCCCAGCTGGGGAGCCGCACGACTTCCGCTTTCCGCACCTCTTCATCCTCCCCCGTCCGCTGCGTCCCTTCTTTCCAGGGCTGGGCAGCCCCTGTCCCGGATCCTGTGGGAGCTCTCCCCAGCCGCCGCGGGGCTGCGGCGCGGCCAGCACAGCCGGGTGGGGGTGGGGTGGGGACCAGTCGCCATGGCGACGGCGCCGCGGCCGGAGGGGCTGGTAGGTGCGAGGGGCGGGGATGAGGAGGTGCAAACTTTCCCAGGTGGGGCAGGCGGGCGGCGTGGCGCGCTCCGGGTGCTGAGAGGGGGCGCCGGGCGCGATCCCTGGGGAGACAGCCTCTTGTGCGCCCGGGTTGTGCTCCCTTGGCTCAGGGCCAGCCCATCGCTTCCTTGGCGGTCCTCGGCGTTGTCCATATTTCCGTCCTCTGTAGGAGGCCGTCGATTTACCGGCCCCTGCTGTTTCCCGAGAGCGACATGTGTTTCCGCAGAAGTAAGGTTTCTTTGTGGGTAGCCGACATCATTTTTTAAAAAAGGCCATCTCGTCGGAAAGGATCACTGGTTTCCTTCGGAGCAGTTAATGAATATAAACTGGTTCAGTATTTGCGATGCATGCTTTACGTTCTGAATGAGACTGTGCCTTTAGTGTTTCCGAATTAACAGGAGTTTCTCCGTGCGAAACTTGGTTGTTAGTTCAGATGTTGCCTCCAGATAGTATTTATTACTTTATTAATACAGTTCGTTTCCACTTATTTTCAAAGCCTATTTGTATTCTAATAAACGATTATTCTAATAAACATTTGAACTTTTGTTTTAAGAAAGGCATATTAGGTGCATTGTACACCATTGGAGTGACGGGTACACTAAAAGCCCAGACTTCACCACTATGCAGTTCATCTGTGTAACCTAAAGCCACTTGTGCCCCTAAAGCTATTGAAATTAAAAGAAAGAAAAATGTGTACTCTTTCAAAACAATATTCTGGAAATAAGCTTGCTCTTCAGTCCACCAATCCTGGCAAAAAAACGTTTAATTGCAAGTTTTGTGAGGTGTGATTTTTTTTTTTTTCTTTAAATTATTTGACTTTGCTATAAGGGATACAGAGAAAGGAAGTTTGGAACTGATGAAAATAATTCATGCATTGGCTTTGGATAAATAATAGACTGACTTGCATATACTAAGTTCTTGGTAAATATTTGACTTGAAAGAAAAAAAGTTTGTGAAAGTCTGTACCGTAACTCAACTGAGCCTTACTCTCCCAGAGCTAAATAAACATTTTCTGATTTTGTCTAGGGTTAGAAGAGAAGAACCCTTCCTTCTCTTGCCATTTTCTGAGTCATAGAATTGGAAAATTGTTGCATATCCCACAGGGAAGCAACTGCCTGAACCTTCTTATGAAAATCGGCAAGGCTGACAATGTCAGGAGGAAGTAAGAAGCAAATTAAGAAGCAAATGCAAGAATTGGGTAATAACAGCCATTGGGACAGGTCCATATAAGGCCAATAAGATGTTTCTGTGCCCTAGAAGTTTTAACTTTATCTTTGGCTATGATATTTCTTGTTAGCAATTACAAATTGCTTTTTAGTTTACAGGTGTTTGTAAAAAAAAAAAAAAAAAAGTGTTCATTTTTGCCCCCACCCCTTCCCAGAGTTCTGCTTGGATTAGGGTGTTCATCATTCCCCTAATAGAGACTTGAATGCTTGAATAAAGTCAGGTCTATTTTTTTTCTTTTTTCTTTTTTTATTTTTGCCGAGATGGAGTCTTGCTCTGTTGCCCAGACTGGAGTGCCGTGGTGCGATCTTGGCTCACTGCAACCTCCGCCTCCTGGGTTCAAGCAGTTCTCCTGCCCCAGCCTCCCGAGTAGCTGGGATTACAGGCGCCCACCACCACACCCAGCTAATTTCGTATTTTTAGTAGAGATGGGGTTTCACTGTGTTGGCCACGAACTCCTGACCTCAGGTGATCTACCCACCTCAGCCTCCCAAAGTGCTGGGATTACAGGCGTGAGCCACGGCGCCTGGCCGATCAGACTCTTTAACCTGTTCATTTTTTAAGTTAACAGTTAGGATGCTTTTTGCCACAAGTAATAGAAAATCCAGCTTCACCTAGTGAAGAACTTGTCTGTGGTTCTCCAGAGCAGGGAAGGCCAGCATACCTCTTATGAGTCTCATTGGCTCATCCAGTCCCTGTGGCTAGGAATGCCATGGGCCAATTGGCTTATGCTTGTATTCCTAAGCAGGCATTAGCAAGGGGGATGGCATTGCCCTTGGAAGAATGTGACCCTTTGATGTGTGTGTGCAAAGGAGGTGGGTGGGTGGGAGACATATTCTTTTGTTTAAAAATTTGTTTTATTTTTTAAATTTTTCTTTAAGTTTTTGGGGTACAGATGGTATTTGGTTACATGAGTAAGTTCTTTAGTGGTGATTTGTGAGTTTTTGCTGCACCTATCACCGGAGTAGTATATACTGCACCATATTTGTAGTCTTTTATCCCTCACCCCCTTCCCACTCTTCCCCCCAAGTCCCCAAAGTCCATTATATCATTCTTATGCCTTTGCATCCTCATAGCTTAGCTCCCACATATCAGTAATGAGAACATACTATGTTGGTTTTCCATTCCTGAGTTACTTCACTTAGAATAATAGTCTCCACTCTTATCCAGGTCACTGCAAATGCTGTGAATTCATTCCTTTTTATGGCTGCGTAGTATTCCGTCGTGTATATATATACCACAGTTTCTTTATCCATACATTGATTAATGGGCATTTGGATTTGTTCCATGATTTTGCAGTTGTGAATTGTGCTGCTGTAAACATGCATGTGCAAGTATCTTTTTAGAATAATGACTTCTTTTCAGAAGGGATTGCTGGATCAAATGGTAGTTCCACTTTTAGTTCTTTAAGGAATATCCACACTGTTTTCCATAGCAGCTGTACTAGTTTACATTCCCACCAGCAGTGTAGAAATGTTCCCTGTTTACCCTTTTCAACAAATGGTGCTGGGATAATTGGCCAGCCACATGTAGGAGAATGCAACTGGATTCTCACCTCTCAACCTCATACAAAAATCAACTCAAGATGGATTAAGGACTTAAACCTAAGACCTGAAACTATAAAAATTCTAGAAGATAACATTGGAAAAACCCTTCTAGACATTGGCTTAGGCAAGGATTTAATGACCAAGAACCCAAAAGCAAATGCAATAAAAACAAAGATAAATAGCTGGGATCTAATTAAACTGAAGAGCTTTTGCACAGGAAAAGGAACAGTCAGCAGAGTAAACAGACAACCCACACAGTGGGAGAAAATCTTCCTAATCAATACATCTGAAAAAGGACTAATATCCAGAATCTATGATGAACTCAAACAAATAAGAAAAAAACAAACAGTCCCATCAAAAAGTGTGCTAAAGATGTGAATAGATAATTCTCAAAAGAAGATACACAAATGGCCAAGAAACATGAAAAAATGCTCAACATCACTAATGATCAGGGAAATGCAAATCAAAACCACAGTGTGATACCACCTCACTCCTGCAAGAATGGCCATAATAAAAAAATCAAAAAGCAGTAAATGTTAGTGTGGATGTGGTGAACAGGGAACACTTTTTTTTTTTTTTTGGACAGAGTTTCACTCTTGTCACCCAGGCTGGAGTGCACTGGCGTGATCTCAGCTCATTGCAACCTCTGCCTCCTGGGTTCAAGTGATTCTTCTGCCCCAGCCTCCCTAGTAGCTGGGATTATAGATGTGAGCCACCACGTCCTGCTAATTTTTGTATTTTTAGTAGAGATGGGGTTTCACCATGTTGGCCAGGCTGGTCTGGAACTCCTGACCTCAGGTGATCTCACCCACCTCGGCCTCCCAAAGTGTGGGATTACAGGCCTGAACCACCGTGCTGGGCCAGGAGACATCTTCTAAGTACTTGGATAGTGTAGAGGGACAGGGTAGACACCTACACATAAATGGGTGTTGTTAGGAGAGAGAAAGGGGGACATGGATACTCAGTGAACAGGCAGAAATGGCCACTATCGTGGTGATGTTGGTAATTAATACCAATAGACTTAATTATGCAAGAATTCTTGCAAATAATAGGGTTAGCCATATATTTAGACAATTTGGAGTAAAGAAAGCTTTAAAAATTAGTTATATATATTGGTAAATTTAACATGAAGAGGGATCTAATAAAATATTGATATGCAGAAAAAGTCCCAGCATGATACTCCATGCTTATAGGAAATTTAATCTTGCGGGGAGAGTAGGCTGGAAGTTTGGAGTGATTGTTTCCTCTTATAGGCCAAAAAATTTGTTTGGTTACTTAGTGGTAGCATTTGGAGAGGAAGGTTTACAGAAAACTAGGGTTATTTTGTGATTATGCTTGAATTGTCTTTATTGTTTCCAACGCATCTTTTTTTTTAACTTCTAGTTATCAAGGTGTTAGGTTCCATGCCCTTGTGGGCCTTCCCTCTGCCCAAAAAAAGCATGGATGAGCAGAGTCATATCATTAAAATGGCAGTCTTTGTTAGTTTTTCTAGAGAAGATGATCTCTTTGGTAGGCTGGGTATGTCTTCGGCCAATGAGTTATTTATACATATAAACTATTAAGTTGGTAAGTATTTCTCTTTTTTTTTTGAGATGGAGTTTCACTCTTGTCTCCCAGGCTGGAGTGCAATGGTGCAATCTCAGCTCACTGCAACCTCCACCTCCTGGGTTCAAGCAATTCTTCAGCCTCAGCCTCCCAAGTAGTTGGGATTATAGGCACCCACCACTATGCCTGATTAATATTTTTTTGTATTTTTAGTAGAGACGGGGTTTCACCACATTGGCCAGGCTAGTCTCAAACTCCTGACCTCAGGTGATCCACCCATCTCGGCCTCCCAAAGTGCTGGGATTACAGGCGTGAGCCACCAAGCTTGGCCTAAGTTCGTATTTCTGTGTAAAACTGCAATTTCAACTACATAGGTAACTGTACTCTTTGTGAATAAATCATCGAAGTTATTTAAAAATTCCTTTAAGTAAAAAATATAAAGACCATCCTGGCTAACACGGTGAAACCCCATCTCTACTAAAAAAATACAAAAAACTAGCTGGGTGAGGTGGCGGGCGCCTTTAGTCCCAGCTACTCGGGAGGCTGAGGCAGGAGAATCACCTAAACCCGGAGGCGGAGCTTGCAGTGAGCTGAGATCCGGTCACTGCACTCCAGCCTGGGCGACAGAGCGAGACTCCGTCTCAAAAAAAAAAAAAAAAAAAAAAAAACATGAACTAGAGCTATATCATTGTGAATGAATCTTAAAAGTGTAAGGTTAGACCTCAAAAGCAAGTTATATAAGAATATGTATAGTCTGCTGTTGTTTATATACATTTTAAAAACCTACAGAACCACTCATACTATGCTGGTGGAGTATAAATTGGTATCCTACCTCTACATGAGTGTGACAGCATTTATTAAAATTAACCTAACAATTCAACTTCGAGGAATTATTCTATAGATGTACTCATGTGTATGAAATAATGGGTTATTCACTCCATATTGTTGTAAATTTTTTTTTTTTTTTTTTTTTTTGAGACGGAGTCTTGCTCTGTCTCCCAGGCTGGAGTGAGTGGTGCGATCTCGGCTCACTGCAAGCTCCTACTCCCGGGTTCCCGGCATTCTCCTGCCTCAGCTTCCCGAGCAGCTGGGACTACAGGCGCCGCCACCACGCCCGGCTAATTTTTTTTGTATTTTTAGTAGAGACGGGGTTTCACCTTGGTCTCGATCTCCTGACCTTGTGATCTGCCCGCCTCGGCCTCCCAAAGTGCTGGGATTACAGGCGTGAGCCACCGCGCCCGGCCTGTTGTAAATATTAATACAAAACTTTGGAAGTAACCTTTCTAATAATGTAATAGTAATGGTTTATCCATGTAGTGAAATACTTTTCAAACATTAAGAAAGAAAAAGGGAGGAACTTTGTATATTTTAGAGAACAATTTCCAGGGTGTATTTTTAAGAGGAAAAAGTAGAACAGTGTGTTTAATATGCCTACCACTTATGTATAAAAGGCAGGGGCAAATCTGTATCTTAAGTGTGACTGCTTTTATATACAGAGTGTGTCTCTTTAAAGATACACACAAGCTTCGTTATGTTAGTTGCTCAATATAGGGGACTAGGTACAGGAGGACACTGTGTTGCACTGTAGATGCTTTTGTACTTTTGAATTGTGTGTATAGTGCAGGTATTGTGTTATCAAAATATATACAATTACAGTTATAAAAAACATGAAAAATAATGTTACTATATTTTTTATGGATTCATAACCATGTGAAAATACATAAACGTGGGAAACACAAACATCAAATTCAGGATAAGGGAATCTGGGAGGAGTCATGCAGGGCTTGAGTTGTATCTGTAATGTTTTATTGCTTAAGCTGATGGTGGCTCATGGGTATGTGGAATGCCCTTGATGTGCTTGAAATGTTTTGTTTGCTTTCTTAAATTACCACCCATAGCTTTTAAAGCCCACCCTTCCCCAGGATTAAGCTATTTCCTTAACACGTTTTTATTCTTTCGATTTTAAAGTGGGAATGAAATGGTTAGGCGTCTGGAATTATCTTTAGTAGATATTTCTATTTTTGCTGCTTCTCTATCCCATTAAAATCCTCTGTTTCAAAGTATGATCTTGTTTCCCTTCAGGATTATATATCCAATTAGAAGAGCATTTGTTACAATGTTATGCAGTTAGACAAAGTTCCCTTAGATAGCACTAGCATGGTTGTTAGCTAATATTTAGTTGACTAATCTGCTATTCTTGTGAGGAGTGCATTGTGAATGCTGGTAACCTTTGCTCTGAGTAACGTGCAAGTCTTCCATGGCCAAAATATTTATCTTCCATTTCATTTAAAAGCAAAACCTTAGCACTATTCTAAAAACTAACAGTCTGAAGAATAAAGTTTGAATTTTGAAAAAGGGGGGAATCCCTTAGTAATGCATATGCCTGACAAAGTCTATTTACTACATTCATTGATTGACTATGGAACAGCATTTAGTTTGGCTACAGCTGAGTTTACTCACTGGGGAGAATATTTAGCCTGGTTTTGAGAAAACAGTTTAGTTTCTGATACCATGCCAAGCCCTTTGTCCCTCTCACTGCACAGTGATGTTGAGGAGAATGGATAGGTCAAAAGACTTGGAGTCAGAAGACCTGTCCCAACTTGATCACAATAGCTTTACTTCCACAACTTATAGAATCTCTTAGGACCTCAGTTTCTTTATCTGTAAAGGACAATACCTCCATCGTAGGTTTATGCTCAAATGTGATAATGTGAGTGTCTCCTAAGCTATTAGATGCCATGTTTTAAAAAGTATTATGCTACTGAAGGCCGGGCGCGGTGGCTTATGCCTGTAATCCCAGCACTTTGGGAGGCCGAGGAGGGCGGATCACGAGGTCAAGATATTGAGACCATCCTGGCCAACATGGTGAAACCCAATCTCTACTAAAAATACAAAAATAGCTGGGCGTGGTGGCATGCGCCTGTTGTCCCAGCTACTTGGCAGGATGAGGCAGGAGAATCGCTTGAACCCGGGAGGTGGAGGTTGCAGTGAGCCGAGATTGTGTCACTGCACTCCAGCCTGGTGATAGAGCGAGATTCCATCTCAAAAAAAAAAGAAAAAGTATTATGCTACTTAAATTTTAATAGTGAAGTATGTTGGTAATTGGATTCAGGCAAATATTTCTGTTGCTTCGAGTAAGGGAAATGTAACAGATTATAATATGATGGCCTTCAATTACCAAGATTTTGCTGAGATGAAAGAGGGAGGGGAAGAATGGGTAACGTGGAGGGGATATTGCCCACCCTAAATGAGAACATTTTAGAGTCGTCAGTGTTGGGATATTATTTCAGACTCTTAGAGGAAAAAATTTGTATCAAATTAAAATCGGGAATAATCATGTTATACAAAATTTACGAGGTTTCTTTAGGACTTCTCAGAGCTTTAACGTGTTAATAAGCATAGTGAGTCTGCGAAAGGGACTCACTGTGCTTATTATTAACACATTAAATAATAAATGTGACTGGCCGTGGTGGGTCATGCCTATAATCCCAGCACTTTGGGAGGCCGAGGCGGGCGGATAACAAGGTCAGGAGTTCGAGACTAGCCTGGGCAATATGGTGAAACCCTGTCTCTATTAAAAATACAAAAATTAGTCAGGCATGGTGGCGGGCCCCTTTAGCTGTAGCTACTCTGGAGCCTGAGGTAGGAGAATCGCTTGAACTCGGGAGGTGGAGGTTGCAGTGAGCCGAGATCGCACCACTGCACTCCAGCCTGGGCGATAGAGCGAGACTCCATCTTAAAAAAAAAAAAAGGTTATTTCCTACCAAATGGAAATAAAGGAAATATACATCCTTTCCCAGACATACTTGATTATGCAATCTTTTTCCCTGGAGAGTCTTCAGTTCTAGTGTGTTGTAGAGCGTACTTTAGAAAATTTATTCTAATAGTTTTCGTTTTATTATTTTTCTAGCCCATAGAAAATTAGAATCCCCACGGAGAACACTGGAGAGGGGATTTAAGAGTAGAATCCTGGGCTGGGCACAGTGGGAGGTGGGTGGATCACGAGGTCAGGAGATCAAGACCTCCCTGGCCCACATGGTGAGACCCCATCTCTAGTAAAAATACAAAATTAGCTGGGCGTGGCACATTCCCGTAGTCCCAGCTACTCAGGAGGCTGAGGCAGGAGAATCACTTGAATCCGGGAGGCGCAGTTTGCAGTGAGCTGAGATTGCACCACTGCACTCCAGCCTAGTGATAGAGTGAGACTCTATCTCAACAAAAAAAAAAAAAAAAAAAAGGAAAAAGAAAAAGAGTTGATTCCTGATAGGCTATAAAGGCTGGGATACAAATTCAAAAAGCAGAAAACCACAGGAGCTGGAACATTCTAGGCTGGGAGCAAAAAACCCTATCCCACTAAATAACTTCCACTGTTGTCACTGTGTGAGGGTATAAGGAGCAGTTGATACTCATAAGTTAACATTTGCTTGGTTCCCAGTCTTCATGTACAGTGTGTTCCATTTAAGAAGTCGTGACCATGTGTAGTACAATTAGAAAAGCTGTTTTCAAAGAATATTACTTTTGTTAACTTGTTAATTTTAATGGTGAATATCATATTTCAGAAAATCCACCCTCCTTTTCTTGTCAGGGACTGACTGTGTGGTCCTGCTCCCTGTTATGTATGGAGGCAGAGGGAAAGGGGCTCTGGCCCCCTCAACATCATGTCTTTGGTGCCAGCCGGTTCTGTCCTCAGTTGCCTGGATACTGAACTTCTCTGAGCAGGGCAGAACTGAGATCCAGTGGGCTGCTCCTGAGGATGCTTACGCTTTCTCATTTGATTTCAGGTCTCCTCTTTTGCTTCCCATTGCAACCAATAAAGGCCATTCCTACCATAAAGAAATAAAAAAGAAAATCTATCTTTAATGAATAAATAACAACTATATATATTTATGGGGCACAATGTGATGTTTTGATACATGTATACATACATTTTACACTGATCAAATCAGGCCAAGTAGTGTATCCATCTCCTCAAATATTTATCATTACTTTGTGGTGAGAACATTTAAAGTTCCCTTTTTTAACTCTTTTGAAAAATTAATATATTAACTGTAATCATGATGCTATGCAATACAACACCAGGATCCTGTTCCCTTAATTTTATGTAGCCATTGACCAATATCTTCCTTTTCCCCTCCAGCCCCACTTACCCCAGCTACTGGTAATCACCATTCTACTCTCTACTTCTGTGAGTTTGCCTTTTTAGATTCCAAATATAAGTGAGTCTTAGACACCTCTGACATACTGATTTCAATTCCTTTGGATTTATACTCAGTAATGGGATTGCTGGATCATATAGTAATTCTATTTTTAGTTTTGTGAGGAACCTCTATATTGTTTTACAAAATGGCTGTATTTATAGTTCCACCAACAGTGTATAAGTGTTCCATTTCTCTGTGTCCTTGTGAATACTTATCTTTCATCTTTTTGATAATAGCCAGTCTAACAGGTGTGAGGTGATACCTTATTGTGGCTTTAATTTGCATTTCTCTTATGATTAGAGATGTTCAGCATTTTTTCATCTACCTGTTGGCCATTTATTTGTCTTTTTTATTTTTTATTTTTATTTTTTAGACAGTGTCTCACTCTGTTGCCCAGGCTGGAGTGCAGTGGCATGATCATGGCTCACTGCAACCTTGATCTCCTGGGCTCAAGCGATCCTCCCATCTCTGCTGGGACTACAGGCACACACCACCACGCCTGGCTAATTTATGTATGTTTTATAGAGACAGGGTCTCACCATGTTGCTTAGACTGGTCTTGTACTCCTGGGCTCAAGCAGTCCACCCGCCTCAGCCTCCCAAAGTGCTGAGATTATAGGCATGAGCCACTGTGCCTGGCTGGATATTAGCTATATATCTGATGCTTTATTTGTAAATATGTTTTCTCAGTCTTTAGTTTGTCTCTTCACTCTATTTGTTCTTGTTTATTTGTTTTTTTTTTTTTTTTGAGATGGAGTCTTGCTCTGTCGCCCAGGCTGGAGTGCAGTCGGCTCACAGCAACCTCTGCCTCCCTGGTTCAAGTGATTCTCCTGCCTCAGCCTCATGAGTAGTTGGGACTATAGGTGTGCACCGCTATGCTCAGCTAATTTTGTATTTTTAGTAGAGACGGTGCTTCACCATGTTGGTCAGGCTGGTCTCGAACTCCTGACCTTCTGATCTGCCTGCCGCTGCCTGCCAAAGTGTTGGGATTACAGGCGTAAGCCACCGCGCCCGGCCTGTTTGTTTGTTTTTTGCTGTACAGAAGCTTTTTAGTTTGATGTCATACCATTTGTTTATTATTGCTTTTGTTGCCTGTGCATTAGGGGGTCATATCCAAGAAATAATTGTCCACCCCTGTGTCATGGAGCTTCTCCTCTAAGTTTTCTTCTAGTAGGTTTATAATTTCAGGTCTTAAATTTAATCCATTTTAAGTTGATACTTGTTAAGGGGTGAGATAAGGGTCCATTTCCATTCTTCTGTATGCGGCTACCCAGTTTTTCAAATAACATTATTGAAGAGACTGTCCTTTCCCCATTGTGTAGTCTTGGCACCTTTGTCAAAAATCCATTGACTGTAGATATATGCGTTTATTCTGGGCTGTTCATCCTATTCCATTGGTTGACATGTCTGTTTTTATGTCAGTGCCATGCTGTTTTAATTACTATAGGTTTGTAATATATTTTCCAACATGGTAGTGTGATGCCTCCAGCTTTGTTCTCTTTGGACCTAAAGTCTATTTTGTCTGAAATAAGTATCGCTACCTCTGTTCTCTTTCTGTTTGCATTTGTATGGAATATCTTTTTCAGTCCCTTCATTTTCAGTCTATGAGGTCTGTGAGTGTCCTTTATAGTGAAGTGAGTCTCTATTATAGGCAGCGTAGAGTTGGGTCTTGTTTTTTATCCATTTAGCCACTCTATGCCTATTGTTTGGAGAATTTAATCTATTTAAAATCAAAGTAATTATTGATAGGTAAGGACTTAGTAGTGCCATTTTGTTAATTGTTTTCTAGTTTTTCTGTAGAACCTTTGTTCCTTTCACGATTACTTTCCCCCTTTGTGGCTCGATAGCTTTCTGTAGTGGTTCGCTTTGGAGTTTTTCTTTTTATCTTTTGCAAAAGCAAAGGCTTTTGCTTTGTAGTTACCCTGTGGCTTACATAAAACAGCTTATAACTGGTATATAAGCTGGTAACAAGTTAACTTTGATCACATACACAAATTCTGTTTTTACTCCCCCTCCTCCATGTTTTATGTTCATGATGTCACAATATACATTTTAAAAATAATTTGTATCTTTAACAGATTATTGTAGCTTTATTATTTTTTTGAGACGGAGTTTCACTCTTGCTGCCCAGGCCAGAGTGCAATGGCGCGATCTTGGCTCACCCCAGCCTCCGCCTCCCAGGGGTTCAAGCTATTCTCCTGCCTCAGCCTTGTGAGTAGCTGGGATTATAGGCACGCGCCACCACCCCCGGCTAATTTTGTATTTTTAGTAGAGACAGGGTTTCTCCATGTTGGTCAGGTTGGTCTCAAACTCCCAGCCTCAGGTGATCCACCTGCTTCGGCCTCTCAAAGTGCTGGGATTATAGGTGTGAGCCACCGTGCCTGGCTAGCTTTAACTATTCTTAGTAGTTTTCTCTTTTAACCTTTATATTAGATATATAATTGATTTACTCACCACTATTACAGTATTAGTGTGTTTTGGGTTTGACGGTATACTTACTTTTTCCATTGAGTTTTATACTTTTCATGTATTTTCTTGTTACTCATTAGTGTCCTCTTTCTTCAGCTTAAAGAACTTCCTTTACCATTTCTTTTTCTGTTTCTTTTTGTTTGTTTGTTTGAGACGAAGTCTCACTTTGTTGCCCAGGCCAGAGTGTAGGCGAGATCTCGGCTCACTGCAACCTCTGCCTGCTCTTTTCAAGCGATCCTCCCACCTCAGCCTCCCAAGTAGCTAGGATTACAGGCGTACACCATGACTCACAACTAATTTTTTTGTGTGTGTGTTTTTAGTAGAGACAGGGTTTCACTATGTTGGCCAGGCCTGTTTTGAACTCTTTTTTTTTTTTTTTTTTTTGAGACGGAGTCTCGCGCTGTGTCACCCAGGCTGGAGTGCAGTGGCGCGATCTCGGCTCACTGCAAGCTCCGCCTCCCAGGTTCACGCCATTCTCCTGCCTCAGCCTCCGAGTAGCTGGGACTACAGGCGCCCGCCACCACGCCCGGCTAGTTTTTTGTATTTTTAGTAGAGACGGGGTTTCACCATGTTAGCCAGGATGGTCTCGATCTCCTGACCTCGTGATCCGCCCGCCTCGGCCTCCCAAAGTGCTGGGATTACAGGCTTGAGCCACCGCGCCCGGCCAGCCCTGTTTTGAACTCTTAACCTCAAGTGCTCCGCCTGCCTTGGCCTCCCAAGGTGCTGGGATTACAGGCGGGAGCTACCATGCCTGACCACTGTTTTTCATTCTTTATCCTTTTCTTCCTCAAGTCGTATGATTTCCAGTGGCCTGTCTTCTAATTACTAATCGTTTCTTCTGCTTGATGTAGCCTGCAGTTGAACCCCTTGATTGAATTTTTCAGTTCAGTTACACTATTCTTCAGCTCTGTGATTATGTACTTCTTTAGAAAATCCACTTTTCAACTGATAAACTAACTATATCCGTTTCTAGGGTTGCAGTAACAGTGCCACAGACTCAATGACTTACAGCAACAGAAAATTATTCTTTGCCAGTGCTGGAGGTCAGAAATTTGAAATCAAATGGCCATCAGGGTCATGTTTCTTCTGAAGGCTCTAGTAGAGAATCTGTTCCTTGCCTCTTCCAGCTGCTGCTGCTTTTTTTTTTTTTTTTTTTTCCTTGAGACGGAGTCTCATTCTGTCACCCAGAATAGAGTGCAGTGGCGTGATCTCATTTCACTGCAATCTCCTCCTCCTGGATTCAACAAGTGATTCTCCTGCCTCAGTCTCCCAAGTAGCTGGGACTATAGGCGCATTCTGCCATACCTGGGTAATTTTTGTATTTTTAGTAGAGATGGGGTTTCGCCATGTTGGCCAGGCTGGTCTCGAACTCCTGACCTCAAGTGATCCACCCGCCTCGGCCTCCCAAAGTGCTGGGATTACAGGCGTGAACCACCGTGCCCGGCCCTCTTCCAGCTTCTTGTGGCTCCTGATGTTCCTTGGTTTGTAATAGCATAACTCCAGTCTCTGCCTCTGTCTTCACATGGCTGCGCTCTCTTGCTTGCTAGCTAGTTCGCTCGCTCTCTCTCTCTGTGTGTGTGTGTGTGTGTGTGTTCTCTCCTCTTCTTGTAAGGATACCAGGCATTAGATATAGGGCTCACTCTAAATCCAGTAAGATTTCATCTTCAAATCCTTCACTAACCACATCTGTAAAGATCCTATTTCCAAATAATATAACAATCAGAGATTCTGGGTTGACATGGATTTTGTGGGGACGTTATTCACTTCACTACACTTGTTTTTATATTTTGTATGCTTTTAGTTTTATGCTTTCTTTCTTAGTTTTTGAGTAACTTTTAAATTGGTTTGATAGAATGTATTAATAAAATGTCTGTGGGCTGGGCACGGTGGCTCATGCCTGTAATCCCAGCACTTTGGGAGGCTGAGTGGGGGGCAGATCACCCGAGGTCAGGAGTTCAAGACCAGCCTGACCAACATGGTGAAACCCCATCTCTACTAAACATACAAAAATTAGCCGGGCGAGGTGGTAGGTGCCTGTAATCCCAGCTACTTGGGAGGCTGAGGTAGGAGAATCGCTTGAACCCAAGAGGCGGAGGTTGCAGTGAGCCGAGATCACTCCATTGCACTCCAGCCTGGGCAACAAGAGCTAAACTCCATCTTAAAAAATAAATAAAATAAAATAAAATGAAATGTCTGTGGAATCCTAAGACATTGAAATTGATATGAGGCAGGTTTTCAGTACACTAGATTCATGTTCTGATACAGGAAGGAGGTCATAGTAGCAGTGCCTGGAACATAGTAGGAGTACCAACTGGTACTCACATATTTCTTGAATGAGTGAATTTGTATGATTGAATGCATTTTTGGGTAATTCTTATTAGTACAGGGAATTCAGTCTGTTCTTTTCAAAACTGTGTATACATTAAGAATTTCTCTGATATGTTTAACTTCCATTTATGTTTTATTAAAAGGATGTGTATGTTTACATGTCTTTCTGAGGATTATCTTTTTAAAAAATTATCAAATTTCACTTACCATGTTTGGAAAAAGCATCTTTTCGAGTTTGACCTGGGTTGAAGTTTTGGCTTTTCCATTCATTAGCTGTGTAACTTTGGGCAAGTTATTTCATCTTTCTGCGCCTCAGTTTCCTGTAAAATGTTGCTACTGCCAGATCTTCCAGTTTGGTAAGAGTGTGTCAGTATATTTGGGTACAAAGTGAGTATGGTACAAATATTAACTAGTAAGTTGTATACCTTAATTATGTATTGTAATGGAACTAGATTTTTGTTGTAAAAAATTGTTTTTGTTAAAAAAAAAAAACCCCTTGTTTGTTAAAACTCACATCAAATTAAGTGCTGTTTTCCTCTGTGTTCTTCTGTGACCAAACAAGTGTTCCTGTAGTAGGTGAAATCACTGTCAAGGATTGGTGTTATGTGTATATATGTCTGATAGTAATCTGTTGAACATTAACCAAAGTCAGGAAATGAGTTGAACTTTGGAAGGTAGAAATCTGAGGATTGATGGTAGTGGTGGTGGGGTAGGGGTGGTGGAACAGGTTGGAGGGATTGAAGTATATGGGAATGGGAGCTAGATACATTAAAATGACAGCTATTATTTATTTAGCACTTATGTACCTGGATAAAGGAATGCTATTGCATCTACATGGATAGGGAGCACCAGTCAGAGCTGAGATAAAACTGGCTATTCAGAGATTAAAACAAATAATTCAGGGCTGATTAGATAAAGATGGGGGAACAGGTCTGGGAGCAGTGGAAAATAAATAACCCTAAATAATAATAGCTACCATTTATCAATCACTTCCTATGTGCCAGGCATTGTGTAAAGTGCTTTACAAACACTATTTCATGTATTTATTATAGTCACCCTTATGGAATATGTGGTATTCTTATTTTATAGATGAGTAAATAGAAGGTTGAAGTTTTTTTAACTTGCCCAAGTCAAACGTCTAGTAAGTACCTTCAAACAGGAATAAAACCGAGGTCTGTGCGACTATAAAATCTATGCTTTGTATACATATTGCTTTCATATTGTGCAACTAGAATGAGGGGTTCAACCCTATTCAGCTCTACTCCCAAAAAAGGTGAATCTGCTAATACTACTTGTAATTGTTTTTTTCCCCTCTTTGGAAAATATTTTTTTTTATTTATTTTTTGAGATGGAGTCTTGCTCTTTTGCCCAGGCTGGAGTGCGGTGGCATGATCTCCGCTCACTGCAACCTCTGCCTCTCAGGTTCAAGTGTTTCTCCTGCCTCAGCCTCCTAAGTAGCTGGGATTACAGGTACATGCCAATACACCTGGCTAATTTTTTTTGTATTTTTAGTAGAGATGGGGTTTCACCATGTTGACCAAACTGGTCTCAAACTCCTGACATTGTGATCCGCCCACCTCGTCCTCCCAAAGTGCTCGGATTACAGGCTTGAGCTACCACGCCCGGCCTTGGAAATTTTTTTTCTAACTGGTAAGAATACAAAATAGCAAGTAAAATTAAAAAAGGATCACAGTGGAATAACTATTTTCATTTTAGCATATTACCATTTTTATATAAATTTTTTTGTGTAGCTAAAAAATGTAAAGTGCATATATAACTTGTTTTTCATGTTTATAAGAACATTTTCTATAGTTTTCCTATGAGAGTCTGTTAGGTTGGAATAACAGTGTATTAAACTGTTCTCTGAAATTGGTCAGCCTTTTGTTCTTACATAATACGCTGTAATGAACATATTTATGCACATTTTTTCATTGACTTTTAAATCAAATTCTTGGAAAACTACAGATTAAAAAAAAAAAGATCCTGATCATGTAATTTGTGTGTGTGTTTATGAATTTGAATGGTCTCTTGACATTGCTGTCAGGGCACTGCCCCTTTTCCTGCCACTGTGATACAATCATACTTTTGTTATTTCTTCTATTACTTCAAAAGGGAAGAAGTTATACCACCATACTTTAAAACAATTAATTTATAATTTGATGAAATGCTCAAGTATTAGAAAAAAGTTTTATGGTATATCTTGATTGGTTATGGATTTTGTTCTGTTTATTATGCCTTTTGGGTGGTTGGGGGGCTTCTGTTATTTACAGGTGGGTTAATATTCTGCTCCTTATTACTCGTGAGTTAAATTATACTCAATTCCCTATTCCATAGTTACCACATTCCCTCCTATTTTTGCTAATTTCCTCCTCATTTTTTGTTATGTGTTCTATAAAATTTCCCATCACATTATTACTGCTACAACCTACTGTTTTCTACATGATTTTAATTGTATTGTTGTAAAATTCTTCTTGCTCTGCTCTGATTACATACCTCCTATATTTTCTTATCACTCTGAAAATAGTTACACATTTTGCTAGTACAATCAATGCATTTCATAGATGAGTTTAATGTCTATTCTTTTTTTGTTTTATTCTTTTGTATTATAAGACTTTTTGCTTTTTCGTATTTACTGTTATTTTTTTCATCATTACAGGCCGGGAAGGTCCCATAGCCCAGGTTGCTTTTGGTCAATACTGTTTTCCCCAGCAGCATTAACTGGCATGTAGGAGATGCTCAGTACATAATACCAAAATAATGAATTTAAGAGAATGCTTTGAATTCTGATTCCAGTTCCTTATTAAATGACAGAATATATGTCCAGAGTTTTGGATAAGCTCCAATTGTTTCTTAAAGTTAATTGAGGTTGAAATTCAGTTGAGCAGGGTATCATAGGAGTTTGGTTGGTTTGTGATGGTTTGGGAGTTCAGGCCCAAATGGATTCTGTCTTAGTATTCGTTCCAAGTCTGAGTCCACCAGTATTATCCAGTACTGTGGGTATTTCCCAGTCTTGTTTCAGCTGAGCAGCTATCAAGAGAAAGTTGTGCCAAGCCAGAGCTTGGAGATTATTGGAGGATGTATTTAGTACCATGCTTCGGTTTCAGCCTACTTGTTCTAAGAAAGAAGGTACTTCCTGAAGCAAGCTTTAACAGTCAAGTTGGCTGCTCTTAATCACATCTAATTAGTACTGGAGATTGGAGAACGTCTTACTAGAAAGCAAAATGTGCTTCATTTTCACAGTTGATTTCAGCTGTGATAATAGGGTTGCCCTCCTTCTTTATCTTGTACATTTCATACTAGACCCCCATCCTTCTAATATAGTTATATCATACTTTTAAAAAACGTATATTTGGTTTTTCATAATTGTGGCTGTGTAAACACTATTTGCTAAGTCAGTATCTATGACTATGTTTTATTTCTTATAGAACTTTAATTTTTACTGGCATTCATGAATTATCTCATTTTTTCGTTTAATTTTTTTTAACCTAAGGCTTAATTTCTCACATCTTCCAGTGCCTTTGTAAAATTTCTCAATATGATATTCCATATTTCTAAACTTGTTAGATTATCTCTCCTCCTACCCCCAGAAATAACTATTTTGGATTCTTTGTCACATTCCTATCTGGATTTGTTGCCTTCTAGGCCTTCTCCATATCTGTTACTGTGACTTTGCTTCACCATTTTGAGATTCTCTTAGTTTTTCTACTATATTGGATCCCTTCTTTACTGGATTCCATGCCATCTTTCTTGGGTTTCTTCCTCATTTTGATGGAATATATATTCTCCAGTAGGTTCCTGAGAAAGAGTGCACAAAGGTTAAATTTTTGGAGACTTAGCCTCATGACTGTCTAAATTCTACTGATGCTGATCATAACACCAAAAGACACAATCCCTAATGCCATAATCCCAAATGTTGAAATACTGAAAGATCAAAATCTCCAAACATCAGAATCCCTAAATTCTAAAAATCTCACACATCTGAAATCCTGAAAATCATAATCGTGAAATATTAAAATCCCAAATGTTGAAATGCTGCAAGCCAACACCTGGGGTAGAAATTAGTGCATATTCGGTTGTATGAAAGATAGTTGCATCACTTCACTTGCATCATGTTAGGTGGAACGGATTGCCTTTTTATTGTATTTATTTGGAAATTAAGTATGGTTTAAGGAGTTGGTTTATGGGTGCCAAATTGAGGGGTGGATTCATGAATTTAATTTTAAGTATCAGCTTGACTGGATTATGGAATACCTAGAAACCTGTTAAAGCATTATTTTGGGTTTGTGAGGAGATTAGCATGTGAGTCTGAGTGGACTAGGTGGGGAAGATCTGCCCTCAATGTTGGTAGCCACCACTAAATCGGGCCCAGAGAGAACAAATTGTTGCCTTTCTGAGAGCTGGAACAGACTTTTCTTCTGCTGAATTGGACATCAGAACTCCAGGCTTGTTGGTCTTTGGACTCTAGGACATAACAGCAGCAGCCCCTTGGGTCCTGGTCTTTCAGCCTCAGACTGAGACCTGGTTTGGCTTGGTTCTGAGGTCTTTAGACTGAGCCAAGCTACCAGCATGCCAGGGTCTCTCCAGCTTGAAAATGGCCTGTTGTGGAACTTACCAGCCACTATAACCACATGAGCCAATTCCCCTAATAAATCATCTCTCATGTATCTACGTATATATACATCTTATTGGTTATGTCTCTCTGGAGAATGCTGACTAATACAGATTTGGTATTGAGAAAGCCAAATATCATTCCTTCTTACTGTATTCCTTACAGCACAATGGAAGAGACCCGTGAAATTGTTCCCTTGCAAAAAGTCTGTGATAAATTAAGTATACTAGGCTACTTAATGGTGAAAGAGAAAAGTTTAAAAGCTAATTATTATTGGTGTTGTGAAAACAGAAAATCACTTAATTATAATGACCAAGCAATAATTTCCAAATGGTCAGCATATACTTACAAAATATTTAGGCCACAACTGTTCTAGTCTAAACACAAGTGAATGTTTTGAAGATCACAGAAGTGAATTTGCAAGTGAAAAATATAAGAAAGCTCCCCTGCCAAATTATTCAATCAGGTATGACTTCTGCCCTTTCACACATAGTGCCAATTTGCTATGCTATGTATTTTATCTTTGCCTCATGTCTAATACTGCAGGTATAAATTTTGTAAAGGCTTTTAGAGAATTCTAACTCATTTTATGCACTTTTTTTTTGCATATTTGACTCCATGAAAGTGCATTATCATGATGTGATTTAATGTGTAAGCATTGTGCCTGTACATAAAAATGTTGAAACTTGCTCAGTAAATGAAGAGATGTCCATTTTGTTCATCTGTATTTGTGAAAGATAAAATTTCTCCAGATCTTGGCTCTTTGGGTGACTCTATTGCGGTTTTTGTGCAAGTGGTAGTGACCCATTGCAGTTTTTGATTGATCTTGTCAGAAGATTCAGGTTGTCTGGTATGTCAGATGACCGCAGTTATGAATCTGGGTGCACCTGATTACCAACCATAGTGATATGTGTTTATCCATTTTGCTTTTAATCTATTTCTTCATGAATACAGTTTATCTGTTCCTATTATACCCATGTAACGGTTGTTAGTATACCTGAGTGTTTATGATTGCAAAAATAGGTTATTAGTGCTTATTTTATTGTGTAAAGGGGCCTATGAACTATCCCATTGTGTTTTTATGTTTCTCAAATAAATATTTTAAAAATGGAAATAAGTGTCTTTTAGATAATTTTCTACAAATTATTTTTCCACAATTCTGTTTTTAGGATTTTGTTCTTTTGGGATTGTGATTTTTGGAATTTTAGATTTTAGGGATTAAAAATGGAAATAAGTGTCTTTTAGATAACTTTCTACAAATTATTTTTCCGGAATTCTGTTTTTAGGATTTTGTTCTTTTGGGATTGTGATTTTTGGAATTTTAGATTTCAGGGATTTTGATCTTTTGGGATTTCAACATTTGGGATTATGGCATTTGGGATTGTTTCTTTTGGGATTATGTCCTAAACCCAAATTCTGACACCACTGACTGTCTAGTGATAGCATTTAAAATGGAAAGACAAAATGACTTGATTTTTTTTCCCTTTATTTTTAACTGCATTTTAAAAAATAGAGACTGGGCATAGTGGCTCACATGTGTAATCCTAGCACTTTGGGAAGTTGAGGCTGGTGGATTGCTTGAACCCAGGAGTTTGAGACCATCCTGGTCAATAGGGTGAAACCTGATTTCTACAGAAAAATACAAAAAAATTAGCTGGGTGTGGTGGGGTCTGCCTATAGTCCCAGCTACTTGGGAGGCTGAGATGGGAGGATCACCTGAGCCTGGGGAGGTTAAGGCTGCATTGAGCTGTGATTGTGACACTGCACTCCACCCTGGGTGATAAGAGTGACACTCTGTCTCAAATAAAATAAAAAAATAAAAAATAAAAAATGAAAAAACAGAAAAAAAAATAAAAATAGAGAAACCAAAAAAACTAGAAACCACATGCACATGAACCAGAATTTCAAAGGTATAAGAGGTTATGGATGGGGAAATGTATCTATGGCATGAGAGTCTGTTGGGATGATGGAACTGTTCTGTATCTGACTATATAATGCTGGTTACACCAATTTCTATATGTTTTAATATCCATATAAATGATACTATAAGAAAAATTTCAGTCTATATGTATGATAGGTTAAAAGGTGAAAAATTAAAAGAATTTAAAAATACAAAAAGGTGGGCCGGGCGCGGTGGCTCAAGCCTGTAATCCCAGCACTTTGGGAGGCCGAGACGGGCGGATCACGAGGTCAGGAGATCGAGACCATCCTGGCTAACACGGTGAAACCCAGTCTCTACTAAAAAATACAAAAAACTAGCCGGGCGAGGTGGCGGGTGCCTGTAATCCCAGCTACTCGGGAGGCTGAGGCAGGAGAATGGCGTAAACCCGGGAGGCGGAGCTTGCAGTGAGCCGAGATCCGGCCATTGCACTCCACCCTGGGCGACAGAGCCAGACTCCGTCTCAAAAAAAAAAAAAAAAAAAAAAAAAGTATACAGCGAAAAAGAAATCTCCTTTCTTCCTCTCTTCCTTTAGTCTTCCAGCTTTATTTTCTGGAAGAAACCACTGTTACCAATTTCTTATGTATTCTCCTACGTAATCACTCTTAAACATCTGAACATTTGGGATGAATCTGGCAAAAGAGAAAAGAACTTACATTTGCTTAGCTATTTTCTGAGAATGCTAGATAACTACTCTTATAATATGTCTAAATATATTATGACTTTTGTTTTGTTGAGACAGCATCTCAATCATCACCCCAGGCTGGAGTGCAGTGGTGCGATCTGGGCTCACTGCAACCTCTGCCTCCTGGGTTCAAGTGATTCTCCTGCTTCACCTCCCAAGTAGCTGGGATTACAGGCATGTGCCACCACACCCAGCTAATTTTTGTTATTTGTTTGTTTGTTTGAGACAGAGTTTTGCTCTTGTTGCCCAAGCTGGAGTGCAATGGCATGATCTCGGCTCACTGCAACTTCCGCCTCCCAGGTTCAAGCTATTCTCCTGCCTCAGCCTCCTGAGTAGCTGGGATTACAGCTGCGCGCCAGCACGCACCACCAAATTTTTGTGTTTTTAGTAGAAACGGGGTTTTACCATGTTAGCCAGGCTGGTCTCGAACTCCTGATCTCAGGTGATCTGCCCGCCTTGGCCTCCCAAAGTGCTGGGATTACAGGCATAAGCCACCACGCCCGGCCATTAATTTTTGTATTTTTTAGTAGAGATGGGGTTTTGCCATGTTGGCCAGACTGGTTTCGAACTCCTGACCTCAAGTCATCTACCTGCCTTGGCCTCCCAAAGTGCTGTGATTACAGGTGTGAACCACTGCACCTGGCCAGAATATATGTAAATATATTATTCATCATAGTACTAATTTATTAAAACTACTACTTTTACAGTTGGCAAACATGAATTGACTGGGCATAAAGTTGCTGTGAAGATACTCAATCGACAGAAGATTCGGAGCCTTGATGTGGTAGGAAAAATCCGCAGAGAAATTCAGAACCTCAAGCTTTTCAGGCATCCTCATATAATTAAACTGTAAGCTCTGTTTATATTAAATATAGTCCAGTTATCTTTTCATCTTTTTTGTTAACCTACTTAATGTGACAAGCGAGAAAAATGAGTGACACTTCTTTTTGTTTCCTGAGGGTTTTGAAAAGTTTCTCCCTAGGCCGTGTGCAGTGGCTCACACCTGTAATTCCAGCACTTTGGAATTACAAAGTGGAGGCTGAGGCAGGCGGATCACCTGAGGTCAGGAGTACGAGACCAGCCTGGCCAACATGGTGAAACCCTGTCTCCACTAAAAATACAAAAATTAGCTGCTCATGGTGGTGGGTGCCTGTCATCCCAACTACTCGGGAGGCTGAGGCTGGAGAATGGCTTGAACCTGGGAGGTGGAGGTTGCATTGAGCTGAGATCATGCCATTGCACTCCAGCTTGGGCAACAAAAGCGAAACTCTGTCTCGAACAAACAAACAAAAAAAGTTTCTTCCCGTTCATGTATTTTTCTAACCCCACTGATGGTCATTTAAGCCTATGTTCATGTTTTGCCTTTGTGCTTATCAGCTGTTATCTTCTCATTCTTTCCGGTCTTCTGGAAAGATGCCCTTCTGATAATGTTTGGTGCCCCACTGCTTGCTGTAAAACCAACAATGATCTGCTAGTAAAAACTCTTGACCTCCAAATGCCCACATGATGTCAGTTAGCCTCACTAGCGAGAATGTGGTAGTAGAAAGGGTTTTTCCCCATCCTGCTTATACCTGACCATACAGATAACAAAATTTCAGGAATCCAGTATTTCAAAAGGGCAGTAATCTTAGTGTTGTTTTACAGTTGCCAGTTGTAGAGTCTACAAATAACATATTTCCTGCTCAGCTTCTGCTTTGTTATGCAGGCAATAACTTAAAGCTGCTTAGGTTTTTCTGCTGAACTGGCTAACTCAAATTTGTTTCACTCTCACCTCTTCTCATTTGTTGAGTGCTATGGTTTTAAATACCATCCATATGCTGACCACCCCTAAATGTACATCTCTTGCTTTAAGATCTCTTCTTACACCAGACTCATATGTTCACTGCTGACTTTACATTTCCATTTGTATATTCGCAAGGCATTTAAAACTCAACCCGGCCCAAAATGAACTCTTTATTACTCTCCCAAACCTGCTCTTCCCACAGTTTGCACCATCTTGGCTAATAGCCAGTTACCCAGGGCTAAAACTTAGGAACCATTTTTAACTTCCCTGTTTCTTTCACTTTCTACCATCCATTTCATTTCTTCCTTCACAATCAAGCTAGGATGTGACTGCTTCCCAGTTCCTTTACCACCGTCAACCTGGTCTCAGCCACCTTCATCTGTCTCATGAAATCCTGAAGTAACCTCCTGTGTCTACCTTTACTGTTGACAGTTAATTCTTCACACTGCTGCCATAGTTTTCCTTTTAATATGCCAGATCACATGACTGCTTAAAACGTATGATAGCTTTTCATCTTCCTTGGAGTAAAAGCCAAAGCCTTATCATGGCTTGTAAAATTGTGTCCTCTGGCCTGCAGTTAACACCTTTGACTCTACATCCGATTTCTCTCTTAATATTCCTTGAACATGCCAAGCAGGCTTCTACTTGGGGACTTTTGCAGTTGTTATTCCCTCTCCTGGGTTCACTTTCCTCCTAATTACATAATTTGTTCCCATTCTTCTTTTAGGCTCAGCTCAAATGTTACTTTATTAGAGGCCTTCCTTGAGTACTCTGTATACAAAGATTCCCCTCAATTTTTTTTATTTTTCTTCATAGCATGTTCCACCACCTGAGATATTGCTTATTTATTTAGTGTCTGTTTCCTGGTTCCTGGAACATGAACTCCATGAGAGCAGAGAATTTTTGTTTCCTGCAGTTTTCCCAGCTCCTAGCATAGTACCTGGTATACTATAGGTGCTTAGTAAATATTTATTGAATGAATGAATATACGTGTTTTAATATTCGTAGACAATGTTTTCTCTCACCAGGTACCAGGTCATCAGTACACCATCTGATATTTTCATGGTGATGGAGTATGTCTCAGGAGGAGAGCTATTTGATTATATCTGTAAGAATGGAAGGGTAAGCTGTTCTGATTTAATTCTTTATGTATTTTGTAACTCCCCTTTATCCTTTACTAGCATCAAAATGTCAGCAAGCAATTTTAAGAGGTCTATTTAATAACCAGTTCCCTTAGTCATATATTTGTTTAGAATCATAAACTGTTTAGAACTAGAAAGGATCTTCAAGATTATCTCCTTAGCCTGCTTATACAGATGTGGATACTGAGCCTCATGGCTTACATGTTTGCTTACAGTAATGTGATTTATTAATAACAGAATTGGCTTGAGTCCCAGAACTCATAATCCTCAGACTTATGCTTCCAGAGTATACAAACACTTTGTATATGTATCTTAATGTAATTAATCCTTACAAAATATATTATTACTTAAAGATCTAGGCCTTGCTAGTCAATTCTAGCAACATTTAAATTGCATTCATGTTTTGGTTTCAGAAATCTGATATACCTAGAGTAGTAAAAACAGGCTCCATGAAGGAGGTAGGAATTAGATACAAAGAATTTAGAGGTGGCAGGAATTTTACAGGACATTTTGAACACTACCTTAAGTTACAGATACAAAAACTCAACACTGCCCTCTGCCCATACTTTTTCTCATACCCAGGTTATGTGGTATGCAAAAGCCCCTTTGTGGGAGAGCTGTATCTAGCCCTGAAAAGAAAGCTTGTCTCACTCCCAATCTTAAGTTATTTACATTACTCATTAATTTGTTCTATATAGCATGTCTGTTTACTTTCAACAAAATCAAACTTATTAACCAAGTTAATTTTGATTTTACTATTTCTTAATATGATTCATTTCTATTTCAGGTACTCCCCTTCTTTACTCCTGCTTCTCCTTACCAAAACAAACAAACAAACAAAAGTTCTGCCTGGAGAAATGGGAAACAGGCACAATTGATATATTTTTTTCTTATCTTTTCTGTTATTTATTTCTTGGTTTTACCTTGTGGGTGTTTCTTCAGTTTTACCAGTTGAATATTAAAATTTCAGCACCCATATTTTCTATTTCAAAAGTTTCTTATTTTCTGAAATTTTCATTTCTTTAGTCTGCTGTTATTTGCCTCACAGATGTAATAACCTAGTCTGAGGATGGCATTTTAAAACAAGTTTTCCTCCGTTCCATCTTGTTCTGTACCTTCTGTGCTCTCTGCTCCCCATTTTTTTCTGTTCATTTTATTCATTTTTGTCTTTGACGCATGGCCCTTTTTCAGACATTTGGTGATTCTTGGCTGTCCACTAAATATTTAAGAATGAGGTACTAAATGCCAGGCTTATGTGGGTGGAACTTATTGATTGCTGGCTTTTCCCATAGCTTGAATACGTAGGGACTTGTCTATTTTATTACTGCACACCAAATGTTAATAATAACAAATATGTTTTCTTGGATCAGATATTTGCTCTAGAAGAAACCTTCCCATTTCCTTAAAGGCCTTAGCTTAACTGCCAGTGCTGCAGGAACTGAGTGGGGAAAAGAGATGCAAGTCTCACTAGTTAGTATGTTGATTTTCTCTTAGCCCCCATGTTTTCCTTAGGATGCCTTATCCCTGCCATGGTGTCCTTGAGAGCAGAGCTGGTTCAGCCTTACTAAATTATAGGTCTTATTTCCCAATATGGGTGAGTTTAAAAGCTTCTTTCTTCAAGCACTTGTCCTGTTTTCAGCTCATCTCTCACTTCTACCTTGAGCAGTTCCCTATGTTTCCAATTTCTGAGGCTTCCCGGGGCTTTGTGTGCAGACGTTTATTTTTTCCTGGTTTCTACCCCTGTAGGCTTAGGTTTCAGCTTTCTCTTGTAGGCTTAGTCTTTATTACTGTTCATCTATTGTCCTCTTTGGTGACTCCTCTTGAGTACTGCTGTCTCTTTTGTTCTTTTTGTCTTTATATACCTCTTTTATTGCTGATGTCATTTTAGCGATGTTTCAAGAGTTGGAGACAAAAGATTTAATCTGCTATGTTTAATTGGAAATGTATTTTGACTTTTCTAATCTTTCTTGATAGACATCCCTTTCTCCATCCTTTGTAATTGTACTTGTTATGAATACAGTATAATTTTCATTTTCGTAGTCTGCCTAGTTATTTTACTTTTTATATTTTGTTTAATCAAGTTTTCTCCTACTTTTTCATATTTGAACAAATACTCTTTTTTTCCTCCATGAACTTACAAATCTTCTAGAAATAAAAGTATTAGATTGCCAAAGGATTAATATTTTTCTAGAGGAACGGTATCTTATAATACTTTCTTTTTTCAAAATAAATTACTGATTTGTCTTTTCTCCCAGATTATCCATGCCCTTTAAGGTGTAAGTCTGGTTTTAGAATGCCAACTTGTGACCTGTGTTAGAGAATTGCATATTGGAGTCCTTCGCTTAGAGGATTTATAGCTTATTTATTAAATATGACTTCTTGGGAGCAGGCACATCCAAGTAATGATTGTCACTTATGTTGAAAAAAGTGATAAGAATATATGGATACGTAGAGAAGTTTAAAAAAAATACTTCAGGCTGCATGCAGTGGCACATGCCTGTAATCCTCAGCACTTGGGGATGTTGAGGCGGTAGATGGCCTCAGGAGTTCGAGACCAGCTTGGGCAACATGGCAAAGTCTTGTCTGTATCAGAAATACAAAAATTAGCGGGCTTGGTGGCATGCATCTGTGGTCCCAACTACTTAGGAGGCTGGGGTGGGAGGATTGCTGGAGCCCAGGGAAGTGGAGGTTGCAGTGAGCCGTGATGGCACTACTGAACTCCAGCCTTGATAACAGAATGAGACTGGGTCTCAAAATATAAATTTAAAAACCAAAAACAAACAAAAACAAAAACAAAAAGGTAGTTGCTACATAAGATTTTTTTTCCAGCAAGCATATTAAACATAAAATGCTATGATATTTTATTAAATTAATTAAGGTATTTCTTGTTAAAATATCTTATATTTTGGGACATATAGCAACATAGTTGCATGCTGGTTTATGAATAGTGCTTAAATATTACTTCCTCATGGTCTAAAATAGTATCCCCCACCCCACTGTCACTCACTGTACCCATATTTTGCTTTGTTTTTCTTCAAAACAGTATCACTCCTTCAGACTATATTTATTAGTCTATTTTCATCAACTTGATTAGGGCCTTTGTTTTATTCATTGCTGTGTAATGAATGTCTAAAACAATGTGTAGCACATTGAAGGTATTTAGTAAATATTTGTTATAAGAATGAAAAATTAAACATTTCCAGCTTATAAAAGAAAATATGCCACATTTCAAGTAGATATTGAAATTATTTGAAATAACTCATGAGATATAGAGGAAGGCAAGCTGTTACAATGTAGTCATATGCAAATGGTAATATTAGAAACTTGAGTTACTGATTTGGGTTCCAAGACCATCTTAGCATTTCTGTTTTGTGCTACAGGTATCTCCTCCTCCTGTCAAAAGTATCTCATAAGTTCATTTGGAAGATTTTCATGTATTTTGACAATTTTATATGTTGGAGAATTATATATAGGGCAATTTACTTTGAAAGACACACCTTTAAAATGCCTCTCTACTTTTCTTAGCTGGATGAAAAAGAAAGTCGACGTCTATTCCAACAGATCCTTTCTGGTGTGGATTATTGTCACAGGCATATGGTAGTCCATAGAGATTTGAAACCTGAAAATGTCCTGCTTGATGCACACATGAATGCAAAGATAGCCGATTTTGGTAAGCATAATTTTATAGTTTCTTACGTTCATTTCTAATGTTCTTATAGTTTCAATGAACCTATATAAAATTCTTCAGATAACTGTAAAAGATTACATAAAGTAATAGACTGAGTATGTCAAAGTATTCTATTTTGTCTATGAACATACAAAAATAAGAAAAGCTAAGAAATCATCTTTTCTTAGGTTTAAATGCCTTTATTACTATTACTATCATTATTATTATTATTATTATTATTTTTTTTTTTTTTTGAGACGGAGTCTCGCGCTGTGTCACCCAGGCTGGAGTGCAGTGGCGCAATCTCGGCTCACTGCAAGCTCCGCCTCCCAGGTTCACGCCATTCTCCTGCCTCAGCCTCCGAGTAGCTGGGACTACAGGCGCCCGCCACCACGCCCGGCTAGTTTTTTGTATTTTTAGTAGAGACGGGGTTTCACCATGTTAGCCAGGATGGTCTCGATCTCCTGACCTCGTGATCCACCCGCCTCGGCCTCCCAAAGTGCTGGGATTACAGGCTTGAGCCACCGCGCCCGGCCTATTACTATTATTTTATAGAGACAGAGTTTCGCTTTGTTGCCCAGACTGGAGGGCAGTGACGTGATCATAGCTCAATGCAGCCCCAAACTGCTGGGCCAGGCGACCCTCCTGCCTCAGCCTCCTGAGTAGCTGGGACTGCAGGTCTGCACTACCATGCCAGGCTAACTTTTGTATTTTTGTAGAGACGGGTTCTCACTATGTTGTCCAGGCTTCTCTCGAACTCCTGGCCTCAAGTGATCCTCCTGCCACAGCTTCCCAAAGTATGGGGATTACAGGCATGCACCACTGCATCTGGCTCTTTAAATATCTTTAAAATTAAATTTTAAACAACTTAAGTTGGTAGCATTAGAGAGACTATTCAAAAAGAGAGTATTATTTGTGAAGAGAAGGTAGCCGCTTTATTTCCAGTATGTTCAAAAGAATCAAGTATGGAGAAGAAGGAAAGTGAGTGGGATGAAATTATTTAAAACTTTGAAAGCCAGAAGTGAACTATGTGAATTATAATTAGTTAAAGTTATTTAAAACAATTTTTTAATTAAAAAAATTTATTTAAAAATTATTTTAAAATGTTTTAAATGATAGTAAATTATAATTTGTTTAAAGAACATTTTGATTGTTAAAAATGAATTTATTTTGACTGGGCATGATGGCTCACGCTTGTAATCCCAGCATTTTGAGAGGCCAAGGCGGGCGGATCACCTGAGGTCAGGAGTTTGAGACCAGCCTGGCCAACATGGTGAAACCCCGTTTCTACTAAAAATACAAAATTACCCAGGCATGGCGGTGCACGCCTATAGTCCCAGCTACCTGGGAGGCTGAGGCAGAAGAACTGCTGGAACCCAGGAGGTGGAGGTTGCAGTGAGTCGAGAGTGTGCCACTGTACTCCAGCCTGGGCGACAGAGTGTGACATGGTCTCAAAAAAAAAAAAAAAAAAAAAAAAGTTTGTTTTTTCTGTATTTCCTATATAAATTGCCATTGACCTTACTAAACCTAAGTGAAAAAGGAATCTCTGCACTTCTTTTCTTTAGGTTGGTTTTAGTTCAAATCAGATAAATTTTTTTTGTTTGTTTTTTGTTTTGAGACAGTCTCACTCTGTCACCCAGGCTGGAGTGCAGTGGTGTGATCTCTGCTCACTTCAGCCTCCGCCTTCCAGGCTCAAGTGATTCTCCCACCTTAGCCTCCCAAGTAGCTGGGACCACAGATGCGTGCCACCACACCCAGCTACATTTTTTTTTTTTTTGTATTTTTGGTAGAGATGGGGCTTCATTATGTTGGCCAGGTGGACTCGAACTCCTGAGCCCAAGTGATCTGCCTGTCTTGGTCTCCCAAAGTGCTGGGATTACAGGTGTGAGCCACCATGTCTGGCCCAGAGAACATTCTTATAAATATTTTCCTTAGTTTTGACTACATCTATATATCTATATTTACACCTATATCTACTTAAATGTTTAGATATTAACTGAAAAATGCCAACCAAACCTGAGCTGGTTGTTTTGGTGTTTCTTTCTTTTTTCTTTTCTTTTTTTAATAGTAATTGGCTTAATTATTTGAATTTCTTATTCCTCAGTTGATTATTTTTATAGGGTGCATTTTTGAGGGAGCAACGGTTTCTTTTTGGAGTAAAACTATGAGGGAACTTTGAAATTCAAAATTACTGGCTTTTTTAAAAAAATTTTTTTAAAGAATCAGAACAGGATTAATAGGAACTTTGAATTTTAATCCTTCTATTCATCTGTTATAGATTATTTTCCCTAGTAATTTCTGTATTAATAAAACTTAAACATGCCAGGTTTTTTCTAATAAGCAAAATAACCAACAGCTTAATATTTGCATTAAACTCTAACAGTGCACTAACTTTAAATGTTGAAATAGATTACACATTTTAGGGCATAATGGCAGAATATTTGGCTACAATAGACCATAGGATTTTGTTGAAGCAAATAACAAAATGATGATTTGTCATTTTTAATGCAAACTCAATTTTACTGTTTAATGGGGTTTTAATTTTTGTCTTTGGGAAATCTTTTGAGTAGCTGATTTTGTGCACTTTCAGGTCTTTCAAACATGATGTCAGATGGTGAATTTTTAAGAACAAGTTGTGGCTCACCCAACTATGCTGCACCAGAAGTAATTTCAGGAAGGTAGTATTTGATACCCCACCACCCTCAATACATTTGAAATTGTCTTTTTATCCTAGATTCTGTCAGTCTATAGTGTCATAGTTAATTCTAACGAAAAGAAAGAAAAATAAGGCTTATTCTTAACCACATTTATATGTGAATGAGGGTTAAGGACTACAAGTCAACATTATATTAAAGTTGTTAGAAGAGAGTACATTAATTTTTTTCCCAGGTGGAAGAAATGGAAAGTTTAAAACCTAGGGTGTTTAAAAAGTAGGTAAGACACTGGAAACTTGAATAATGCAAACATATCTAGTAGTTAGAAAAGGATTACTATTTACTTAGAGGAAAAATCAAACATGTAATGTGTAGCTTTCATTTTTTACATAGATGGCATTTTGTAGTACCTTTATGTTTCATGATAAAATGTCTTGGGGAATTGGGCTGAAGTAATCTTTAAACTTCATTTATGTTGAATCTTTGTTCTTTAAACCTTTTAGAGACTGCAATATTATAAGAATTTTAACCTCTCAATTTACTAATTACCAGCATTGAGAACATGAAGATATTTGTATAGTGTCGCTTTTTGAATAGTTTGGAAAACAGGAGAATTTAATATTTTTAAGAGTAACTCTTTGTCCTTCACTATACTACTGAAATTGAAAACAGAAGCTGAAGTTTGCTAGTTTTGTAATGAACTTTTAATAACTTTTCATCCAAACCATGCTTATTTGTGTGAATGTTTCCCATCTTGATTAACTCAGAATGCAGAAATACTGTTTTCTTTCTGTTTTCATAAGCTTGTTGGCCTAGACTGCTCAAAGAAATGAGATCTGTGTAAAAACATGGCTATGAGTAAGGCAGGAGTACCTAATTTTAGATTTGTCAAGTTTCATCTTTTTTTAAATATTAATGTCAAAAATTCTTTTAAATATTTTTAAAAAATTGTGTTGTCTGTCTTAATTCTTTTAGGAATAAAACAATTCAGGACATGGAGACTGTGGAAAGTGTTATTTAAATTAAAAAAAAGTGTTATAACTGTGCATATATGCAATGGGCTGTTACTGAAATTTAGTTTTTCTAGTTTGGATAAGGTCTTTCTTCAAGCTCTTGGTGTATGAGAACTTTTACTTTCAAAATAATATTTATCGATCAGTTCAGCAATACATAACTTTAAAGAAATCCTTTTCCTGAATCCAAACTTTGAATGGGTGATCTAACTAGTCTGCGGTTAACTACAGTGCACTGCAAATGAGATTTAAAAAATCTGTGAACCAGTTTGCCTGGCTTTCTTTCACAGCCTCAGGATCCTTTCACCTTGGTGTAAGGGGTCTTGCGTTATTGGGATTGTGGATTCAGAGTCCATTACTAAAGAACATTCTCAGTCGATGAAATATCACTTAATCTCTCCTCTGTAACAAAAACCAATGGTTTTAAATTGAATAGTGATATGTTTGTTCAAGGTTTGGCCCTATTGTTAGATCCAATCAGGGCCATAGTAAATAGTAGAACAGAATTTTAGCCATGGTGTGTAATTTACAAAACTTCTTGACTTTTGTTTTCAAAGATAATACTAATGGAATTAACTTTATGTGTAACATGTAGTAGTGGCTATAAAAACCATATTCTGCTTATGAATTCTTTATGAAATATCCATATTTGAAATTTTTGATTAACTGATCCTTAGGTTAAAATGATTCCTTAATCCAATTGTTATTTCCTGTTACAGATTGTATGCAGGCCCAGAGGTAGATATATGGAGCAGTGGGGTTATTCTCTATGCTTTATTATGTGGAACCCTTCCATTTGATGATGACCATGTGCCAACTCTTTTTAAGAAGATATGTGATGGGATCTTCTATACCCCTCAATATTTAAATCCTTCTGTGATTAGCCTTTTGAAACATATGCTGCAGGTGGATCCCATGAAGAGGGCCACAATCAAAGATATCAGGTAATAAAGCAATTTGGAAGTTATCAGATCTAATAGTATCCATGATAAAAGTTATGTGAAAAAAAAAAGTTGCAGAACAGAATATACAGTATAATCCTGTTTTTATGTGAAAAAATAGAGTGTAGAGACACATTTTATTTTGTTATTAAAAATACATAGTAAACTGATTACCTTAGGGAAGTAAGAATAGTAAGAGGGAGGGCTTTCACTTTTTACTTACACATCTTTGTTTTGAAATGTTTACAGTGAACATTATATTACTTTTTAAATTAATAAAAAAGCTAATGAAAGGCTGGTGCGGTGGCTCACACTTGTACTTCCAGCACTTTGGGAGGCTGAGGGAAGATCATGTGAGCTCAAGAGTTTGAGACCAGCGTGGGTAACATAGAGAGACTCCATATATATGTATATCTTTTATTTTTATTTATTTATTTATTTTTGAGACAAGGTCTTGCTCTGTCACCCAGGCTGGAGTGCAGTGTTGTGATCATAGCTCACTGTAGCCTGTAACTCCTGGGTCAGGTGATCCTCCCACTTTAGCCTCCCTAGTAGCTGAGAATATAGGCATCCACCATCACGCCTGGCTGCTTTTTGTTGTTGTGTTCTTTTGTTTTTTGTTTTTGTTTGGAGTGACAGGGTCTCGCTATTTTTGCCCAGGCTGGTCTTGAACTTCTGGCCTCAAGTGATCCTTGTGCCTTTCCCTCACAGTGTTGGGATTACAGGTGTGAGCCCATATGCCTGGCGTTAGGATTAATACTTTTCAGTAGTAAATTTGTGGGTTGCTATTTGATTTCTTATCTCATGAATTATTGTATTTTTTTTTTAATCCCAAGGAATGAGAAAATTTTAATTTAATTGACATATTTTTCCTGGTAGTATACATTGAATTACATGCAAAATTCCTATTTTGTAGGTAAAAGTCAGTATTACCAGTTTCATCTGGTTCAACCTAATAGTTTAAATTAGACAAAAATGATGATGACAAATTTTCTTCTCAAATTTGGGTGAGCCATTTCTGATGAAGACTTAAACAATTTTACTGCAAGCTTTGTTTCTCCTTTTTTTTTTTTTTTTACCCCCTATGGAAATTTTGGTCTCTTTTGGTCTTCTAATGGCTAGACTGCACATTTATCTGAGAGGGAAGAAAGAAATCAGATATGGATCTAGGAATAGTAAATACGAAAGCATTAGTGTAATGAAGAAGAAGGAAAGATTATATGTGGAACTTGAAGCTTGATTACTTTCCACTTACACACATGTTTTAGACTAGCTAAAAAAGAGACCATCAATGGCAGGGCATTATTTTATCACCAAAGGGAAAGGACAAATCATTCTCTAAAATTTATATTTTAAGATATCTAGGTAAGAAATGTTTTTGCTTGTGTTTTACCTATTTTTTTCCAATTAAAATGTAATACATGACAATTAAAGACTTAGAAAAACACCAACAAAAATAGAGGAGAGAATAAAAATTATCTTTAATCCCATGACCCAGAAGATAACCATTGTTCTTTTTTTTTTTTTCCTCCTCTGGATTTTATTTAGTTTTAGCAAAGTGTTTGACATAGTTCACGTCAAACATATTCTTAAATATATGAAGTTAGGGAATTAGAATAGGAAATCATTCAGGGTATGGCCTTTCCAGTCACATAGAACTGGGTTGTAATCCTGGTTCTGTCACTTACTGTCTTTGTGACCTTGAGCACGCTCGTAGATTTTTTTTTTAACCTCAGTTCCTTCATTTAAAACAAAGAGATATTATCTTCATGTAATTGTTTCGATGATGAGGGGAGATAATGTATATGAAGTGTTTAGCATAAAACTTAGCATATAGTAAGTACTCAATAGTTGTCTACTATTTTTGTTGTTATATTATTTTCACTTAACATATCAAAAGAGTATTATAATGAAGCTACCTAATAGGTTCTCTTTCTAAGCTGGAAATAAGCTGTTCTTTGTCATTGTCATTGTCATTTGTCCCATAACTTTTTCCCCCCATTGCTACATCAGTGCATTCTCTCTCTTAAAACTGGAGGGAGATTGGAGCATTTTCCTCAACATACACAATGAAGTGCGAGCTAGAAGAGGAAAATTTCAGTGCAAAAAGTGACAGTAATACAGTATGAGTATAAATATAAATTAGGTCATATTCTAAATTCCCCAAACTTACTTTCAGTCTCAGCTGTATTCAAAATCATTCTCCTGATCCTGCCTTTTTCTCTCAGGGAACATGAATGGTTTAAACAGGACCTTCCAAAGTATCTCTTTCCTGAGGATCCATCATATAGTTCAACCATGATTGACGATGAAGCCTTAAAAGAAGTATGTGAAAAGTTTGAGTGCTCAGAAGAGGAAGTTCTCAGCTGTCTTTATAACAGAAATCACCAGGATCCTTTGGCAGTTGCATACCATCTCATAATAGATAACAGGAGAATAATGAATGAAGCCAAAGATTTCTATTTGGCGACAAGCCCACCTGATTCTTTTCTTGATGATCATCACCTGTCTCGGCCCCATCCTGAAAGAGTACCATTCTTGGTTGCTGAAACACCAAGGGCACGCCATACCCTTGATGAATTAAATCCGCAGAAATCCAAACACCAAGGTGTAAGGAAAGCAAAATGGCATTTAGGAATTAGAAGTCAAAGTCGTCCAAATGATATTATGGCAGAAGTATGTAGAGCAATTAAACAATTGGATTATGAATGGAAGGTAAGAAAGAGATAACATTTTGATTATTATCATATTTGGCAAACCCACAGTCTATAAAATGTTTTATAGAAGAATTACTTTTGACTTGGTTTTTGTTATACCGTGTGCTAGGTTGTAAACCCATATTATTTGCGTGTACGAAGGAAGAATCCTGTGACAAGCACTTACTCCAAAATGAGTCTACAGTTATACCAGGTGGATAGTAGAACTTACCTACTGGATTTCCGTAGTATTGATGGTATGTACGTCACACAAAACAACATAGATTAGACATTGTTACTAACTTGATATTTTACTCTTTGATTCTTTTGAGGCTTCTTGACTTGTTCCTAGTAATTCAACTGCAAAGGAATAGAAAATGTGACTTCTTGTGCCTTTGCAATATTAACATTTATGAATCTTATTATTGTAATCTTATAGCATATTGTCCTTTTAAGATTATCATCTTGTAAAATCCTTAAAGCCAGGTGAAGTCTGATCCTAAGGTGATAGTTTTCTGCTGCATTTGTTTTCTTGGTGTAGTTCATTTTGGTAAGATAAATGTTTTATTTAGAAATAAATATTGACTCTTCTGTAAGCTTTTATTTATTATTAAATAAATTTTCAGTTAAGAATGAAGTTACAGCATTTCTTCATTGGCCAATTCAGTTGCATTAAGCTACAGTGTTGAGCATAGGTGTGGTGGCTCATGCCTATAAACAGCCCAGCACTTTGGGAGGCTGAAGTGGGAGGATTGCTTGAGCCCAGGAATTTGAGACCAGCCTTAGCAACATAGTGACACTGTGTCTTTACAAAATATTAAAAAAACAATATATATAGTATCACCTTTGCTTATGGAAGGTTGCATAGAATTATTAGATGAGGTTCACCTATGAAATTTTTTCTTCTATATAAACTAAAGGATAGTACACACATAGTAGCAGAAAGACACAGGTTTGAGGCATGATATGTTGGCCAAACCAGTTTGTCTGGTTATCTTGAGGTCTATATAGTATGTATCTGCTAACATATACTAATGCAGTCTGAAATCTGAAACACAGAATATGTTTTATTTTTCTTGTATTTGGATCAAATTTGCAACCTTAGTTTTACTAGTACTGGGGTATACCAGTTGAATGCCCATTTTTGTTTTTGCATTGTGTTCCCAACCTTAGTTGTTCTTTGATTTTTATTCATTGGAATTGTTGCTCTTTTATGAAATACTAAATGAAATATGAAGGGAAAGTGGAAAGTAAAAAGCACTAAGCCGAGCATTGGGAGAGTTGGGTTCTAGACTTACCTTTTTGTTCATTTGTTACCTTGGGCAAATCACTTCTCTGGTTTTCTTATCAATAAAGTGAGGGGTTGGATGAGATGGTTTCGAGTATACCTTCCAAATTTGAAGTGCATTGATTCTATGATTTTAGTATAGAGGGATTACATTTTATTGCTATAGAATAATATTTATTAATCCCTAAATTGTTGGTTTACTGGGCTCTTAACCTTGGATTGCAGCTGATGAGTAGCTATACTGTACCCAACTTTGATTAGCCATCTTGAGAATACATACTGAATGTAAAAAAGGTGAATAGTTTAATACAGGCTCATTGACTCTATTTTAGAAGGTATTTAGAATAAACGTGCTCTTGATAGCTGGCCAGCAGCCCCACTTAAAGAAGCAAATACAATACTGTTACAAAACTTTTTGGGAGAAGGTCATAGACTATAATAAATTGAAATTCTTTTTACCCAGATGAAATTACAGAAGCCAAATCAGGGACTGCTACTCCACAGAGATCGGGATCAGTTAGCAACTATCGATCTTGCCAAAGGAGTGATTCAGATGCTGAGGCTCAAGGAAAATCCTCAGAAGTTTCTCTTACCTCATCTGTGACCTCACTTGACTCTTCTCCTGTTGACCTAACTCCAAGACCTGGAAGTCACACAATAGAATTTTTTGAGATGTGTGCAAATCTAATTAAAATTCTTGCACAATAAACAGAAAACTTTGCTTATTTCTTTTGTAGCAATAAGCATGCATAATAAGTCATAGCCAAATGCTTCCATTTGTAATCAAGTTATACATAATTATAACTGAGGGCTGGCGTTCTGAAATGCAGTTTGCACAGGGATTGGAACATGATTTATAGTTAAAAGCTAATATGCAGAAATGAATTAAGATCATTTTGTTGTTCATTGTGCAGTACGTATATAGCATAATATACACAGTGAATTATAGGTCTCTCAGGCTCACCTGATTTTTGGCTATTTTATATTTAGTGTACACAGGGCTTTGAAAATATTAATTTACATAAAGGCCTTCATATATTATTACATGTTATATATTTGCTTCATACATTTATTCAATAAATATTTGCCTAGAATTCTCAAGACCTTTATAGGTGATTTTGTTTTCTGGGCTCCTTAACTTCTTAGCTAGTATCTTCCAGCAGTACTAACAGTCTAGATAACTTCTTCCATATCCCTCCCTCTTTGTTTTTTTGAGACAGAGTCTCACTCTGTCACCTAGGCTGGAGTCTCCGCCTCCCGGGTTCAAGTGATTCTCCTGCCTCAGCTTCCTGAGTAGCTGGAACTACAGGCGCGTGCCACCACACCCGGCTAATTTTTTGTATTTTTAGTAGAGACGGGGTTTCACTGTGTTGGCCAGGCTAGTCTCGAACTCCTGACCGCGTGATCCACCACCTTGGCCTCCCAAAGAGGTGGGATTACAGGTGTGAGCCACGGTGCCCGGCCTCCATATCCCCCTTTAAAAATTCTGTAGTGTATGGTAAGTCATATCAGATATCAGATCTAATTTAAATTTTATTTTAGCTTTACAAGTCCAAAAACACAGAATTTATATATTCAGATACTCTAGGACTAATTTTAATCTTAAAATATTCCCACTATATTCTGTACACAAAATGTTCTTTTTTTGTTACAAGAGCTGAGTTGCATATACTGTAAATAAATCATATTATTTTTGCCAATTTCACAAATTCCTATGGCTCATCATGTCAGTCATTATTGAGTATATGCAAACATTGCTAGTTATTTGATTATGTATCTTTTAAGTTGATTCAGTGCATAGAAAGACTATCTCTTACAAACTTTAAGTGCTCTGATATGACTTCCCCCCCAAATTTTATCATGAACATTTTTAAAAAGAGAAAAATCGAAAACCTGTTCAGTAAGCACATGTATATCTACCACTTAGATTCAGCAGTTGTTAATGTTTTGTCATTTGTTTTCTCTATACCTATGTATAGATACAGCTATTTATGCATATACATGCATATATGTGTGTGTGTGTATATGTATATGTGCTTTTTTTTTCCTGAACCATTTGGATGTTACAGACATATCACCGTGAAAATACTTCAAGTATCTCCTACAGATAATGACATTCTCCTAAAAATCCATAATATCATTGTAAAATTAATAATTCCCCAATATCATCTAATCAAGCCATATTTAAATTTCTGAAGTTACCTCCAAATTTCTTTATAGCTGATTATTTCAAACCAGGATCCAATTAAACTTTACATATGACACTTGGTGATAACTCTTTAGTTGGATATAACATTATTATTATTTTGATAAAATGTGGAACAAAGCAATTCTATTAATAAGTGGTCACATTTGTTTTGGGCTTGAAGTACTTTTTAAAGATACTGGATTTTCCTAAGATTTCTGATTTACATTGATATTTTCTTTTTCTCATTCTTAATAATTGCATCACACAATAGATGTAAATGAAGATTTAGTCACCTCAGATAAAATTGGTATCATGTGTATGATAATATTGTATCATTTATATTTGCCTTATGTTAACTTTAAGAAATTGATTTTTTTGTATTAATCATTTTCCCATTGCAACAGAGCTATATTTTTTCTATTTTAAGAATCATATTTTAGGATTATTTTTGGCAAATACAGTGAGCACTTATGTAACCAGATGATAATGAACTCAAATGTCATGATAGCTTGCATAAATGGTGACTCTAGTAGATTTGACTTAAGCACTTCTAGAATCATGCACTGAATTCAAAAGAAAAATCTTGCTGCTTTTTATCCGGGGCTTGTTCTATTCAACTTCTAATTTGAAAGCTGTACAAAGTAATAGAAGTTCCATTTAAATATGAGTTCAAAACTGTATTTATAACTTGTTATGTAGCCCTCTCTGTAGGGGATTCTAATTTTACTTAGGGTCTCTAAATGCAGCATAATATGTTCCTGATGTTAACCGAAGACTGTATTTTTAAAGTTACAAATTTGTATATAGAATTAAGTAATGGCGCTATATAAGCTGTTGTGGGGAGGAGGGAAGAAAAGGAGGAACCAATTAAATAGGACCTTCTAAAAATTGTTAATTTTGTAAACTTTGCTTCTCTTATAAGTTATTGTGATTCAGTTTAGTTACTGCATTTTATTTTGAAAATATTTAAATATTGCACTTCTATAAATAGTATGATAAATGCACAGACAATTGCAGTAAATTCTTTTTTAAGCTAGGATATTTGAAATGACAACCTTTGGTTAAGTGTGTCAAGGTTGCACAGAATTTTCACAATTTTTTTGTTGTTTGCAAATTGTTACTAATATTGAAGAGGGAGGTAAGGGAGGCAATGCAAATGATTTTTAATCTTTTTTTATTATCTTTTCAGCAATTTATATTTTTTGTGACTTTATGCAACCATATTTTTACTTTGTCTTGACAACTGAAAGATGTATAAGGTTTTTTTTTTTTTTTGCCAGAAATGTACTGTATACATAGTTTTAAATATAACAGATTTTACTGATGTGTAAAAATTTTGCCATTAAAATAATTGATTTCTCACTGAGAGGAACTTTTCTACCAGGTTGGGGCATATGGGAGCTTAATATATCATATCTAATTTAAAATAATTTCAGTGAAATAAACTCCATTGCTTTTACTTAACTTTTTCTTGAGATGCTTTTGTAGTTTTTCAGAGTTTTAGATGATTTTATACAAAATCCTCTGCCCAGCACTGCTCTTTTTGATGTTGTAGTGACACCATTCACATTGAATTACTGCTTGGTAGCCTGTGGCTATATGTGGGAACTCCATGCATCTGTGTTCTGACTGGCACCTTTGGAATGAAAGAAAAGTGTGTGCTGTCCAAATCTTTTTTCCCTTAATTCCTTCCCTCCTCTTCCCACCCATAATAGAAATTTTATTTCCACTGTGAGTTCTGACAAGAATGAAATTCTACATACAACGTAACTGTAAATTGTTGGTAGGTAGAAGTTAATATTTGTGGTTCATGTATATTTTGACCAGAGTATATTTAAGTATACAATTTCAACTTCCTTGATTTAGAAATATGATATAATAAAGAAAAACTTCATTTATAATCTGTTACAATGTACTTATGTTTTTTAACTCTGGGAAAACTTAGTGGGGAAAAAAAAAGGCTAAGTATCTGTGCACCTTTCTTTTTAACAATGTACCAGCCAGGTGCGGTGGCTCACACTTGTAATCCTAGCCCTCTGGGAGGCCGAGGTGGGTGGATCACCTGAGGTCAGGAGTTCAAGACCAGCCTGGTCAACATGGTGAAACCCCGTCTCTACTAAAAACACAAAAATTAGCCAGTGTGGTGGCGGGCGCCTGTAGTCCCACCTACTTGGGAGGCTAAGGCACGAGAATCACTTGAACCTGGGAGGTGGAGGTTGCAGTGGGCTGAGATTGTGCCACTGCACTACCAGTCTGGGCGACAGAGCGAGAATCTGTCTCAAAAAAACCCCACCAAAACAACAACAACAACAAAATGTACCTAGAAATAGAAAATATAGTGCCTGACCACATTTAAGTTCTCAAACATTGTGATTTTTGTCTTGACTACATGAGTCTTGATTTCATCTAAAAACCAACCACTTGAACAAAACATTATGATAGATACAATAAAAGCCAAAGCAACTACCATTTATCAGTTGCTAACACTTGATTTGGTTATAGTCCTACTACTGTTAGAATTCAATTAGTATTAAATATTGTATCCACATGGCATTGTTAGGCAGGGGCTTGTGCTAGATTGTTGACACTCTGTTATCTTTAAAACAACAAAAGAAAACTGCTAAAGAGTGTTATGAATGTATGTAAGGTTTTTTTTAGGGAATGTATAAATTGCTATAGGTATTTACCTTGGCTGTACAAGAATTGTCCAAGAAATTCTTGTTTGAAAAATCAGAATTTTTGAAGTCTTATTGTAAATAAACTTCAATTTACTGTAAATGCCAATAAATTATGACTAAAGGATTTTGGCAAGTGATCATGTCTTAAAAAGACAGCATAAGACATATATTAAATACGTTAGATGAATCAAGATCATAGACCAGTCAGAGTTAGTAGAGAAGTGGTGAGTGAAGTATAAAAACTTAGTGGGAGCTACCCTTAAACATAGTAGTGGAGATCAGGGTTAGGTTACTTGAGAAATTTAGCAAAGACCCCTAGGTAGGGGCACAGCTTCAGGCACCACTTACTCGCTCTGCAAACTCTATTCCTTCTAATGGCTACTATGAACTAATGACACTATGAATGTGACCATAAGATAAATCCTCCTCTGGATGTCTTGTTAGAGAGGTACATGTTTTCTTATTTAAGACTTTCATAGACATACATACAGAAAAGTGTACAAATAAGTATTTGGCTTAATGAATTTTCAGTGTTCCAGGTATACAGGAAACATGACCATGTAAACCTCTAGGCAGATTAAGAAACATTGCCACCACCTTAGTGTTTTTCATAATTAATATCAGAAGTAAACGGTCACTTCTGCCTTCTGTAAGTAACACAGACTAACCGTGGTACAACGTAGGAAGGCAGTGCATAAGGATGTGAATGCCAGGAGTGAATGCCATCTTGGAGCCTGGCTACTGCAGTCATGCATTGATCGTTTTCAAATATTACTGGTTCACTTATGCAGCCTGCACAAATATTGACGTATTTAAGCAAACAATGTAAGTAAAAGTCACAACTAATAATGACTGATATCACAAAATTCTGGAGATACTGGGAAGCTGCCAAGATCATTATGGTGAATACCATTTTTCCAAAATCATATTTTTTTTGCCTAAAGTCTTGAATTTTGTCATTGGCAACAAACTCAATTTTTTTTTCTCTTTCCTCCCTCCCTCCTTCTCTCCCTTTTTTCCTTTCCTCTTCCCCTTTCCCTTTCCTTGTTTTTCTTGAAGTTACGGATTCCCTTCGTTCATTTTTCAAGAAAGGTTTGTCAAATACCCAAGTACTCATCTTAGTAAAATTTGTGTTCCAGGAAAAAAAGTAGTTAATAATGCCATCTCACAATAGCTCTTCTTTGATACATCATACTTCAATATGCAGCAGAAGTACTTTATGAGGACTTCCAAGTTTTTACAAAGAATATTAAGTGTCAGGGTGGTTATAATAAAGTTAACTTATTATAAAGTAATAAAGTAACTTTATTATGCTGGAGACAGCATTCATTTTTTTTTTTTTTTTTTTTTTGAGACCGGGCCTCGCACTGTCGTCCAGGCCGGAGTGCAGTGGCGTGACCTCGGCTCACTGCAGCCTCGACCTCCAAGGCTCAAGGGATCCTCCCAAGCCAGCCTCTGAGTAGTTGGGATTCAGGTGCGCGCCGCCAGGCCTGGCTAATTTTTGTATTTTTGGTAGAGACAGGGTTTCGCCATGGTGGCCAGGCTAGTCTCGAACTCCTGACCTCCCAAAGTGCTAAGATTACAGGCGTGAACCACCGCGCCCGGCCCATTTTTCTTACTGTGAGCGTGTGGTGGTGAAGAAGAGCTCCTGGTACGGTTTGGTGTCATTACTGTAATTCCTGCGGAGGCGCCAGCACCTTGACCTGCCATTGCTTTTCCACCATCAGTGCAAACGTCAGCATTGTGCAAAGGGCAAATCACGTCTTCATATTAGTATGAAAATAATTTTGGCTTTGAAAGGGTGTCGGTGACCCTCAGGACAATGTTGGTCGACATCAATGGTTCTCAACGGGGCAGGGTGGGAGGGGTGGTTTTTCTTCCAGGGGAAATTTCACTGGGGAAACCATTGGCTGTCACAACTGACCAGTGGTGGCATCCCGTGGACAGAGACCAGAGATGCTGCTAAGTACCCTACAATGCACAGGACACCCCGTCCCCCAACAAAGCATTATCCAGTTTGAAATGTTAATGGCGCTGAGGCTGAGAAAGCATGACTTCCAAAAACGAGTGTATTGGGCAGGAGAGTTGGATAAATTAACAATCTTGATTACCTTTGTTACATGTGCTCGTTTATTTTCAAGACATGACGCACAGCTACGTTCAGGCCGTAATACTGCCTTCCGGGTCCAACTCATTGTAACTTTCACGTGAAGGCTGCAGTTCAGCCTGGAGCCTCTCTGACTAGCTTCCCCGCCCCGCCGCCTCGAGCCCTTTATAACCGAGTTTTGCCTCGCTGTTCTCTGCGTGTGGCCGACCTCATCAGCTAGGCTATTAGGCAGGAGCATATCCTAATCCTTTGAATCCCGTAAAATCGTTTTCCCCTCACCATATTCCCCACTGACTGGACGCGACGCTGCGCGGTACCGCTGGGACGGCTCCTCCTGGTGCGCTCCTCAGCCCGCGCAGCCTCATTTTCCTGCGCTCCTGCGCTGCGGTCACTCGGTGCTGCTGTTAGAGGGCGCGCCCAGCCGCGTGGCCCTGATTACTACAAATCCCAGAAGGTCATGCGGTGGGGGCGGCCGCGGTGACTTCTGGGATTTGTGGTCTCGGAGAAGGGATTGGCGGAGGAGAAAGACAGAGTCGTCTTTCCTTTGCCTGCTTCTGTGGACTGTTCGAACGCCCCGGGGTGGGCCAAACCCGTTTCTTAGGAAACCAGGGATCCAGGGCAGGCAGGTAGGAATTTGGGCGTGATAATTTCTGCTTCCAGTGGGCAAGAATGTAAACACGGGGCCTTGGGAGGTGTTATCAGGTAACTGGGGTTGCCCGGTCGGCGGTGGAAGCTGAAGAAGAGGAGGAAAACGAGGCGAGTGGGTGCTGTGATTAGGGCAGAAAGGACCTTCGGAGTAGGAGTAGAAACCGACGGGATGCGGTAGAGCCTGTTCGCTAGGGTTGGTCTCCAGGGACAAGCGAGTCTAGGGGGTCGGGCCCGCAGTGGCACCTTCGCCAGGCTGCGCGGCCGCAACCTTCTCTGCGCGGTGGGAGGGGCGGGTCGAGCCGGCCGCTCCCCGCTGGAGAGGTGTCTGCGGCCCGGGGCGGTCCGTGCACGCGCAGGTGACGTCCGGGGCAGCCTTTCTGAGCATTTTTATTATTGTTGACCAATGAAGGGAAAGTCGCTAATACTGGTTTTTCTCTTGCGGTGGCGTTTTTTGGTAAATCGTTTCTTGGATTCCTCACCTCTGAATACCTCCTTCTACCCAGAAGGATGCTGTTGTGATTTCCTGATCTTGTTCATGTAGTGGTTTTTCCCTTTGGGTGCTGCATGCTCAGATAGTCAAGACAAGCCCTCTCTGGCAGCTGGGTAAATGTCAAGCCGTCAACAGTTATTGAGCGCCTACTATAGGGATCATTGTAACAGTACAGGAATTTAGAATACAGCGTCGTTGTTTAGAGTTGTTATGCCATTCCTGAAATACAATGCTGTATAAAAGGTTGAATTTGTCTGGTTTCATGAGTTTAACATGAACATGAAACCGGTGTGATTGTGGTTTACCCACATGGTTTCTTATTCTGGTAAAAAAATGTTAAGTCTAGGATGTTGGCACCTCGTGCTTCTAACTAGACTTAGGAAACCCTCCTTCATAAGAAGTTTTCATTTCATGTTCAGATAGTCACAGAGGAACAATAAACTCGTACGGCTTAAGATATCTGAAACAACTGGGAGTGTTAAATTTTCCAATGCAGAAAGTGCTTTGCATGTTCTAGGATTCACACACCTTTTTAAGCCTGGCTAAGTTTTCTTCAAAGCTTAAGTCCTCCAGAAAGCCTCAAGTGTCCCTTCTCTGATGTCATGGCATCCTTTGTTTACTCTCTTGTAGCACTTACCGTGTATTGAAATTGACTGTACTCTGTGGTTTCCAGACACTTTTGAAGAAAATATAAAACTTCGCTAATGGCCTTGATAACAGATTCATGCTTTTACACCGTAGTGGGCCCTTGATACTACTGTTTGGTATCTCTATTTATCCTTTGTTGCTTTTCCTTATCTCCGCAGTGACTGTTTTAGATCTTTTCCGTTTTTCTCAAGAACTCAGATATGTTATTTTCCTTTTACTTTGAGCAGATGACTAGCCGCTGTTTGCTGGAGAAATGTGAAGTTTAGGGCATGAAATTCCTCATTTTCCTTTCCCTCCATCCCTGAACTTGCCTGTATGTTTCACTCAATATTAACTCTTCTTTTTGTCTGAGAGGAATGTATTTTTGTCTCCCTCTTTCAGGTTAAACTTGTCGATTGCTAGTGGCATCAGGCCTCCCACACCCTCATTACCTCATTCTGTCCTGGCCTCTGCAGCCTCTGATCTCTAGAAGGTCTCAAGGGATCTGTGGAGGAGAATGACTCAAACACCTGAGGCAACAGTGTGCATGGTTTGTTCACATATGGTTGAGAACCACCACCTTGGGCCTTAACCTGTGCTTGTCCCCAGCATTTGTAACAGTGGTTTGGGTTGGAAGATGGGGAGGGTAATTGGAGTCTGAATGACCTATGAATTTAAAAAAATCTGTAGGTGTGTATCTCACTTTTTCCTTTCCTTCCGACCCTATCACAGCCCCTCATATAATCTACAGATCTGATCAATGATTTTTTTTTCTTTGATCAATGATTTTTATTGTAATTTGCCTCCAGTAAACACACTAGGTTTCCTTTAGTATTAGTAGGGTTCCCGCAGTGCCTGGTGCCTCACATTATGAATAAAGAAAGTTTCATTTGGAAACTTGAAACCGGAAAACGTGGTCATCATTCTTGTTACCATTAGGGATAATCACAAGACTTTTTTTTTAATCTTGTCTTACACTGATATCTTGTGAGTCTTTCCTAATGATCTGTATTTTCTCAGGTTGTCCTCACTGTGTGCCTTTTAACTTCTGTTACATAATATCCACACTTCCCGTTTTCAGCCATCTTCCCCTGTGATACTTATAATCATCTTCAAACATGGGAAACTCATTCTCCTATATTATGATCAGTCTGGGGAGAGAGTTCGCATTGTCCTTATTCCCCAGCATAATTTATAATCCATTAGTCCTCCAGGTTTAAAAAAAAAAATCTCAGTTCCTGTGGAAAGCTTGTGGTTCACCTATATCAGCCTGTATATTTCTTTATTTCTTTTTATTTTTTTTGAAATGGAGTTTTGCTCATGTCGCCCAGGCTGGTGTGCAATGGCACAATCTTGGCTCACTGCAACTTCTACCTCCCAAGTTCAAGTGATTCTCCTGCCTCAGCCTCCCAAGTAGCTGGGATTACAGGCATGCACCACCATGCCCAGCTACTTTTTGTATTTTAGTAGAGACAGGGTTTTACCATGTTAGCCAGGCTTGTCTTGAACTCCTGACCTCAGGTGGTCCACCCGCCTCTGCCTCCCAAAGTGCTGGAATTACAGGCGTGAGCCACCGTGCCCAGCCCAGCCTGTATATTTCTTGATTGCTGTGATTTATTGGCTCTCTCTCATATTCATTAAGAACTCAGACATATGACTCACAATTTTCCTACCCCTCCAAATTCTGCCATTATTGTAGGTCTTTTCATGTGAATGACCTCACAGCCACTCTCACTTTTTTTCTCACCTTCCTTCTAGTGATTACAGGGATCATTTTATTGTGCTTCACTTTATCGCACTTCATAGAGACTGCGTTTTTGCACATTGCAACTGTACAGTAACCCTGTGTCGAGCAAGTCTTTTCGTGCTATTTGTCCAATAGCATGTGTGCACTTAGTGTCTCTGTGCTACATTTTGGTAATTCTTGAAATATTTCAGACTTTTTAATTATTACTATATCTGTTATGGTGATCTGTAATCGATGATCTTTGGTGTTAACAGTCGTAATCATTTTGGGCTGCCATGAACCATGCCCATATGAGATGGTGAACTTAATAAATGTGTGTTTTAAATGCTGTACCACCAACTGGCTATTCCCATCTCTCTTCTTCTCCTTGCGTCTCCCTGTTTCCTGAGACACAACAATATTGAAATTAGGCCAGTTAATCCTACAATGCCCTCTAAGTGTTCAAGTGAAAGGAAGAGTTACACATCTCTCATTTTAAATAAAAAGCTAGAAATGATTTTAGGAAGACATGTTGAAAGCCAATGCAGGATGAAAGCTAGGCCTGTTGCACCAAACAGCCAAGTGGTGAATGCAAAGGACAAGTTATTCAATGAAATTGAAAATGCTACTTCAGTAACCACACAAATGATAAGAAAGCAAAAACAGCTTTATTGCTAATATGGAGGAGCTCTGAGTGGTCTAGATAGATCAGACCAGCCACAGTATTCCCTTAAGCAGGAGCCTAATTTAGAGGAAGTTTCTAACTCTTTTCAATTCTGTGAATGCTGAGGGAGGTGAAGAAGCTGCCAGAGTAAAGTTTGAAACTACTAGAGGTTCGTTTATGAGGTTTAAGAAGCCATTTTCATAACATGAAAGTGCAAAGTAAAGCAGCACATGCTGATGTTATCCAGAAAAGATCTAGCTAAGATAATTGATGAAGTTGGCTACATTAAATGAGATTTTCTTTTTTTTCTTTTTTCTTTTGAGACAGAGTCTTGCTCTGTTGCCCAGGCTGGAGTGCAATGGCCATGATCTTGACTCACTGCAACCTCCACCTCCTGGGTTCAGGCAATTCTCCTGCCTTAGCCTCCCCGGTAGCTGGGGCTACAGGCATGCGCCACTCACGCCAAGCTAATTTTTGTATTTTTAGTAGAGACAGGGCTACACCATGTTGGCCAGGATGATCTTGATCTCTTGACCTTGTGAGCCTCCCACCTTGGCCCCCAAAGTGCTGAGATTACAGGTGTGAGCCACTGCGCCCGGCCACAAGATTTTCAGTGTAGATGACACAGCTTTCTATTGGAAGAAGATACTCTCCAGGCCTTTCATAGCTGCAGAGAAGTCAATGTTTGGCTTTAAAGCATCAGAAGACAGGCTGACTCCTTAAATTGAAGTCAATGTCTATTTACCATTCTCAAAATCCTATTGTCCTTGAGAATTATGCTAAATGTACTTTGCCTATGTTCTATAGATGGAACAACAAATCCTGGGTGATGGCACATCTGTTTACAGCATGGTTTACTGAATATTTTAAGCCCACTGTTGAGACCTGCTCGTGAAGAAAAGATTCCTTTCAAAATATTACTCATTGACAGTGCACCCTGTCATCTAAGAGTTCTAATGGAGATGTACAAGATTAATGTTGTTTTCATGCCTGTTAACACAGCATCTTTTCTGCAGTCCATGGATCAAGGAGTAATTTTCACTTTCAAGTGTTACTATTTAAGAAATACATTTTGTAAGGCTGTAGCTGCCATAGATAGTGATTCTTCTGCTTCATTTGGGCAAAGTCAATTGATAACTTTCTGGAAAGGATTCTAATTCTAGATAACCATTAATAATATTTGTGATTCATGGGAGGTGGTCAAAATATCAACATCAACAGGAATTTGGAAGAAGTTGATTACAACCTTCATGGATAACTTTTGGGGGTTCAAGACTTCAGTGCAGGAAATAACTGCAGATGTGGTGGAAATAGTAAGAGAACTCAAATTAGAAGTGGAGCCTGAAGATGTGACTGAATTCCTGCAATCTCATGATAAAATTTGAAAGGATGAGGAGTTGCTTCTTGGGGATGAGCAAAAAAAGTGGTTTCTTGAGATGGAATCTACTGGTGAAGATGCTGTTAACATTGTTGAAATGACAACAAAGGATTTAGAGAACATTATATAAACTTAGTTGATAAAGCAGTGGCAGGGTTTGACAGTATCAAGTCCAATTTTGAAAGAAGTTCTACTGTGGGTAAAATGCTACCAAATAGGATTGCATGCTACAGAAAAATTTTTTATGAAAGGGAGAGTCAGTCGATGCAGCAAACTTCATTGTTGTCTTTTTTTTTTTTTGAGACAAAGCCTTACCCTGTTGCCCAGTGTGCCAGGGTGGAGTCCAGTGGCATGATAATGGCTTACTGCAGCCTTAACCTCCTGGGCTCAGGTGATCCTCCTGCCTCAATCTCCTGTGTAGGTGGGACTACAGATGTGTACCACCACGCCTGACTAGTTTTTACAAATTTTTTGTAGAGATGAGGTTTTGCTGGTCTCAAGCTCCTGGGCTCAAGACCTCTACCTGCCTTAGCCTCCCAAAGTGCTAGGATTACAGGCATGAGCCAACATGCCTGACCACTGTTGTCTTATTTTAAGAAATTGTCACAGCCACCCCAGCCTTCAGTAGCCACCACCCTGATCAGTCAGCAGCCATCAACATTGAGGAAAAACTCTCCACCAGTAAAAAGATTAGGACTTGCTGAAGGTTCAGATGATCATTGGCATTTCTCAGCAATAAAATGTTTTTAAATGAAGACATGTACTTTTTTTTTTTTTTTTTTTTTTGAGACGGAGTTTCACTCTGTCGCTCAGGCTGGAATGCAGTGGTGCGATCTCGGCTCACTGCAACCTCTGCCTCCTGAGTTCAAGCGATTCACCTGCCTCAGCCTCCTGAGTATCTGGGATTACAGGCACATGCCACCACGCCCGGATAATTTTTGTATTTTTAGTAGAGACGGGATTTCACCATGTTGGTCAGGCTGGTCTCGAACTCCTGACCTTGTGATCTGCCCGCCTCAGCCTCCCAAAGTGCAGGGATTGCAGGCATGAGCCACTGTGCCTAGCAAGGCATGTACATTTTTAAAGATGATGCTGTAACACTTAATAGACTATCGTGTAGTGTAAATGTAACTTTTATATGCATAGGGAGACCAAAGTATTTCTGTGACCCACTTTTTGGTATTATTCACTTTATTGCAGTGGTCTGGAACTGACCGTGCAACAACTCTGAGATAGGCCTGTGCTTATATATCACTTCAGCCATGTGCATCAGTGATGAGGACCTTGAAACCTGCTCGAACTTAACACACTATTTCAATTCTGTCCCTCCCATACTCCCACAATGCCCACTCTTTGGTAGTTTCATAAAGCCCTCTGATTCGTTACTTTTCTTTATGTTTTTGGTTCATTGCTTTTTTTCTCTATTTCTCTAGTTGATCATTTGATCCAAATCTCCTTGTGGTTATAGACTCTTTTAAGAATGGAATGAAACCTTAAACACTATTCTCCAAAATGTACACAGATACAAAGAATTTTATACAATTAATATACAGTTCCCGGTGTTTCTCAGTATCTTGAAGACCATCTATACAACTAGTAAATTTTTGGATCCCTCAGTTAATCTCTTCTCTAAATAAATATTTGTTGAATTATTTCAGGATTTCCGTTAACTTTGTTTTATCGTTTATCCTGTCTTTATTTCTTACATTTGTATATCATTGCAGATTTACCAAGAAGTTCAGCATCTGTTATTTATTTATTTAATTTTTGAGATGCAGTTTTGTTCTGTTGCCCAGGCTCACTGCAACCTCTGCCTCCCGGGTTCAAGCAATTCTCCTGCCTCAGCCTCCCAAGTAGCTGGGATTATAGGCATGTACCACCACGCCTGGCTAATTTTTGTATTTTTAGTAGAGATGGGGTTTCATCATGTTGGCCAGGCTGGTCTCAAACTCCTGACCTCAAATGATCATTGGCCTTGGCCTCCCAAAGTGCTGGGATTACAGACGTGAGCCACCATGCCCAGTCAGCATCTGTTATTTTAAAATTTACCCAATAATTTTGTGAGTTAAGTCATTTACCAAGTTTGAATCTTTTAAAACCTTTTTATTTTGGAAAGTTTTAACACATATGAAAGGAAAAAGTACAATGACCACTATGTACTCATCACTCAATTTCATTAGTTATCAATTAAAGGCAATCTAACTTCATCTGTATTTTCTCTTCCATTGTACTCCCAACCTCCACTGATTACTTTGAAACAATTCCTAGATGTCTTATAATTTCATATGAAATATTTCAGTTTGTATTTCTAAAAGCTAAGGGTTCTTTTTATAAGCGTAATTACAATACTATTATCACACCAAAGAAATAATAGCCGTAATTTACCAGGTGTGGTGGCTCACACCTATAATCCCAGCAATTTGGGAGGCTGAGGTGGGTGGATCACCTGAGGTCAGGAGTTCAAGACCAGCCTCACCAACATAGCGAAACCCCATCTCTACTAAAAATACAAAATTAGCCGGGCGTGGTGGCACATGCCTGTAATCTCAGCTGCTCTGGAGGCTAAGGCAGGAGAATCGCTTGAACCTGGAAGGCAGAGGTTGCAATAAGCTGAGGTTGCGCCACTGCACTCCAGCTGGGGGAACGAGTGAAACTCCATCTCAAAAAAAAAAAAAAAAAAAAAAAAGTAGCAGTAATTCCTTAATATCATCAAATATCAAATCAGTGTTCCCATTCCTCCTTTTTCATAAATGTTTTTTCTGGCTGGGTGTGGTGGCTCACGCCTGTAATCCCAGCACTTTGGGAGGCTGACGCGGGTGGATCTCCTAAGGTCAGGAGTTTGAGACCAGCTTGACTAACATGGTGAAATCCTGTTTCTACTAAAAATACAAAAAATTACCCGGGCATGGTGGCACCTCCCTTCTTTCTCTTCTTTCTTTCCTGGCAGTTTATTTCTTGAAGAAACCAGCTTTATTTTCCTTTAGTTTCTGTTTTTTGCTATCTGCGTCTCTGGTGTGTTATTGAACATGCTTCACTTTATCCCGTATTTCTTATAAAATGGTAGAGGCCTGATCTGACTCAGTGTTAATTTTTGTAGGAGTACTTACTTCATGAGTGGCATGCTACCTCCATGAGGAGGTGTGTGATGTCCAGTTGTCTTTCTTAGTGATGTTAGTGGCCATTGATGATTATTGCCTACAGCCACTAATTAGGGTTGAAAAATGGTGATAGTCTAATCCTGTTATTTCCTCTTTACCTATTGGTTGGAATACTTCCATAAAAGACCAAGTTTTGGGCCAGGCGCGGTGGCTCACACTTGTAATCCCAGCACTTTGGGAGGCCGAGGTGGGTAGATTACCCGAGGTCGGGAGTTCGAGACCAGCCTGGTCAACATGGAGAAAACCCGTCTCTAGCAAAAATACAAAAATCAGCTGGCATGGGTGGTGTATGTGTGTAATCCCAGCTACTTGGGAGGCTGAGGCAGAAGAATCGCTTGAACTCGGGAGGCAGAAGTTGCGGTGAGCCAAGATCGTGCTACTGCACTCCAGCCTGGGCCACAAGAGTGAGATTCCATCTAAAAAAAAAAAAAAGAGAACCAAGTTTGAATTTTAAAGCTGTTTCTTTTTAATTTTCCAGAATGGCTTCCTTTGGGTGGAAGAGGAAAATTGGTGAGAAGGTCTCAAAGGTCACTTCCCAGCAGTTTGAAGCTGAAGCTGCTGATGAGAAGGATGTAGTTGACAACGATGAAGGAAACTGGCTTCATGCCATTAAACGTAGGAAAGAAATTCTTCTTGAAGGCTGTGCTGAGAAAAGTAAACAGCTGAAGGACGAAGGAGCCAGTTTGGCTGAAAATAAAAGGTATGTATTTAAAGTTTTTTTTTTTTTTTTAATGGAGAACAGCTTACATTTTCTAGCTCAGTGTCAGTAATGGGATGAAGAGTTATGAATTTGATAAATTCATGTTTTTAAAATCTATTTTAGGTGCTAAATTAGTCAAAGAAATAAAGTGTTTCAAAGTCATCTGAAAAATGAGAGTTTGTAAAATAGTTTTCAGGATGCAATGAAAGTTTGTAAAATAGTTTTCAGGATGCTAATTATGTCCCTGCTTTGCCGTCATTTTTGTTGTGCCTAAGGAAGAGTAAATGCTAAGTAAAATGTAATTCAAGTGATTGGTCAGTAAAAGGTGGTCTTATCGCTGGAAACTTTCTGCTTATGACATTATGTCAGGTAAATTAGGCATTTCCTGAATAGCTTTGAGGGCATGTACATTAAAAAAACAGGTATTTAGTTATTCTTTGCCATTTACTTATTATATACTTGAATAAATATGACTTACTGTATAGGAATTTGATAATAGCTTCATTTATTTTTAGCCCTTCCTTACCTAAGTTGTTCCTATATGTACCCATTTCTTTTTTCCTTTCCTCTTTTTCTTACTTTTTTATTCCTTTTCTCCTTTTTCTGCTTAGATTTTTAAGAGGGACCAAAAATCATTTTTCATTAGTCAGTGAGGAAAAGACAAATTTTTCGTAGATTCTGTTCAGAAAACTGGATTACTACATAGAGGAAAATAAAACTGGATCTGTATCTAATACCATGTACAAAGATGGACCCTGGAGGGATTAAAAATTTGTGAAAGGTAAAACTATGTAGTTAATAGAAGAAAATATAGAATGGTATCTCTATAATCTATGGTGGAAAAGGCCTTTTTTATTTTGAAAAACATTTCAAATCTATATTAAAGAATAGTATAATTGGCTGGGTGTGGTGGCTTATACTAGTAATCCCAGCACTTTGGGAGGCCAAGGTGGGAGATTTGCTTGAGCCCAGGAGTTCGAGGATGTGGTGAGCTATGATCTTGCCACTGTGCTCCACCCTGGGCAACAGAGTGAGACCCTGTCAAATAAATAAATAAATAGTATATCTAGTATGATTCCAGTTCCGGTTTTAAAAAATTCTGGCTGTGTGTGGTGGCTTGTGTCTGTAATTTTTGTGCTTTGAGAGGCCGAGGCAGGAAGATTGCTTGAGCCTAGGGGTTGAGCCTACGGTGAGTTGTGACTCTGCTGTTGTGCTCCAGCTTGGGTGACAGAGTGAGACACTGTCTCCAAAACAAAACAAAAGAATAGGACAATCACATATTTCCTCTATCTAGACTCAACAATTCTTAATATTTGCTTTATCCCTGTCTTTCTACACATGCATACACACACACACATACACAGGCATACATAATTGCATATTTACAGGGTTTTTTTGCTGCTCTATTTGAAAGTAAGTTTCAGACATTACGACACCTACTCCTAATTCCTCACGTTTCTTCTAAGAATAAGGGTGTTATCTAACATATCTTTACCTAACCTAAGAAAATTAACAATTTTATATCTAATATTAGTTCCTGTTTAGGTTTTTCCAGTTTTCCCCCAAATGTCTTTTACAGTATATGTTTTTAAAACCAGGATCTAAGGAGTTCACACATTATATTTGGTTATTATGTCTCTTTAGTGTCTTTTGACGTCCTTGGGTTTTCTACTTTTATCCCCCATGACATTGACTGATGGAAGAGTCCAGACCAATTTTCTGTTTGATTGTTTCCTTGTGTGTGTCATTTAATTTGTTCCTCTATCTCATGTGTTTCTTGTAAATGAAAGTTAGGTGTAGAGATTAAATTTAGAGTCTAAATATTTTTGGCAAGTATATGTCATAGGTAACATTTGTGCTTTATACTGCATCATATTGGGAGATAAATAACATTATATTGCCCTCTCTATTAGTGCAGCCATTAGAAAGACATTGTGCCTATGTCTGTCTCTTTGCTCTGTTTGGTATCTGTTGAGAGCCATATTTTTATAAAAATCTTAAAGCATTGTCCTCTGCGAAGAAAATATATTAGAAAAATTACACTTGACAGTATGAGAATTGTTGATTTGAATAAATATATGATTTTTAGAAGATGTATATATGACCAGCAGGAATAGTAGCCTAACAGGCCTTTGGTTGGGACAGAATACACTTCAGATCATCCAGAAATCTAAAATCAGGCCTGTGTACCTTTGACTGGTATCTTCCATGCAGTGTTGAAGAGTTTGAGAATTTAAAAGAAAATGAAGTAATACTAAGCAAGAAGCACTTTTTTCTTTGTTCCTTAAAAACAAAACAAAACTGGTAAGAGTGGTGATAAGATTTCTTGTTAATAATTTTTGTAAAAATGAATCACAGTTGAGGAACCAACATGTTAGCTTTTAGGTCTGTTTTATTTTTGATTCTGGTGTAATCTTTTATTACATTTTAATATAAAACTTAAAATGGTGCTTAAGGTATGAAATACTAGCATCTCATATTGGGAATAAAGGGTGGAAAATAAATAACAATCAAGATCTATTAACTTAACTACCTAATGTTAGGTTGTGAATTCTCATTTGTGGTATTTTAGGCATAAAGATTTTTATCTTATAGAACTGTGTAAGATTGACTAGTGTGTCTTAGAAGAAAACCAAATGTAAATCCTTAATTATGAATACTTTGAGTACATCCATAAAACATCTTTAGAAACTCCTGTAAATGCCTGTTAAAAGTTCATTAACTTTGCTGTTTTCCTGGACCACACTAATGTGTGGAAGGAAAAGCTATTCTGTTATTGCCATTGGATTCCCTCTGAATTTCCTGTGACAGAGAAGAGATATCAGCATCGTAGACAAGCACAATAACTTTTGTTTTCTGCCTGTTTGTTGAAAGATTGAGTCATTTCACTAAAACTAGTGGGATTGGATGCTTTGTTTTGGGTGGAGAACACTATAACATGATTAAGTTTTTTGCTTTTTTTTTTTTTTTTTTTTTTTTTGAGACGGAGTCTCGCTCTGTCGCCCAGGCTGGAGTGCAGTGGCCGGATCTCAGCTCACTGCAAGCTCTGCCTCCCGGGTTTACGCCATTCTCCTGCCTCAGCCTCCCGAGTAGCTGGGACTACAGGCGCCCGCCACCTCGCCCGGCTAGTTTTTTGTATTTTTAGTAGAGACAGGGTTTCACCATGTTAGCCAGGATGGTCTCGATCTCCTGACCTTGTGATCCGCCCGTCTCGGCCTCCCAAAGTGCTGGGATTACAGGTTTGAGCCACCGCGCCCGGCCTAAGTTTTTTGCTCTTTAGCATTTACTTTTGAGTAATGTATATACTGCTTTAGAAAATAAACTAAAAAGATATATATTTTTTTGAGGTGGAGTCTTGCTCTGTCGCCCAGGCTGGAGTGCAGTGGCGTGATCTTGGCTCACTGCAACCTCCTCCTCCTAGGTTTAAGCAATTCTTCCTGCCTCAGCCTCCCGAGTAGCTGGGATTACAAGTGTGTGCCACCACACCCAGCTAATTTTTGTGTTCTTAATACAGATGGGATTTCGCCATGTTGGCCAGGCTGGTCTCGAACTCCTGACCTCAAGTGATCTTCCTGCCTCGGCCTCCCAAAGTGCTGACATTACAGGTGTGAGCCACCGTGCCCAGCCAAAAAATATTTAACAGGCTAGTAATCTTGATTGAAAGTAATATAAGGAAGAATAATTAAATTAGATTTAAAAAAGACTGAGTCCCTGCCTACCAAATCAACTTCATCTTAAACTGTGCTTATTTTCACTACATTTTAGCCAGATGGGCCTTCTTCATTTTTTTGAACATAGTTATTGTACAACTTTGTGTTATGACTCTGTCTGAAAACCTTTTTTCTCTGGTTTTCTGATGCCTGTCTTCCTGTCCTTTGGATTTCCGCTCATTTGTCATTTTCTCAGCAGTTCCGTCTTTGATTACCAAGTCTGAAGTAACATCCCTTACTCACCCTTTTTCTATTACATCAGCCCATTTTGTTTTTTAGCATTTCTCCCTTTTTGAAGTTACTGTATACACTTATTTAGTGTGTTTAGTGTATTTTGTTTATATGTTGTTTTTCTTCTGTAGGAATGTAAGCTCCAGGATAGTAAGGAATTTATCTAACTTGTATAGTGTCTTCAGCTCTTAGAATAATTTGTGGTACTTACTAGGCCCTCAGTAAATATTTATAAATCTGTGATTTTTTTTGGCTATATTATGGCTAAAAAGGTTTTTGTAAGCTAGCTACCATTTACTGCATGATATCTATAGAATATACATTTAAGAACTCCAAATTAGAATATAGTATTCTGAGAATATATTTTATTTCATACCCAAACCACAAAGGGCCTTTGGGAGTAAAATTTTCTCACCCTCCTCCTGAATGAGCATATGGCACTTGATAGTAATTGCTCTATTCTGGGTCTTATTCATTTTCTCTTTTTTTTTAATTTCACAAGGATGGCAGAATTCTTTTTCTCATAACTCTTACTCTTCCCATTCCCCTGTTGTTTTGTGTACAGAAGGCTTTGTTTGTACAATAGGAAAATAACAACAGATTTTACAATGTAGTAATTATGGTCTGGGCATTAGTGCCAGATGGTCTTGTTTCTTATACTAGGTCTGCTGTTGACTAGCTTTGCAATATTAGGCAAGTTATTCAGCCTCTCTGTGTTTAAGTTTCCTTTTCTGCAAAAAATATCTACCTCATAACGCTGTTGTGATGATGACATGAATTTACATATGTAATGTACTTAATATATTGCCTGCCACATAGTAAATACTCAGTAAATATTAGTTATTATTATTATTACTATTATAATGGTCCTAATTATTCTGTGTCCTTGATTGGCTATATATTTCTTCACTTGCAGTTGCCTCATGGGGTTCTTATAAGGCTGAAATCCAATAACGTACACAAAAATACTTTAAAAATTAGGCATGGATTTCTACTGACAGCCATGAGAGAGTTTCTAGAACTAGACCTGGATGGCCCCAAACAACTAGAAAATTGGACAAAAGATATAAAAAAACTGTTTTCAACCATTGGACAATAGTCAGCATAGGACTCTTATCTTTGAGAGAAGGGGCAAAAACAAGATGATCCCTATGAGCTTCCTTAATTTCTTTTTTTTCTTTTTTTTTGAAACAGAATCTCACTCTGTTGGCCAGGCTGGAGTGCAGTGGCATAATCTCGGCTCACTGCAACCTCTGTCTCCCAGGCTCAAGTGGTTCTCCTGCCTCAGTCTCCCGAGTAGCTGGGATTACAAGTGTGTGCCACCACGCCTGGCTCATTTTTGTATTTTTAGTAGAGATGGGGTTTTACCGTATTGGCCAGGCTGGTCTTGAATTCCTGACCTCAGGTAATCCGCTGTCCTTGGCCTCGCGGAGTGCTGGGATTACAGGCGTGAGCCACCGCGCGTGGCTGAGCTCCCTTAATTTCTGCCTGAAGGTCGTCTCCAGGGAATGGGCACATGGAAGAGGAAAGCAGATAGACCACAGTGGTCTTAGTGAGGAGATGGAGATTGGACTTTGGAGAGGCTGACACAGCTAGAAGTTGCAGAATAGAGTACCAGAGAAGAGGAAGCTACTCAGAGAAAAAGCTCCAGAAGTCTATGAGGTCCCTTTGAGTCTTTTTTGAACATTAGGCCATGCAACTATGGGGGAATTTCTGTAAATCCAGAGAAAATGACTGAGAAGTTGTAAGCTGAACCATTCCCAGCATTCATGCAGAGCAGAGAGCTATTCAAGCTTCAGCCATTCAGAATGGAGTGTCTTTGATGGTCACCAGAAATATTTACTGGAGTCACAGGGGGTTATTTCTTAGTAGAATGACTACACTATCCTTGGAGAGAAGGCTACTCCAGACCTTCCGTAGAAAAGCTTTAAAAATAGATTTTGAAGGGTTCGAACTGATACTTTCAAACTTTACTGCCTGCCAGAATAGAGCCCAGTATTTTTAGTCAACAGTGTAATGTTTAAAATATTCAGCATCTAATAAAAAATTACTAGACATGCCAAAGAGTCGGAAACTGTGACCCATAAATAGGAGACAAATCAGTCAATAGAAACAGATTCAGAAATAACATAGATGATGGAAGTAGTGTACAAAGAGGTTAAAATGGTGATATAACTATATTCAGATAATTAAAGGGAAACAAACATAATGAGGAGTGAAATGGAAGATATTTTAAGAAAGGAACATCTAGAAATGAAAAATACGATATCTAAAATAAAAAATATACTGAACAGTTATGCTAGTCTGGGTCCTTCTAGAAGCACATGCCCAGACTGGCTTAAACATGCAAAGATTTCATTAGGGGAATCACTGTATGAGAGGACATGGGGTGGGAACTGAGTAAATCTGGGAGAGCTATGCTTGTCTGACCCCCAGTGAAAGGGAGAGGGAGGGAAGATTGGATGGAAATGTCTTAGGCTGTCATATAATCTAAAGAAAGTTGGACAATACCTTGGATAGTCCTAAAGTCAGAGTTGTCCCTCATTGGAGTCCCATGCCCCTCAGAAGTGAACTGGTCTTATTTCTGATACTTGCAGTTAATGTGGAGAAAAGCCGTGAGATATTTATCCTTGCTGCAAATGTGGCCATGGATTTCAGAGTGTAGCAGCTGAGGTCAGCTGGAGGTCTATGCAAGATAATGGAATGACATCATTAAAGTTTTGAAGGAAAGTAAAACTGCCAACTTAGAATTCTTTGTACCACAAAAATGTCTTTCAGAAATGAAGACAAAGTAACTTGATCGGACAAACAAAAGCTGAGATAACCCATTACCTGTAGGCCAGGACTTCAAGAAATATTAAAAGAGGCCGGGCACAGTGGCTCAAGCTTATAATCCCAGCACTTTGGGAGGCCGAGACGGGCGGATCACGAGGTCAGGAGATCGAGACCATCCTGGCTAACATGATGAAACCCCGTCTCTACTAAAAAAAATACAAAAAACTAGCCGAGCGTGGTGGCGGGCACCTGTAGTCCCAGCTACTTGGAAGCCTGAGGCAGGAGAATGGCGTAAACCCGGGGGGTGGAGCTTGCAGTGAGCTGAGATCCTGCCACTGCCCTCCAGCCTGGGCGACAGAGCAAGACTCTGTCTCAAAAAAAAAAAAAAAAAATTATTTAGGTAGAAGGAAAATCATACCAGATAGAAATTTGTATCTAAGTAAAGAATGAAAGAGTTCTGGAAGTGGTAAACATGGGTAAGTATGAAGACTGATTTAAAAAACAATTAAATTCTTTAAAAAGATGATTAATATTAAATAACAGCAACATTTTGCAAAATTATATAGAAGTAAATATATAACAATTGTAATAGAAAGCATGAAGGGATAAATGGAATTATATTGCTCTTAGGCTGTTATGTTGTATTCAAACCTAGACCCTAGAGAAACCATTAAAAAATAATAAAAGACTTATAAGCCAATAATGGGGTTAAATAAAACAATTAGAAGCTGAATACTTTTTTTGCTTTTTGAAAAAGCACCATTTGTAGTATTATTCCCAAATCTAAAATTGTTAGGAAAAAAATTCAGCAAAACATGTATAAGAACTATATGAAAACTACAAAATGTTGCTGAAATGTTAAAAGACCTAAATAAATCAATAAATATACACTATACTTGTATTAGTTTGTCCCCATACTGCTATAAACAAATACCTGAGACTGGATAATTTATGAAGAAAACAGGTTTAATTGGCTCACGGTTCTGAGGGCTGCATAGGAAGCATAATGTTGGCATCTGCTCAACTTCTGGAGAGGCCTCATGAAAGCTGTAATCATAGCAGAAGGCAAAGGTAGGAGCCAGCACTTCACACGGCTGGAGCAGGAGGAAGGGAGAGTGAGGGGAGTGGGAGTGCTACACACTTTTAAGCAACCAGATCTTGCAAGAACTCACTATCATGAGAACAGTACCAAGAGGGAAATCTGCCCCCATAATCCAATTACCTCCTACCAGACCCCTTCTTTAATACTGGGGATTACAATTTGACATGAGATTTGGGTGGGGATACAGATCCAAACCATATCAATGCTTATAGATTGGAAGACTGTATTTTGTTAATACATCAGTTCTCCCAAAATTGATCTGTAAACTCAGTGCAGTTCCAATCAAAATCCCAGCAAACTTGCGTTTGAGATAATTGACAAACTTATTCTAAAATTTATGTGGAAATGCAAAGAATCTAGACTAGCCAGAAGAATTTTATGAAGTAAAACATACCTAGGGAACTTACATTACTTAATTTCAACCCTTACTGTGTTTTTAAATGTTATACCTTCATAGTACTAAAGATAGACATATGTGGATCAATGAAAATAATCTGTGATACAGAAATGACTCACATGTATGTGGTCAGTTGGTACAAAGGAAAACTCCTGGTTTTTAAAAGGCTTAATTGAGAACATGAAAAGTCAGGCCACAGACTGGGAGAAAATATTTCCAGTACATATATCTGACATAGGACTTTTTTCCAGAAGATAGAAGAACTCTTTTTTTTTTTGAGACGGAGTCTCACTCTGTCGCCCAGGCTGGAGTGCAGTGGGACGATCTCGGCTCACTGCAAGCTCCGTCTCCCGGGTTCACGCCATTCTCCTGCCTCAGCCTCCCGAGTAGCTGGGACTACAGGAGCCTGCCACCACGCCAGGCTAATTTTTTGTGTTTTTAGTAGAGACGGAGTTTCACCGTCTTAGCTAGGATGGTCTTGATCTCCTGACCTCGTGATCTGCCCACCTCAGCCTCCCAAAGTGCTGGGATTACAGGCGTGATCCACCGCACCTGGCCTATAGAAGAACTCTTACAACTCAGTAGGAAGAAGACAAGGTATTCATGTAAAGAATGGGTAAAAAGTTGGAGCAGATGCATCACAAAAGAAAATATATGAATGGCCAAGAAGCGTACGAAAAGTTGCTCAACATTATTAGTCATCAAGAACTTTCAAATTAAAACCACAATGAGATACTATTACCTAGTTACTAGAATGCTAACATTGAAATGATTGACAGTATCAAGTGTTGGCAAAGATATGAAGCAAGTTAAACTTTTATACATTGCTCTTGAAAATGTAAAATAGCTTTACCTCTTTGGCAAACTGTCTGGTTGTTTCACTTATTTCATTTTATTTTATTTTTGAGATGGAATCTTGCTTTGTTGCCCAGGCTGGACTGCAGTGGCATGATCTCGGCTCACTGCAACCTCCACCTGCCGGGTTCAAGCAATTCTCCTGCCTCAGCACCCCCGACTAGCTGGGATTACAGGTGCGCACCACTACACCTGGCTAATTTTTGAATTTTTAGTAGAGACGGGGTTTCACTGTGTTGACCAGCCTGATCTTGAACTCCTGACCTCAGGTGATCTGCCTGCCTTGGCCTCCCAAAGTGCTGGGATTACAGACGTGAGCCACTATGCCTGGCCTGTTTCATATAAAGTTAAATATATACTTTACTGTACAATCTCACAGTTTTATTCCTAGATACTAACTCAGAAGAAATGAAAGCATGTATCCACGCAAAGACTGTTTTAACAATGTTTCTAGCAGCTTTATTAATAGTATCCATGAACTGGGACAACCTAAATGTCCATCAGCAGGTGAATGAATGAATAAATTGTGGTATTTCCATACAGTAGTATTCTATTGAGCAGTAAAAAGAAATGATTGACATCTCAAATACATTGTGCTAAGGGAAAGAAGTCAGAAAGAGTACGTACCATCTGATTCTCATTTTATAAATCTGTCTAAAGACAAATTAATCCACAGTGACAGAAAAAATCAATAGTTGCCTGGGGTCAGCAGTTGGGGTAGGTTTCCCGAGAAAGGGGCACAGAGAACTTTTTGGATTGACAAAAATGTTCTTTGTTGTGATGGTTGTGGTTGTATTTACATGAGTGTATACATTTCTTAAAACTCATCAAAAAGTATGCTTAAAGTGGACACATTTTTTGATATATAAATTACACACTAGTAAATTTGATTAAAAAAACAAAGTTTTGAGTGCTTGTCAAATGTAAAATAATTCTATATTTGTTTCATATATCTTTATATGTGTTCATGATGTATTTGTGTTCTGAATTTGCTGTTATATTGCAAGTTAATTGATAGAAGAGATAATTTAGATTTCAGTAAAATTTCAAATCTGAATGTTACGTATTTTGGGGTCTTGGTTATTTTATCACTCTGTCAGCCTTCTTTAGTAACTCTTGTGCATCACTTGTAGGATAGTAGCAGAAGCCCCCAGTCTTTTTTTTGTTTTTGTTTTTTGTTTTTGAGATGGAGCCTCGCTCTGTTGCCCAGGTGGCTGGAGCGCAGTAGCACGATCTTGTCTCATTGCAATCTCCACCTTCCAAGTTCAAGCGATTCTTGTCCATCAGCCTCCTGAGGAGCTGGGACTACAGGTATGCGCCACTATGCCCAGCTAATTTTTTGTATGTTTAGTAGAGATGGGGTTTTGCCATGTTGCCCAGGCTGGTCTTGAACTCCTGGACTCAGGTGATCCTACCGCCTCAGCCTCTCAAAGTGCTGGGATTACAGGCGTGAACCACCATGATCAACCTTGAGTGGTTTTTGAATTCAGAAGTCTTACCTTAGAGTATTCATGATTCTTTTTACAAAAATCTGATTTACTCTTTTACCCAACCCCCAAGAAATTTTGGTGCTTAATAGAGATAGTATAGTGAGTATGGTGGTTAAGAATGTAGATTGTGAAGTCAGGTTACCTCCATTCAAATCCCAACTTTATCATTTCTATCTACATAAACTTTGGGCAGTTATTCTTTGTCAATTTCTACCTCATCGGTCAAATGGTGATACATATCTTTTAGAATTTTGGAAGATTAAAGAGCAAAGTCCATGTAAAAGCATGCTACCTAGCACCTGATAAGCCCCAAGTGAAATGTACTTTAGATATAACAATTTAGGATTTTATATGTTCTTGGTATATTTCCTGCAGTGTTAATATATATATTTTTGTAAATTATTTTGTTCAAATGTCTTTTTCTAGAATTATTACAAACTAGGTTATACCTTCTCAAGAGTCACGGTGTTAGTCCCAACTTTGACATGCTGGCTTTTAAAGTTTCAGCCACTAGATGGTGATATTTGACTGTCTAGCTAACTGGTCTAATTTTTCTGTTAGAATCGGTTGTATGTGTATGAAGCAGGAATATAAATTAGAATTTACCATGCATTTTGTTCTTGTGTAGAAAAGTATACCTACTAATGTAAATTTGAGGGTGATCTTGCTGTGTGACCTACATTCTACAGATTACCCACATCAGTATATTTAATGACAGTGGTTTTGCCTCATGTTCTGTGGAAAAAAATAGATACAATTCTTGTAGAATGACTTTATTTTCTCACCAGCACATCTTCCAACCTTATTGTATTTGTGCCTATATGATCTGTCATCATTCCATTGTAATGAAGTGCCCTGCTCTTATCAAAGGCCCACCACTCCACTTGTACTCTAGACCCCATCCCTTTGTGCCTTCTCAGGAACGTTGTTCTAACATAGTCCTCTCATTTTTATATCATCTGTTTCTCCTTTTCTCTCGGCTCCTTCTCACTGGCATGCAAACATACCCTGATAACATCCATTTAAAAAGCTTCTCTCCAAATGCTGTGCCGTTTCTCTGCTCCCCCTGGACTACAAACTGCATTTCTTGATGAACCATCCAGTCATATTTCTGTCCCCGTGAATCCACTGAAACTGCTTTTGTAAGGGTTATCAATGACCTCCGTGTTGTCAAATCTAGCCTCTGTTCTCATTTATTGTGCTTCTTATCATTCAGCATAGGTGACCACGCTCTTCCTGAATGCACTGCTGTCTCCTCTTCCACACCACCATGCTGTCATGCTTGTCCTTGTCTCCATGTCTTCTCCTTTTTAATCTTTGCTGGCTCCTTTCCTTTTGCTCTCCAGACCAACAATCATCTGTGTTTGTGGAGCTATTGCCAGCTTAACATAGACCTTGTATTTATTCTTCTTTATTCATGCCTTACTTCTGTTTTTCCCTCGCTCTTGATTGCCTAGGATCCTACCCACTCAATAAAGATTTAGCCAGTAAGCTTTGGCATCAGGCTCTGTTTTCTAGGTAACCCAGATTATCCTGGATTTCTTTCTTTTTTTCACCCATACCAAGTCCAAGTTGAGCCAACTTTATATTTTCAGTGTATTGTACATCTTTTTCCCCTTTCTGTTTTCACTGCTGCTATCCTTATCTATGGTTATCTCATACCTAAATTACTTTGGTTGTCTCATATCTAGCCTCCCTGTGTACATTTTTGTACCCTTACTGTCTGTTCTTCTCCCCTGGGTCTGACTGATCTTTTAAAAATGTAAATCAATAATTCATGTCTCACTGTTGTATAAAAACTCTGTGGATTCTTCATCACACATACAGTTAAATCCACATGCATAACTATGGCTTATTGTATTCTCTGTGATCATGGCTTCGGCCCACCTCCCTGAACTCTGACTTCCCTTCCTCTGGTTTTATTTCCTCTCCACAAAAACATGGTTTGGTCCTTCCCCAGGTTCTTCCCTTTGCCTGGAATGGACTTTCTCCAGATTTTCAGTTGTCTGACCCCGTTTTGTCACTCAGGTCTCAGCTTCAATGCGTTCCTAGGAAGACCTTTCTTGACCGCCCATTCCGAGTAGCCACTAGGTCACTCCCTATCACATTCCTCCGTTTGTCTTTTATCATGGCACTTACATTTTAACTTAGTTTGTTGTCTTTCTTTCTCTTTCCCCTTCTAACATGCATACACTTTAGAAAGTAAAATCTAGAAGAATAGTAGGGACCTATTATATCTTGTTGGGTGCTGCATACTTAGTACTTATTACTAGAATTCTACCTGTGCCAGAGTAGGTGCCCAGTAAATATTTATAAAGTGAATAAGCCGTTAACTATATAGCTCATTAAATTTAAAGCCACAGTAAATTAGAAACCTAATTGGGAGTAAAGTAGCTAAACACGTTGACATTTCTATCTGGTAAATGAGTGTGCTATCTAACATATTTAGCTTGATCACCAGCTGTTCTTTACCTCAGTGTAGGGCATTATCTCATCCTGCCCTATTGTAGTCCATGGAACTATTCCCTTTGCTTCCTTCCTTGTGCTAGTTCAGTTGCATACTGTTAAGATTGTCCTTAAACTGGCAGAATCAGACTTTGGTCATTTATTAACCACAGTGACTTTAAACCAAGTTTTTATCATTTAATGCTTCCTATCCAACAGCTGCAGTAGGGCTGTGTCTGTTCAGTCTGTTCCAAACTGAAGTTGAATTAAGAGATATGCTGCAGAAGTTACCAGCGACTATTGATTTGTTCAGTGCCAAGTTTCCTGTGATCTAAAAATGGAGGAACTAAGTGGCGCCACCCTTTGTTTGCAGGCCAAGAGAAGTAAACCAAAGAGAGATGAGAAGGGGGAATAATTGAGTAAGTTGATGATAGTGAAGTAAATGTCCACCATTTCTTGCTTTGTTTAGTGTGGAAAACAGCTCACTTGTTCCTTTAAACCTTTATAGGCCTCCTTGGCAACAAAGCACATTTCATTGAGTGATGCCTCTGCTGGCAGCAATGGTTATGTTTTCAAAATAAAAGGCAGTGCAGTCGAGAAGACAGGACATTTTTCTTTTTTCTCAAATCTGTGAGCCTGTGTTTACACGTGTGTGTGTGTATGTGTGTTTGTATGTATATGTATATGCACACATGCATACCTGCTTAATAAAAAGAAAAAACTAGTGATGGTCATTGTCACCTTGAACCTCTTAGTTTATTTTGTACCTTGGACAACTTAAGCTTGGGAACATAAGCAGCTTTGTGGGGTTGGGGGTGGGATAAGCCATCCTGTTCTCGGCAGTAGTGCTAGTGGTATTTTGGGCAAGATAGATCTTTATTGTGCAGGCTTGCACTTTGCCTTGAAGACTGTTAACATCCCTGACCCTCTGCCACTAGTGCCTCCAAGTCACAGTAATGACCACAAATGCCTTCTGTGGGGCGATAACTTCCTCTGGTTGAGTTGGGCAGAAAATAGGACTGGAAGTAAAAAGTAAATTTGACAAATATGATAAGCTTTTAGCAGTGGTTGGGACAAGTAGATCTAGGGTTGGCAAACTTTATTTATGAAAACAGCCTGTTTTTATAAATAAAGTTTTATTGGGACACAGCAATGCCCATTTTTTGAATGCATTGTTTATGGCTGATTTTGGGATACAGTAATAGAGTTGAATAGTTGTGATAGACTGTATGGTTCACAAAGCCTAAAATATTTACTATATGGACCTTTACTATGTCACCCCTTACTCTAGGGACCAAAGACCTTCAGCTTCTTCCTCACAAGCTGTCAAAGACTCCTGAAACCTCAGACATCCAAGGTCATAAGGTCCCTCTGCTAAACCTAGAATTCTAATGTTTTTGTTTTTTTCTACCCACATTCACATTCCCCTAGTCTTGGGATTTCTTATAATTTCTATACTTGAAATAATGAATGGAACAAAGTAAGAATTAACATTTTTACCACTTTTGTCTTAGGATAGAATTTGTTTTTATTACCATTTTTTTTTTTCCTGTTAAGAGCATGCTACATCTGTCCCCTCTTTTCATGCTTTATATGCTTCTCTCTGCTGCCTTCAGGAGTTGGAGAAGGTAGGACAAATGAGGCAGATAGAATCTGTTATATTAGGCTGGGCACAGTGGCTCATGCCTGTAATCCCAGCACTTTGGGAGGCCGAGACGGGCAGATCAGTTGAGGTAAAGAGTTTGAGACCAGCCTGGTCAACATGGCGAAACCCCATCTCTATGAAAATACAAAAATTAGCCAGGTGTGGTGGCGTGTGCCTGTAGTCTCAGCCACTCGGGGGACTGAGGCAGGAGAATCACTGGAACCCGGGAGGCGGAGGTTGCAGTGAGCCGAGATCATGCCACTGTACTCCATGTACTCCAGCCTGGGTGACAGAGTGAGACTGTCTCAAAAAAAAAAAAAAAAAAAATCTGTTATATTATTACCTTCTACATTCCCAGAAATGTTCTGGGTACTGTAGAGCATATAAGCAAATCTACCCTTTGGTTCCTGAACTCATTAGAGAAGAGAAGACAAAAATACAAGGAGGAATTAGAGCAGAACTAAATGGGAGGCATACCTGATATAGTTACAGAAAGTATTGGTCTTGTATTTTTAAGAGCTAGCTTTAAATCCTATCTTTTGTAGGACTTGGATAGTCCTTTAGCTGCTCTCAACCATTGGTTCCTCATCAATAAAGTGAGAACAAGTAATGCCAAACTTGAGGCCAGGCATGGTGGTTCACCCCTATAATCTCAGCACTTGTGGAGGCCAAGACAGGAGAATTGCTTGAGGCCAGGAGTTTGAGACCAGCCTGGGCAACATAGTGAGACCCTGTCTCTACAAAAATAAAAAAAATAAAAAACTTAGCTGGGGATAGTGGCATGTGCCTGTAATCCTAGCTACTCGCGAGGCTGAGGTGGGAGGCCCTTGAGCCCAAGAGTTCAAGGCTGCAATGAGCTGTGATCATGCCAGTGCAACGGAGCAAGACTATATCTCTCAAAATAATTTTTTAAAAGGCAAATAATACCAAATTTATATTCACTTACTTAGAGTGAATTAACTTTTTGGGAAAATAATTGTATGTTAAATAATTGTATTGAAAGTGCTTTGTAAAACATAAAATGCTTTGGAAATACAAGTATTGCTATGTGGTCTGAAGTGGTACTCATCGTTAGTGGGCTAGATCCACTGGAGGAGGTCTTCATGAAGAATGGAACATTTTATCTTGGTCTTAGAGGAGGAGCCCTTGCATAGATGAAGAGGAGTAGGAAGGCAATCTTAGATACGTGATATGGTTTGGCTCTGTGTCCCCACCCAAATCTCACCTTGAATTGTAATAACCCCATGTGTCAAGGATGGGACCAGGTGGAGATAATTGAATTATGGGAGCAGTTTCTGCCATGCTGTTCTCATGACACTGAGTTCTCACGAGATCTATAGTTTTATAAGGGGCTTCCCTGTTTGCTCAGCACTCATTTCTCTCTCCTGCGTCCATGTGAAGAAGGATGTGTTTGCTTCCCCTTCTGCCATGACTGTAAGTTTCCTGAGGCCTCCCCAGCCCTGCGGTACGCGTCAATTAAACCTCTTTCCTTTATAAATTTCCTAGTCTTGGGCAGTTCTTTATTGCAGCGTGAGAATGGACTAATACAGATGTGTGTGTGTATGTGTAGCAGGGGATCCATACTAACAAAGGCACGATATGTGGGTAGGGACTATAAAAACTCTGCCGAGTGGAGCACAGCTATGTGTAGGGAGTGGTAGAAAAAAGATTGGACAAACAGTCCAACCTTTTCCTCCTAATGCTGGAGGAAAGACATTTGCTATTAAGTCTTGCAGAATTTATTACTGCTATCTTTATTAGAAAATTGTGAGTGGAAGGATTGTTATGAAGGAATACATCGATAAATTAATTTCCAAAGTTTTACCTGTTGCATTTATAATAACATTTGGAAATATTGTTTAGAGAGGCTTGAAATCACCACAATATGCCTAAAAAAGCACAAGCACTTTCTTTTTATGTGATATAGTTACTACTTTTAGAGGTTGTATCATTAAAGCTTAGTAGATAATGGCACCACGGTACTGAATTTCTTTAATGTTGTATATACTTTTATTATTGTAAATAATCAGAAATGGTTGTTAAATTATACTAAGTATTGTTTAGTGGCATGTACTTTTTTTCTCCCTTATCTGTTACATATGAGCCCATTTCTAAGTTTTTCTGAGCATACACTATATGATCATGTGGATTTTGTACTTGAATAAGTTGCTGGACTTAATTTGCTAATCCTTTATTTTGAATTTTTACATGTATTTCATGGACTAGAAAGTAGTCCAAAAAACTGTGGAAAGTACATGACTACTCCTCCTGAAAGTAGTCTAAGAGTAGAATGGTGTTTGCCTGGGGGTGGGGAGGGGGCAATGAGCAGTTATTGTTTAATGGGTATGGAGTTTCAGTTTGGGAAGATGAAAAAGTTCTGGAGATGAATGGTGGTGGTGGTTGCACAAAAAGGTGAGTGAACTATATGTACTTAATGCTACTTAATGCCTCTAAACTGTACACTTAAATGGTTAAGATGGTAAATTTTACATTTTACCACAATAAAAAATTATTTTGAAAGTCTAAAAAAAGACATATTGAAAATATGGCATTCGTATAACTTTAACAACCACAGATATCGGGAAGCAATTCAGAAGTGGGATGAAGCACTACAGTTAACTCCAAATGATGCTACCCTATACGAGATGAAATCACAGGTAATAATTATGACGAATTTCACTTTCCTTATGAAATTGTGCTATGTTTGTTTGGTGAGTGAGCAATGATGAAGCAAAATAGCATTTTCTCCCATTTTCTTTTTCAAATACAATTTCTTTGGGAAAAAATATTTCACCATTATTTATGGCTCTGTCATGCATAAAATTGGAAGTTCATTTGCCTTCACAAAGAAGTTAACTGTTATTTTAGCCTAACTATTGTAAGATAGGAATAGATGGCTATCTTCTAAAGTCACTGGTGGGCAGGTGCCATGGCTCATGTCTGTAAACCCAGCAACTTGAGAGGCTGAGGTGGGTAGATCACTTGAGGTCACAAGTTCGAGACCACCCTGGCCAACATGGTGAAACCTTGCCTCTACTAAAAATACAAATATTAGCTGGGAGTGGTGACACACGCCTGTAGTCCCAGCTACTTCAGAGGCTGAGGCAGGAGGATCACTTGAATGTGGGAGGCGGAGGTTGCAGTGAGCTGAGATGGTGCCCACTGCACTCCATCTTGGGTGACACAGTGAGACTCCATCTCAAAAAAAGATAAATAAATAAAAAACAAAAAGTCACTGGCGATCTCTTAGATGAAAAACATATGTTTTCCTTGTGAATTAAATGTAGTAGACTTAGCAAAATAGTTCAGTTTTCTTAAAAATGAAGATGGATTGGGTTCTAGATGAGATATTTCTAAAAATGGCTTAGTTCTTAGCAAAAGGTCAGCATAGATGCAATTTTATTAATAGTTTAAAAATAACATTTTACTTTAAAAATATGTTTCTAATATTTTGTAGGAAAGTCTGTAAAGAAAACCTCTGAGCACTTGAATAGGTTATCCAAGTGATTTTAAAAGTCTCACACAGAGCATTAAACATATTTTTGGCAGGGAATTGTTGCAATTCAGCCTTAATCTGCACACCTAACAAATATTTTTCAAATGATGATCTCAAATAAAGGATACACCATTTGTCACCTTTGACTTTAGTTTATCCAGGAAAAACTCAAATAAATTATGTCATCTGAATCAAGTGATATGAGGACCTTCATTTGGATGCCTTTAATTTTCAATCTTAAATATGTATATATGAATGACAGGTTTGTGGCAAACTTTATGAAGACTTGTTTAATTTGGAATCTGATAATAATGTTCCTGTCACAAATCTTTTAAAGTGTTAATGGTCCTAAAGATTATAGATAAAATCCAGCCCTTTCCCACAGACCACAGTGGAGCTAGAACTCTCTGGTCACCCTAACTCTCCCTAACCCTAACCCTAACTTTCTGGTATATATGATTTTAAAAGCCCAGTAGTGAGAAGGCCTAGGCAATGTTTAAAATAATTTTTATAACAGAAAGATGTTCATTAGGGATAGGATGGCTGGTTGAACAAATTTATTCCCCTATTTTAATGGCAGTACCTGGGTTTGCCTGAAAACCACATTGTAAATAGAATAAATAGAAGTGGAACTGGAAGTTCAGAATACCTCTGAGCCACCATGGTTAGGATATGAACACTTGGTTTTGACCAGATGGACATAAGATTCAATAACTGGAAAGAGAATGGTTTATATTTTCATAGTTATATCAGGGGTGAAAAGAGAACTATAATTTCTTACCCTGAATGGCAGAGTAAGGGGTAAGAATCACCAAAATGCTATTTTTACTGGACTAAAAATATATCTTAAAAAATGAAAAGGGTTTTTAATGTAGTTGCTAGTTTATGAATATTACTGACAGATTTTTTGGTCTTTTTTTGCTTATAGGTGCTAATGTCTCTTCATGAAATGTTCCCAGCAGTACATGCAGCAGAAATGGCTGTCCAGCGAAATCCACATTCATGGGAGTCTTGGCAAACTTTGGGACGTGCTCAACTTGGTTTAGGAGAGATAATCCTGGTGAGGAAGTTAGATTATTATAATGCAGCAATTTTAAGTATATTTTGACATTTTTTTTTTGAGATGGAGTCTTGATGTCACCCAGGGTAGAGTGCAGTGGTGCAGTCTCATCTCATGGCAACCTCTACCTCCTGGGTTCAAGCTATTCTCCTGCCTCAGCCTCCCGAGTAACTGGTACTATAGGCATGCACCACCATGCCTGGCTAATGTTTTTGTATTTTTTGTAGGGACGGGTGTCACCATGTTGGTCAGACTGGTCTTGAACTCCTGACCTCAAATGATCTTCCAGTCTCGGCCTCCCAAAGTGCTGGGATTACAGGCGTGAGCCAACGTGCCCAGCCTATTTTGACATATTTTTGATTAACTGAACCCAAAAGTGAATAGCCATTTATCAAATCTATACAAAAAATAATTAGCAAATTACTTCTTAAAGGTATTAATCCATGAACACAATTCAGAGGTATTACTGAACATCTTTTTTATTATAGACACTAATTATATCATGATCAGAATATTTTTCAGTTACGTGACGTCATGGAAATTAAAAAACATTTGACATGAAACATTGGCATTTGGTAAACCTTATTTAAATAGACAATGAGCAACTTTCTGGCTTAGTTCTTTGGATCATTAAATTTACCACATTGTAAAGTGGTATTAGTATCACTGTGGAGACAAAACTGCTAATAGATTATATAGGGGAAGCGGCCGGGCGCGGTGGCTCAAGTCTGTAATCCCAGCACTTTGGGAGGCCGAGACGGGCGGATCACAAGGTCAGGAGATCGAGACTATCCTGGCTAACCCGGTGAAACCCCATCTCTACTAAAAAATACAAAAAACTAGCCGGGCCAGGTGGCGGGCGCCTGTAGTCCCAGCTACTCGGGAGGCTGAGGCAGGAGAATGGCGTGAACCCGGGAGGCGGAGCTTGCAGTGAGCTGAGATCCAGCCACTGCACTCCAGCCTGGGCAATAGAGTGAGATTCTGTCTCAAAAAAAAAAAAAAAAAAAAAAGATTATATAGGGGAAGGAAGACAGTAGAATATGGGAGAGTAATGGTCATGAACATTTAGACTGAAAAGTTGCTAGGCTTACTGAGGGGTTAAAGAGGAAGAGTAGAAATGTGTGCAAATGAAATACTCATTGTGTAATGTTTACCATAAGCTGGTACCTAATGCATCTCTCAACTTGTCTGGACTATACCTTGTTAGTGGCAGAGGCTATCCAGGTAAGAATTAGCTGTGACAGCTGTCCTGTTGTTTTTCTTTTGGCAGGGCTGTATACACCTGATAGCTAACGAAATTTAACTTCCTAACAAGTGTTTGCAAATCTAATATACAGTGCCAAATTTCTTCCTTGTTATTAAGTAAATTAAGATTTTAAAAATGGTTTTATTAGTTTTTTACAGTTCAAAATAAAACAAATTTAAAAGTTTCTTGCAAGACTAAAATTACTGATAAATTCAAAATTTAAATTTACTAACAATGGTTTCAGTAAGTTATGGATGACTTAGATTTTTTTCTGGCATTCTTATAAATGTATCATTATTTCTACTTCCCAGAAAAGGTGTTTGTCAAATTCTCAGATATAGTAAGGAATTTCTGTGAGAAAATAATTGATTTGACTAAAGTAAGTTAATGATAAGCTAAATGAGATTCACAGTGATAGAAACCATTTTAACCAAGTACTGTTTTTTTCTTGCCATTTAGTGTTGTCAGCTTCTCTCTTTTTACATGAAGACTTAAATCATACCAGAGTTGGAAAAAAGACTTCAAAGAATTTAGTTTTCTAACAGATTAACAGGGGAAGAAAACCCTATCATATAATACTTTTTCCTTGCCTCCCTTATTAAAAATATATAAATCATTATCTCTTTTGCTTATAGAGTCTATGGTAATGGAACAAATCTCTAGGACATAATATTTAGTAAAGATTTTCCTTTATAAAGAAAGAAAATACACTGCAGGTGAGACAGAGACACTTTGTATCACCCAATAATCTTGGGTGATAATTTAATCTTAAAATTTTTTTGAATAACAGTACCAGTTCAATTTTTTTTTTTCCTGTTGATATGGCTCTATCCATTAATACTGTGAAATTCTTAGTAGAATTTAATGTATTTTTTTTTTTGCCATTTAAATGTAATTTTTAGGAATCTTCTCTGTTTTTATGTAGATTTAAGCTGTTCTCTTAAAAGATAGAATGGTAAAAAGACGACTCAAAATGTCATAATGAAGGGACGCTATGTAAAAATCTATTGAACGCAAGCTAGAATCTCTAACATCTAACAATTCTTACTATATATACACACATGGACTAAAACCATAGGAAATTGCATATGTAAATAGCACAGGCAGTAAATTAAAAGTCAGTAGTTGGGTATATCTCCATGAATAATTATTTAAACTTTATAAGAGTTGGATGTGAATGTTGGAAAATGTTTATAGGAGAGAGATATATATGTATATGGTATACATTATATATATATGTATATGGTATACATTTTATATATATACGTGTGCACGTGTGTGTGTGTGTATATATATATATGTGACCTTATGAGAATGAGATTTTAAGAAGTGGAAGGATGAGAGAATAAGAAAGCTGAAGAGAATGGTTCTGGAGTTAAAAATTCTGTATGAGGGAATAGGGATGGTGAGAAAGGAATATATAAGGGATTTATCCTGAAGAAGAAGGTAGAAAGGAAAGGAGATTGGGAAAGGTAATGAATACCAGGAGGTAACAGTATCTGGAAGGATTCTTCTGTTGGCTTTCCAGGGTTCTTAGCCTTCAGTGCTAGAACTAGCTTTGTGGCTTCCCTCATTCAGACTCTGTGTAATTCATTGCCAGCTTTTGCTTTTCTTCATGCCAATATGTAATAAATACTAATTTTGTTTACTGATATTTTCTCTGTTTTCCAACTCTCATTTTAGCCATTGGTTTTAATATTTTGCATGAGCAAATCTTTAGAAATTTCAGTTGCATCATTTGATTCTTTTTATTATTTCGCTTTGGTAATGGTAGTAATGGGATGGACAAGTGGTAATTTCTAGACAAAAGGAAGATGATTGAGAGTTTTTAAAATTTCACTTGAGGGGCTGACATCCTGGCTCATGTGTATAATCTCAGCACTTTGGGAGGCTGAGGCAGAAGGATTGGTTGAAGCCAGGAGTTTGGCCCAACCTGGGTAACATAAGGAGACCCCATATTAAAAAAAAAAAAATTGGCTGGGCATGGTGGCTCATGCCTGTAATCCCAGCATGCTGGGAGGCTGAGGTGGGTTGATCACCTGAGGTCTGGAGTTTGAGACCGGCCTGGCCAACATGGGGAAACCTCATCTCTACTAAAAATACAAAAATTAGCCAGGCGTGGTGGCATGCACCTGTAGTTCCAGCTACTCAGGAGGCGGGAGAATATCTTGAACCTGGGAGGTGGAGGTTGCAGTGAGCTGAGATCGCATCACTTCACTCCAGCCTGGGTGACAGAATGAGACTCCATCTCAAAAAAAAAAAAAAAAAAAAATTCACTTGTAAATTTTTAGTTTAGTTAATTACTGTAGATATTGTTTGAGTCAAGCTGCATTATCTTTTCTATAATTAGTACAAATTCTTGAATTATAGCCTTTATAAATGTTGTATGTTGACACTTAAGAATTCAGGAGTTTTTTTCTTGAAAAATAAAGTTTGATTATGAGCTTTATTATTGTTCTGGTTTGTATTTTGAGACTTTGAGTCTCGCTCTGTTCCCCATGCTGGAGTGCAGTGATGTGATCTCGGCTTACTCCAGCCTCCACCTCCTGGGTTCAAGCAATTCTTCTGCCTCAGCCTCCCAAGTAGCTGGGACTATAGGCATGTGCCACTGCGTCTGGCTAATTTTTGTATTTTTAGTAGAGGCAGCTCCACCATGTTGGCCAGGCTGGTCTCGAACTCCTGACTTCATGACCCACCTGCCTCAGCCTCCCAAAGTTCCGGGATTACAGATGTGAGGCACTGTGCCTTGCCTCACAATTTCACTTTTTGAGTCAATGAATTTGCCTATTTTAGAGATATAAGTGGAATTATGCAGAATTTGCCTTCTGTGACTGACTTCTTTCACTTAGCATAATGTCCTCAAGGTCCTATTCATGTTAGATATTGTGGAATTTGCTTCTTTTTATTTTGGGAATGAGTGTAGCTTTGTCGCCCAGGCTAGAGTGCAGTGGCGTGATGTCGGCTCACTGCAAGCTCCGCCTCCCAGGTTCACGCCATTCTCCTGCCTCAGCCTCCCGAGTAGCTGGGACTACAGGCGCCCGCCACCACGTCTGGCTAATTTTTTGTGTTTTTAGTAGAGACGGGGTTTCACCGTGTTAGCCAGGATGGTCTCAATCTCCTGACCTCGTGATCTGCCTACCTCGGCCTCCCAAAGTGCTGGGATTACAGGGGTGAGCCACTGTGCCCGGCCTGCTTCTTTTTTGAAGCTGAATAATATTTCATTTTATGTGTATACCATTTGCTTTATCCATTCTTCCTTTGATGGACATTTAGGTTGTTTCTACATATTGGCTACTGTGAATACTGCTGCAATGAGCATGGGAGTGCTAATATCTCTTTGAGATCTTGATTCTTTTGGATAAATATTCAGAAACGAGATGGCTTGATTGCATGGTAGTTCTAATTTTAAGTGTTTGAAGAAACTCCATAATGGCTACACCATTTTGCGTTTTTAACAACAATGTACAAAAGGGTTCCAGTGTCTCCCTAACCTCACTGACACATCTTGCCTTTTTGTTTGTTTTTTTTTGAGATGGAATCTTGCTCTCTTGCCCAGGCTGGAGTGCAGTGGTGTGATCTCAGCTCACTGTAACCTCTGCCTCCTGGTTCAAGTGATTCTCCTGCCTCAGCCTCCCCAGTAGCTGGGATAACAGGCGCCCACCACCACGCCTGGCTAATTTTTGTATTTTTAGTAGAGAGAGCATTTCGCCATGTTGACCAGGCTGGTCTTGGACTCCTGACCTCAGGTGATCTGCCTGCCGTGGCCTCCCACAGTGCTGGGATTACAGGTGTGAGCCACCGCACCTGGCCACCTATTTTTTTTTTTTTTTGTGATAATACCCATTTTAACAGATGTGAGGTTATATTTCACGGTGATTTTGATTTGCATTTCCCTGATTAGTGATATTGAGCATCTTTTCATATACCTGTTAGCCATTTACAGAAATGTCCGTTCAAGTATATTCAAGTGTTTAGCCCATTTTAAGATCAGGTTACTAGGTTTTTTGGCTATTGAGTTATTTCTTATATATTTGAAAGTTAAACCCTTAGATATGATTTGCAAATATTTTCTCCCATTATATAGGTTTCCTTTCACTCTGGTGGTTGTTTCCTTTGCTATGCAGAAGCATTTTAGTTTGATGTAATCTCAGTTGCCTATTTTTGATTTTGTTACCTATGTTTTTGGTGTTTTATTCATGAAATAATTTTTAAGACCAATGTTTTTTGTTTGTTTTGTTTTTTCTGTAGGAGTCTGTAGCTTCAGGGCTTACATTTAAGTCTTTAATGCACTTGGAGTTGACTTTTGTTTATGGTGTAAGATGAGGATCCATTTTCATTCTTTTGCACGTGGATATCCAATTTTCCCAGCATCATTTGTTGAAGAAACTAGACTTTCCTCATTATGTATACTTGGTACCCTTGTTGAAGATCAGCTGACCATGTTATGTGTGAATTTATTTGTAGACTGTCTATTCTGTTCCATTGGTCTATGTATCTGACTTTATGCCAGAATCATATTGTTTTGTTTGCTGTCACTTTGTAATATATTTTGAAATTCGTAAGTGTGAGGCTTCTAGTTTTGTTCTTACTTCTAAATTGATTTTTTCCACTTAAACTTTGTGCCCAGCTCAGGGAAGGGGTAATAGCAACTTCTAGCCCAAATATCCTTCTCTGTTCTTGTTAGCCCCCAGGCAGCTGGATTTTGCCAAATCCTATCAGTACTCCACTACAGGTAAGACAGAAGCCAGTCCTTTTGGTAGTCCCCATAAAAATTGGGGCATTGGACGCAGTGTGGACCAGTTCTTTTCCTCCGTAGGCAAAATCTGGGGGTTGGGAATTTTCTTCACTCTATGCTGAGCAGGGGGAACAGATAGGGCAACTACTCTTCCCAAACCTCCATTATCTCTGGTCTCCTGTAGGTGGTTAGATTATGTAGGACTTGTTTTACCAGTGGTCCAAAAAACAAGCAAGACAGAAACCAGTCCTTTTGGTAGCCACTGTAGAAGTTGGGGCATTGAACACTTACACCAACTCATTCTTTCCCTTGAGGGTAGCTGGGAGCTGCAGGGTTCTTCCCAATCATATGGGGCTCTGCTGGGAGTAGGATTCTGGCGAGAGGGTGTCCTGAATCTCCCTTCTGGCTTTGATGAGTCTGGATTCTTATTCATCCAGGGTTCAGGAGCCTTTCAGTTAGTTTCTGGATTTCTCACAAAGGAATTTTGTTTGTGAATTGTTGCTGAATTGGTGTATTTGTTGAATGAAGGAGGGTCCAGGGCTTCCCACTCTGCCATCTTGCTGATGTTACTGCTCTGCCATTTTGTTTTGTGGGAGATTTTAAACTATCTTAAATTTAAAAATGTAATTGCAGCTCTTTGGATTTACTTTAAATATATATGTATATTTCAATTTAGTAAATATGAAAACGTTAGTAATCAAGACAATATAGTACTTAGATAGTCATAATGTAGATATATAGATCAGTGGGATAGAACTGAAAGTATAGAAATAAACCTACATTTTTACAGTTAATTGGACAAGGGTGTCAAGACAATTTAATGTGGGAAGGAATAGTCTTCAACAAATGGTGCTGAGACAGTTGGATATCCATATGCAAATGAATGACATTGGACTCTTACTTCACATTGGCTATAAAAATTAACTCAAAACCAAAGAAAGACCTAAAGATAAGAACTAAAAGTATTGTAAAACTCTTAGGAGAAAACATAGGTGTAAATCTTTGTAACCTTGGACTCAGCAATATATTAATATTTTTTAGATATGACATTGGAAGCACAAGTAACAAAAGAAAAAAGTAGATAAAAATTGGACTTCAAATTAAACACTTTCGTGCTTCAAAAGTTACTGTTAAGAAAGTGAAAAGGCAATTCACAGAATGGAAGAAAATATCATATATCTGATAAAGGTCTAGTATGTAGACTATATAAAAAACTCTTACAACTCAATAACAAAAAGAAAAATAATGTAATTTAAAAATAGGCAAAGGATTTGAAAAGGTATTTTTCCAAAGAAGATACACACACAGCCATTGAGCACATGAAAGATGCTCAACATTGTTACTTGTCAAGGAAATGAAAATCAAAACCACAGTGAGATACTGCTTCACATTCACTATCATAAAAAAGATGGACAATATGAAGTATTGCTGAGGGTGTGGAGAAATTGGAGCCCTCGTACATTACTGATGGGAATGTAAATGTTATAGCCATTTTGGAAAACAGTCTGGCAGTTCCTGAAAAAAACGAAACATGTAGTTACCATATGACAAAACAGTTCCACTCTTTATACCGAAGAGAAATGAAGACACATGTCCACACAAAAACATTTACACAAACGTTCACAGCAGCAGCATTTAAAATGGCCAAGAAGTGGAAACAACTCAAATGCCATCAACTGACGAATAGATAAGCAAAATGTGGTATATCCATACAATGAAATATTATTCAGCATTAAAAAGAAATAATGCCTGTTACAAGACGGATGAACTTTAAAAACAATATGCTAAGTGAAAGAAACCAAACATAAAAGGCTGTATGATTTCATTTATATGAAATATACAGAATACACAGATACATAGAGATAGCGAGTAAATTAATGCTTGCCTAGAGCTGGGGTTTTGGGGAGAAATGAGGAGTAATGCCAGTAGGTATGGAATTTTCTTTGGGGGTGATAAAAATGTTCTAGAATTGATTATGGGTAATGGCTTTGTAACGGAATATTGAATTGTATGTTTTAAATGGGTGAGCTTTATTGCTGTTTTAAAATTTTAGTAAATATGAATAAAATACCTTTTAATGTTTCCTAAGGCATTAGCTTTATGCCATGAAGAGGTATTTATTTTTTAACACTTCTGTATAGGAGGATTTTTATCAGAATATTAAGAACATATAAAGCATAGTTCCCATGGTTCCTTAATTTTTAATTTTTATTTATTATTTGTTTTTGAGACAGTCTCGCTTTGTTGCTCAGGCTGGAGTGCAGTGATACCATCTCGGCTCACTGCAACCTGTGCTTCCTGGGTTCAAGTGATTCTCCTGCCTCAGCCTGCAGATTAGCTGGGATTACAGGCATACACCACCATACCCAGCTAATTTTTTTTTTTTTTTTGAGACCGAGTCTTGCTCTGTCGCCCAGGCTGAAGTGCAGTGGTACAACCTCAGCTCACTGCAACCTCTGCCTCCTGGTTCAGGCTATTCTCCTGCCTCAGCCCTCCAAGTAGCTGGTATTACAGGTGCCCACCACCACGCCCAGCTAATTTTTGTTTTTTTAGTAGAGATGAGGTATCACCATTTTGGCCAGGCTGGTCTTGAACTCCTGACCTCGTGATCTGCCCACCTTGGCCTCCTAAAGTGCTGGGATTACAGGCATGAGCCACTGTGCCCAGCCGAATACTGCTATATATACCTATCTCTATGTTTTTTTTGTTTGTTTGTTTGTTTGTTTTTGAGACAGAGTCTTGCTCTGTCACCCAGGCTGGAGTGAGTGGCACGATCTTGGCTCACTGTAACCTCTGCCTCCGGAGTTCAAGCAATTTTCCTGCCTTAGCCTCCTGAGTAGCTGGGATTACAGGCACCACCACCATGCCCAGCTAATTTTTTTGAATCTTTAGTAGAGATGGGGTTTTGTCATTGAACTCTTGGTGTCAAGTGATTCATGTATTTGCCTCAGCCTCCCAAAGAGTTAGATTTACAGACATGAGCCATCATGTATCTGTCTTCTTTATGACTTCTCTAAAGGGCTGATTAGATTGTATATCTGTAGATTACGTGCAAGTCTTTTTTTGTTTGTGTGTTTTTTTTTGAGATGGAGTTTTGCTCTTGTTGCTCAGGCTGGAGCATAATGGCGTGATCTCTGCTCACTGCAACCTCCGCCTCCTGGGTTCGAGCAATTCTCCTGCCTCAGCCTCCTGAGTAGCTGGGATTACAGGCATGCACCACCACGCTCGGCCAATTTTTTTGTATTTTTAGTAGAGATGGGGTTTCACCATGGCCAGGCTGGTCTTGAACTTCTGACCTCAGGTGATCCGCCTGCCTCTGTCTCCCAGAGTGCTGGGATTATAGGCGTGAGCCACCGTGCCTGGTCGATTACGTGCAATCTTAAAACTAAGCTGTTTGCATGAGAATCTTCTATCCAGAGACTATACTCAGAGAAAACAACATATAATAGATTTAGACCAATGGTTCTCACCTGGAGGGCAGTTTTGTCCCCAGGGAACATTTGCCATGTCTAGAGACATTTTTGTTTATCACAACTAGGAAAGGAAACTGTGTTGGACTTAGTGAGTGTAGGTCAGGGATGTTGCTGAATATTCTACATTATAGAGGACAGCCCTTCCAAAATAAAGACTTATTCAGCCAAATATGTCGGTGGTACTGAGGTTGACCTTTATCCACACTGTAGTGGAGTTCTTGTGACTAAGCAGTATAATATAATGAATAAGAGAATGGACTCTGAAGCCAGATTGCCTGAATTTGCATCCCAGCTCTGCCAATTCCTAGCTGATACTTTTGGTTACTCTTTTTGTGCTTCTCTAAAATAGTACTGAAAACAATAACCATACCTACTTTGTATGATTATTGTGAGGCTAGATGAGTTAATACATGTAAATCTTCTTTTTGTTTGTTTTTGAGATGGAGTTTTGCTCTTTTTGCCCAGGCTGGAGTGCAGTGGCGTGATCTCAACTCACTGCAACCTCCACCTCCTGGGTTCAAGCAATTCTCCTGCCTCAGCCTCCTGAGTAGCTGGGATTACAGGCACCCACCATCATGCCTGACTAATTTTTGTATTTATAGTAGAGACGGGGTTTCACCGTCTTAACCAGGCTGGTCTTGAACTCCTGACCTCAGGTGATCCGCCCACCTTGGCCTCCCAAAATGCTAGGATTGCAGGTGTGAGCCACCGTGCCTGGCCCAATACATGTAAATCTTTAGTGCCTAGAATGTAGTAAACACTCAATAAATGTTAGCATGGTTAGGATTTAAACTGTTAACTTCAAAGATATCCACTCCTGGTACCTTTGTGATTGTGGGTTAGCTCGGGAAATCCCCAAATGTACATACTTACTGGTCTACAGAAGCTGACAATATATTTGCTTTATCTTTAGCCCTATTATGAGTACTCCCATTTTAATGGCTTTTATTCCATAAGCATATTGTCAGTCACTTTCTTTCAGTCTTCTATAATTTTTTTTCCCAGTGCTTAGGGCAACACCGTAGCTTCCATCTTTTGTGTTCTAGTACATTAAAATAATGCATTAGGATGTGTATGTGTACAGTATATACGTACACAAACACACAGGATTATATTAAACATACTAATTTTTAAAAACAAAACAAAAAACTCTGACCTTATTTTCTAGGCAATTCGAAGTTTTCAAGTAGCCCTTCACATCTATCCAATGAACCCTGAAATATGGAAAGAAGACCTCTCTTGGGCAAGAACACTCCAGGAGCAGCAGAAGGTAGCACAGAGGATTAAAAAAAGTGAAGCACCAGCTGAAGTAACACACTTTTCACCAAAGTCAATTCCAGACTATGACTTTGAAAGTGATGAGATTGTTGCTGTGTGTGCAGCTATTGCTGAGAAAGAGAAGACAGTTTCATCAAATAAAACAATGGTTATTGTGTCCGCTTCTGGGGCTGTAGAGACTGTAACTGAAAAGGAGGATGGTGCTACACCACCAGATGGCTCTGTTTTTATCAAAGCCCGATGAAGCAGTATGCATAGGATTATTTGAATCTTTGATTGCCTCTTGAAGTTTTGACATAGAGACATTTACTCTGGAGATAGATAGGAGAACTCCTGGTTGTAAAATAACGTTTTTCAGATGAGGCATATAAAAACTAAAATGGCAGGATTATTGTATAGTGTTTGGAATATGCTTTAATAAGTTATGATTTATATTTCTCAAGGTTAAAATTCTGAGTAAAATGGTTTTTGATTAATAAACTTAGTTTAATCTGAATATGTAAATGAATACATTTTAAAGACAAAACTTGAAAAATGTATTCTTGAATAGTGAATAACTTGATCAATGTTACTGAAATGCTGTTTCAACTTTTGTTGTATGATAAAGGAAGTATGTGATTTCCCTCCCTCTGAGAAATATACTGCTCTTACTATTTGCTGTCTTTTTCTTGCTTCATTAGAGTAAGTCTGTCAGAAAGCTTGAATATTTTTGACATTCATTTTGATTCAAAGTTGTCATTTGGTCATATGTGGAATCTTTGAAAGTTTGGTTGAAAATGCACGCAAATGTGTACATTCTGAACATTTTCTGAAGTTTCTTTTAATTCTGATTTGTGTTTCTGTTTTGACTTTGAAGTTATAACAATGATAGTTGTTTCCTTCAGTATTTGGTAAAAGTGTGAAGTATTGATAAATATGAGAATGATGGTTTTATTTTTTAATTGTTACAGTAAGTAATCCCCCTTACCACAAATGAGTCATTTTAAAAATATGCATTTTTAAATGAATGGCTTTTACAGATAGGTTAATGACAATTTTACTGCTATATTATCCTAGTCAAAACCAATACTTTCTCTTTTTTATTTTACAAAGCTTTAAAAACCCTGGAAACAACTTACTTCTTGCTTGTATCTTTCTTTTTTTTTTTTTTTTTTTTTTTTTTTTTTTTTTTTTTTTTTTTTTTTGAGACGGAGTCTCGCTGTCGCCCAGACTGGAGTGCAGTGGCCGGATCTCAGCTCACTGCAAGCTCCGCCTCCTGGGTTCACGCCATTCTCCCGCCTCAGCCTCCCGAGTAGCTGGGACCACAGGCGCCCGCCACGCCGCCCGGCTAATTTTTTTGTATTTTTTAGTAGAGACGGGGTTTCACCGTGTTAGCCAGCATGGTCTCGATCTCCTGACCTCGTGATCCGCCCGTCTCGGCCTCCCAAAGTGCTGGGATTACAGGCTTGAGCCACCGCGCCCGGCCGCTTGTATCTTTCAATTTGATGACTGGGAATTACTTTTCTAGATAACTTTTTTTGAAACTACTCAGTGAAATGAAAAATAATTACAATTTTAAATAGCTAATTATATCTTTCTAAAAATAAAAAAGTAGGGCTGTTATTAGAGTGCCAGTGAATAAATAACTTAAGCACAAAAGACATAGAAAATGGAATGTGATTTATAGTACAATCTCATGAGTTTGAGAAGGCTATATTAAAAAAATATTTTATTGAAAGGCCACAATCACATTCACAAACCAATACGGTCATTGCTAATCTGAACTATTATTTTTATACCATATACTGTAGTACAATAATATAGACCTGTTGGGTTCCGTTACTTCTGACACTCAGGAAGATACTGTAGGTGTATTAATTTTATCTTTGTTAGAGATGAAAGTAGCCCACTTTATGTTAAAGATCTTACTAATGTTGGAGCATGTAAGTAATGATCTACATTTTTTATGATGATGGTTTTTAAAACTTTTGTTTTATTGGAATGCATATCTCTTTTCAGAGTTGGAGAAATTAGCATTTGCCTTGAAAAGAATATTCTTTCCTTAAGTTATATCATCAGAAAATTAGCCCTGGTTAGAGAGGTAAGTTTCAGAGTGCTCCAAAAAATATGTTATTTTACTTTGTTTAATAAAGAACTTTCTCAGAACGTAAATAGGTATCTAGAGAAGTGAATACTCAACATTTGGTATATTGTTTTGCATAATGGATGTTTGTTTATTGTGTAATTTGTGAATAAATAGTTTTTTTCTGCATTTTGAAGATTTTCCTATTATTTTGTATTGTTAGCTTTTGAAAAATTAGATTCATCTACTTAATATCTTTCTTATATGAACATAATATATTTAAAGTACCTTGCATGGTGCCTCACACATGAAGAAATGCTAGCTATTTCAGTAAACGCTAGCTATTTCTATGAAAAACTTGAATTAGTTTGGAGATATTTAACCTCAATTTCCTCTGATTTTAAAAAAGGAGAACTTTTTTTGTATTCCTTTCCTTATCTGAAAGTAAGAAGTCTCTGCTTCTAGTATTGTAGGAGAGATAGTGGGATTTTTCTTGACAGGGTCTATTCCTCACCCCAAAGAGGCAAGACTCAGGATGGAATGCATGTGGCCGCTAGGCCCTGTTATAAGAACCTAGTTTTTCCTCTGTATTGGCGTGGTAAGCCAAGTTAGTCTCTTTCTTACCCAGATATAAGACATAAATTAGTTTAGACATAAGATAGAGGAGAAAAAGAAACAGCAAGTTATGAAGAAGGAAGGCAGCTCATTTCTGCAGGCCCCCAAGAATGCTTATTGTAGCTCATACTCTTCCATGCATGAAGAGAAAAATGTACCCATTATTTTATACAAGGATGTGAATACTGATACACAAACATTGACTAAGCTTGTTAATTTTAATGACAAATCTTTATGAATCTGAAGAGAAATAATTGATGTTCATGATATTGATATAGATGTTTAATATACTTTCTGAAATAACACTGTTTAGTGTTCAAGTTAAATTGACTGTAATTTACATTATTCTTGTTTGAGAATTGTATGGCATAGACAGTCGTTAGTCAGAGTGTCTAGACATCCAGACCATGCCTGATAACACAAGAATCATATGTCATTCTCTAGAAAACAGGCTGTTTGGTTATAGAGTATTTATCTTAAATTTATTAACAGATACTACATAAACATTGAAAAGCTGTGCAAGTTATAGATCACAGGAGCCAGATCTACTGCAGCTGGGGCCTACATACAAAATTTTATGGCAGTGGTTTCAGTATGACAATCTTTTGAATTGATGCTGCATGGTAAAACTATAAAGATTTTTTAAAAGCTCTGTCTCAGCTAGAATTTTGATGATTATAACTGAACAGTATAGCCCTTTTAGTTGTTTGAAAATTACATAATGATTCAAAAGCTTGTTTCACTGCCTTTCCCAGCACTAAGAAAATTAACAATCATTTCTTTTAATTTCCTTGAGTCAGAAGCCCTTCTAAAGTGACTCTGGACCAGCCATACTGAACTATGATTTCATGATACATATATCAATATCTAAATGAGTTTTGAGTTGACATAAGAATCATAGTTCCATAATAATTATCTTCAAATCAATGGATATCTTAAATGTGTTTTCTTCTTCCTTAGAGATTATTATTAAACTGATGTATTTGATAAAGAATTTTGGGACTGAGGAAGTAAGTTTTTCAAACCAATAATAAGATACTGAAATATATAAATTATAAAAAGTAATAAAATGAAATAAAGGAGGTTATCCCTAAAGTCATTTATCTTAGCTACTTGCAATTAAATATGGTTACTTTGGAAGAAGAAGTGTGGCTCTAAAGCTAGTGTAACATGAATCATGCCCTAATATGCATTATACATGAACTACTTTGGTGAGAAGGTAGCGGTGGGTGGGGATGGCTTCCTCTCACAGTGCTTCTTAGGCTATCCATTTACCAAGGAACTCTAATCTCTTCCTCTCACTTCACCAGGAAAGGAGGCAGTTTAAGATATAGAACTGGGCATGCTAGCCTCTTTTTCCCCTTTTGTGGATTTGTCATAACTGCAGAGAGCCTATATGGTATGGTCTCTTACCAGCCACCTTGTGAACCTTGCAGTGAAAGTTCTTTGCCTCTGCAAAGGGAGATCTGTGCTTGTGCAGAACTGCCCATGCCTTAGTGAGCAGGTCTGTCTAATTCTGAGTTCAATATCCGGTGGCTATTGTTGGCATAAACTTAAAGTACATCCTCTAACCTAGCCTTTTTCAACAATAAACTTAATATATTGAATCTCCATCTGTCTGTCTCTCAAGTGGTTCAGATGTCAGGAGAGGACAGGGACATTATTTTATGACTCCCTCAAACCTTAACAAAGACTAGTGCAGATTATATTTCAAAGTAAGCATGAAATATATTAAAAACCAAATGTGGGAATTCTTTCCTAATTTAGATTTTTTTTTTAAATAATGGAAATTCTATTGAAATTGAGTAGTGTTAATTACAAGGCAACAAGTAAATATTTGTTCAGGATATTTAAAAGGTCTGCTGACTTGGAATTGTGACAGACCACATTGTTGACTCTAGATTGGACTGGAAGGGAAGAATGTGAAACGAATTAGGATATCCTCTGTTCACTTCTATTAACTTTTGTAAATGAGTATAACTTGGAAATAATAAAATGCAAGTATTTTAACGTTATAGTTGGGAGAATTTTGACAAATGTAAACACCCACTTCACCACCACTACCATCCTGATATAGCATATGTCCGTCACCCAAAAAGTTCTCTAAAGCCCTTTTGCAGTTGGTTCCCCTCCATCCCAACAACCATCCCTAGTCAACTACTTGTCTGCTTTCTGTGGCTATACATTAGATTTAACTTCAGAATTCTAGAGTTTGAAATAAATAGGCCATATAATATGCACTCTTTTTGTGTCTAACTTTTTTTTTTGCCTAGCATAATGCTTTTGAAACCCATCCATGTTGAGATTCATCCATGTTGTTGTGCATATCAGTAATAAGTTTGTCTTTATTGCTGAATAGTATTCTAGTATATGGATATACCACAATTTGTTTAGCTATTCACTTATTGATGGACATTTAGGTTGTTTCAAGTTTTGATCTATTATGAATAAAGCTGCTATGTACACAAATCACAATTCTGTGTGTGGACATATGTGTTCATTTCTCCTATGTAAATACCTAGGGATGGAATTGCTAAGTCTTATGACCAGTTTATACATAACTTTAAAGGAAACTGCCATACTGTTTTCCAAAGTATCTGTACCATATGGGATTTCTACTAGCAATGTATTAAATTAATTTCAGTTTTTCCATATCCTTGTCAATGATTGATGTTGTCAGTCCTTTAAATTTTAGCCACTTTCATGGATATGTAGTAGTATTTCATTGTGGTTTTAATATGCGTTTCCCTAATGATGTTGAGCATCTTTTCATAGGCTTATCTGACATTTCTCTATCTTTTTTGGAAAGTACCTGTTCAAATATTTTGCCCATTTTTAATTTAAGTTATCTTATTATTGAGTTGTAAGAGTTTTCCTTTCTACTGGATAGAAGTCCTTCATGAGCTGTAAGTATTGTGTATATTATCTTCCCATCTGCAGTTTGCTTGTTTGTTTTCTTAGTGATACCTTTTAAAGAGTGGAAGTTTTTAATTTTGATGATGTCTAATTTATAAGTTTTTTTTTTTCCTTTATGGTTGTGCTTTTTGTGTGCTAAGAAACCTGTCCTTACTCCTAAATCACAAAGATTTTCTGTTTTGTGCTAGAAGTTTTATAGGCTTAACTTTTATGATTAGGTCCATGATCCATTTCATGTTAATTTTGTTGTTGTTATTCATATTTTCACCTGGTCCCCTAACTTTTTGTTTTAAGCTTATTTTACTTTTTAACTTTTATTTTAGGTTTGGGTACATGTGAAGCTTTGTTACTAAGATAGACACGTGTCATGAGGGTTTGTTGTACATATTATTACATCATCCAGGAATTAAGCTTAGTATCTTTTATAGTTATCTTTTCTGCTCTTCTCCCCCCTGCCACCCTCCCCACTCAAGTAGACCCCGTTGTCTGCTGTTTCCTTCATTGTGTTCATAAGTTATTATTATTTAGCTCCCATTTTTAAGTGAGAACATGTAGTATTTAGTTTTCTGTTCCTGTGTTAGTTTGCTAAGGATGATAGCCTCCATCTCCATCCGTGTTCCCATGAAAGACATGATCTCATTCTCTTTCATGGATGCATAATATCCCATGCTGTATATGTACCACATTTTCTTTAGCCAGTCTGTCATTGATGTGCATTTAGGTTGATTCCAAGTCTTTGTAAACAGTGTTGCAATGAACATTTGCATGCATGTGTCTTTATGGTAGAATGCTTTATGTTCCTCTGGGTAAAGGGACCCAGTTAAGGGATTGCTGGATTGGATGGTAGTTCTGCTTTTAGTTCTTTGATGAATCACCATACTGCTTTCCACAATGGTTGAACTAATTTACACTCCCACCAACAGTGTGTAGGGTTCCCCTTTCTACGCACCTCACCAGCTAGCGTCTGTTATTTTTTGACTTTCTTATAATAGCCATTCTGACTAGTGTGAGATGGTATCTCATGGTTTTGATTTGCATTTCTCTAATGATCAGTGATATTGAGCTTTTTTTCATATGCTTTTTGGTTGCATGTATGTCTTCATTTGGAAAGTACCTGTTCATGTCCTTTGCCCATGTTTAATGGGGTTGTTTTTCTCTTTTAAATTTGTTTGAGTTCCTTATAGATGCTGGATATTAGACCTTCCTCAGATGCATAGTTTGCAAATAGTTTCTCCCATTCTGTAGGTTGTCTATTTACTCTGTTGGTAGTTTCTTTTGCTGTGCAGAAGCTCTTAAGTTTAATTAGATTCCATTTGTCAATTTTTGCTTTTGTCGCAATTGCTTTTGGTGTCTTTGTCATGAAATCTTTGCCCATTCCTAGGTCCAGGACGGTATTGCCTAGATTATCTTCCAGGGTTTTTATAGTTCTGGGTTTTATGTGTAACTCTTTAATACTTCTTGAGTTGACTTTTGTATATGGTGTAAGGACGGGGTCCAGCTTAAGTCTTCTGCATGTGGTTAGCTGGTTATCCCAGTACCATTTATTGAATATGAAGTCTTTTCCCCATTGCTTCTTTCTATCAGCTTTGTCAAAGATCAGATGCTCATAGATGTGTGGCCTTATTTCTGGGCTATCTACTTGTTCCATTATTCTATGTGCCTGTTTTTGTACCAGTACCATGCTGTTTTGGTCACTGTAGCCTTGTAGTATAGTTTGAAGTCAAGTAATGTGATTCCTCCAGCTTTGTTCCTTTTGCTTAGGATTGCCTTGGCTATTTGGGCTCTTTTTTGGTTCCATATACATTTTAAAATATTTTTTTTCTAGTTATGTGAAGAATGTCATTGGTAGTTTGATAGAAATAGCATTGAATCTGTAAATTGCTTTGGGTAGTATAGCCATTTTAATGATATCGATTCTTCCTATCCATGAGCATGAGATGTTTTTCTATTTGTTTGTGTCTTCTCTGATTTCTTTGAGCAGTGTTTTGTAATTCTCATTGTAGAGACCATTCACATCCCTGGTTAGCTGTAGTCTTAGGTATTTTATTTTATTTTTGCAGCAGTTGTGAATGGGATTGCCTTTCTGATTTGGCTCTCAGTTTGGTTCTTGTTGGTGTATAGGAATACTAGTGATTTTTGTATAATGATTTTGTATCCTGCAACTTTGCTGAAGTTGTTTATCAGTTGAAGGAGCTCTTAGTCTGAGACTATGGGGTTTTCTAGATATAGAATCATGTCATCTGCAAACAGAGATAGTTTGATTTCCTCTCTTCCTATTTGGATTCCCTTTATTTCTTTCTATTGCCTGATTGCTCCGGCCTGGACTTCCAATACTATGTTGAATAAAAGTGGTGAGAGAGGGCATCCTTGTCTTGTGCCAGTTTTCTAGGGGAATGCTTCCAGCTTTTGCCTATTCAGTATAATGTCGTCTGTGGGTTTATCATAGATGGCTCTTACTATTTTGAGCTTTGTTCCTTCAATACCTAGTTTATTTAGAGTTTTTAGCATGAAGGGATGTTGACTTTTATCAAAAGCCTTTCTACATTTATTGAGATAATCATGTGGTGTTTGTCTTTAGTTCTGTTTATGTGCTGAATCACATTTATTGATTTTGATATGTTGAACCAACCTTGCATCATGAGGATGAAGCCTACTTGATCATAGTGGATTAGCTTTTTGATGTGCTGCTGGATTTGGTTTACAAGTATTTTGTTGAGAATATTTGCATTGATGTTCATCAAGGATATTCATTGGCCTGAAGTTTTCTTTTTTTGTTGTGCCTCTGCCAGGTTTTGGTATTAAGCTGATGATGGCCTCATAGAGTAAGTTGGGGAGAAGTCTTTCTTCCTAAATTTTTTAGAATAGTTTCTGTAGGGATAGTACCAGCTCTTCTTTGTACATCTGGTAGAATTCGGCTGTGACTCCATCAGGTCCTGGGCTTTTTTTGATTGGCAGGCTATTTATTACTGATTCAATTTCAGAGCTTGTTATTGGTCTGTTCAAGGAATTGATTTCTTCTTGGCTCAGTCTTGGGAAGGTGTATGTGTCCAGGAATTTATCCATCTCTTCCAGATTTTCTGGTTTGTGTGCATAGTGGTGTTCATAGTAGTTTCTGGTGGCGGTTTTTATTTCTGTCAGGTCAGTAGTAGCATGCCCTTCATCATTTCTAATTGTGTTTATTTGGATCTTCTCTCTTAATTACTGTAGATTGTGGCCTGTTTTATTAATTTTTTCCAAAAAACCAACCCCTGGATTCTTTGATTTTTTGAATGTTTTTGAATTGTTGATTTTCAGCTCTGATTTTTGTTATTTCTTATCTTCTGCTAGCTTTGCGATTGATTTGTTCTTACTTCTCTATTTCTTTTAGTTGTGAAGTTAGGTTGTTAGTTTGAGATCTTTGTAACTTTTTGAGTCAGACATTTAGTGCTATGAATTTCCCTTAACACTGCCTTAGCTGTGTTCCAGAGATTCTAGTATGTTGTATCTTTGTTCTCATTATTTTCAAAGAGCTTCTTGCTTTCTGCTGTAATTTTATTATTTACTCAAAAGTCATTCAGGACCATGTTGTTTAATTTCCATGTAATTTTATGGTTTTGAGTGATTTTCATTGTGTTAACTTCTATTTTTATTGCACTGCAGTCCAAGAGTGTGTTTGGTATGACTTTGGTTCTTTTACATTTGTTGAGGATTGTTTTTATGTCCAATTATGTGGTTGATGTTAGAGTATGTGCCATGTGGCAATGAGAAGAATGTATATTCTGTTGTTTTTGGGTGGAGACTTCTGTAAAAGTCTATCAGATCCATTTGGTCCAGTGCTGAATTTAGGTCTGGAATATCTTTGTTAATTTTCTGCCTTGATGATGTATCTAATACTGTCAGTGGAGTGTTGAGGTCTCTCACTATTATTCTTTGGAAATCTATGTCTCTTTTTAGGTCTCTAAGAACTTGCTTTATGAATCTGGGTGCTCCTGTGTTGGGTGCATATATATTTTGGATAGTTAGGTCTTCCTGTTGAATTGAACCCTTTACCATTAAGGTAATGCTCTTCCTTGTCTTTTTTGGTTTGAAATCTGTTTTGTCTGAAATTAGTATTGCAACCCTTGCTTTTTTCTGTTTTCCATTTGCTTGGTAGATTTTTCTCTGTCCCTTATTTTGAGCCTGTGAGTGTCATTATGTGTGAGATGGGTCTCTTGAAGACAGCATACCATTGGGTCTTGCTTTTTTATCCAGCTTGCCACTGTGCCTTTTAAGTTGGACATTTGGCCTGTTTACATTCAAGGTTAGTATTGATATGTGTGGATTTGATCCTGTTATTGTGCTGTTAGCTGGTTATTATATTGGCTTGTTTGTGTGGTTGCTTTATAGTGACAGTGGTTTCTGTGTTTGTGTTTTTGTACCAGCTGCTAGCAGTCTTTCCTTTCTATGTTTAGTGTTCCTTTTCAAGATCTCTCGTAGGCAGATCTGGCTGAAATGAAGTCCCTCAAAATTTGCTTATCTGAAAAGGATCTTATTTCTTCTTCACTTAGGAAGCTTAATTTGGCTGAATATGAAATTCTTGGCCAAATATTTTTTTCTTTAAGATGTTGAACATAAGCCCTCAATCTCTTCTGGCTTATAGGCTTTCAGTTGAGAGGTCTGCTGTTAGCCTGATGGGGATCCATTTGTAGGTGACTTGCACTGTCTCTCTGTCTGCCTTTAACATTCTTTCTTTCATTTCAACCTTGGAAAATCTGAGGATTATGTGTCTTGGGGATGATCTTCTTGTGCAGAATCTTACAGAGTTCTCTGTATTTCCTGAATTTGACTGTTGGCCCCCCTACAAAATTGAGAAAGTTGATAGATGATATCCTGAAATATATTTTATAATTTGTTTGCTTTCTCCCTCCTCCCTGTCAGGAATGCCAGTGATTCGTAGATTTGGCCCCTTTACATAATCCCATACTTCTCAGAGGTTTTGTTCATTCCTTTGTATTCTTTTTTCTTTATTTTTGTTTGATTGTCTTATTTCAGAGAACCAGTCTTCAAGTTCTGACATTCTTTTCTCAGTTTGGTTTATTCTGCTGTTAATACTTGTGATTGTATTGTGAAATTCTTGTATTGTGTTATTCAGCTCTGTCAGACCTGTTAGGTTCTTTTTGATACCAGCTACTTTGTCCTTCAGCTCCTTTATCACTTTATTGTGATTCTTATTTTCCTTGGATTTGGTTTTGCCATCCTATTGAATCTTGATATTCTTTGTTCTTATCCATATTCTGAATTCTATTTCTATCATTTCAGCCAGTTCAACCTGGTTAAGAACTCTTGTTGGAGAACTGGTGGAGTCATTCAGAGGACACCCTGGCTGTTGGAGTTACTGGAGTTCTTGCATTGGTTCTTTCTCATCTCTGCATGTGGATGTTTCTTTAACTGCAGTGTAGATTGAGTACAGTCAATAGGCTTCTTTTCTGGATGTTTTCACTGGGCTGAGGCTTTATGTAGGGTCTTTATTTGAAATTGACTTCTTTTCTCTGGTTTCAGAGTCAGGGTATGTTAGTGAGGTATTTTTGGTGTTGAAGTTTTGGGGGTGTGATCCAGCAGGTGACACTTAGGCTTGTTGGTCAGTGTGTAGATTCTTGCTCAGTTGTATGGCTCCCCTATGGTTCCTCACAGTTGCAGTCATGTTCCCTTTCAGTGCTCTGAAATTGTGGGTTCCTCTACCCCTTGAGAGCTGGTTATAGTTCACAACTTGGTACTCATGGGCTGCCTACTGCAGCTCTGGGGCAATCTCAGTGTTTATGTTCCTTCCCCATCATAGAGGCAGCAGAGGAAGATATCTTATTAGGGGTTGTGGCCAAGGGTCGTTTGCTTGACTCCTGAGGGCTCCACTCCAGAGAAATGCAGGTCAGGAATCACTCAGTGCAGTCAGTCCAAGCCAGGGGTTCCCTGTCTGGTGACGAGCCATGGGGGTGTGTGCAACCCATGGGAGATGGACTGGCCTCCTCTCCTTGGGTCGACTGCACCTTGTTGGAGGTATGGATAAGGAACTTAGAGTCTTTGCTCCTTTGTTAGTCCAAGGGTGGCAAGGGCAGTTTCACTGCAGAGGCAGTAGCAGAGAGGCTTTCAGCTGCCCCTGGAGGCTCTGTTCAGGGAGTTGCCGAGTTAGTACTGGCTTGATAGCTCTGGGCAGGGGGTGGCTGGAGGCCCGCGCCTGGTGGACCTGCTTTTTAGTTTTCAATGACTCAGTCTTACCCATGTTTTAAGTTTATCCCTAAATGTTTCACATTTTTGATGCAATTATAAGAATTTTTAAATTTTCATCTTCCAATTTTGATAACTATTACATAGAAATACAGTTGATTTGTGTATATTGACCTTGTAATCTATAGCCTTGATGAATTCATTTATTAGTTACATTAGCTCTTTTATAGATTCCTGGGGATGTTCTACATACATAACATGTCTTTATGAATAAAGACAGTTTTCCTTCTTCCTTTCCAAACTGTGTGTCTTTTATATCTTTCTCTTGCCTTCTTGCACTTGCTAGAACTTTCAGTACACACAAACTGTGAGAATAAACTTTATTTACAACTTTTTAGTCTTTCACCATGAAGTGTGAAGATTGATGTAGATTTTTATACTTTTTTTTAATTAAATTGAGAAAATTCCCTTACTAATCTGTGAACACTTGTTTATTATGAATGGGTGTTGAATTTTGTTAATTGTAGTTCCCGCATCTATGAGATAATATTTCTCTTTTATTCTCTTTGTATGGTAAGTTACATTTATTTTTCAGATGTTACATCAACTGTATTTCTGGGATTAAACCCTCCTTACTCATGATGATTATCCATTTTAGATGTTGCTTGATTCCATTTGTTAACATTTTATGAAGGATTTTTGTGTCTGTGTTCATGAGGGATATTGGCCCATAGTTTCCTTTTCTTGTAATATCTTTGTCTGGGTTTCAAGTCATGATATGTTGACCTCATAAAAAATGTTGAGAAGTATTTTCACTTACTCTTTTCAATATAGTTTCTGTAGATTTGGTGTCATGTCTTTCTGTAATGTTTAAAAGAACTCACAAATAAAATCACTTAGGCTTACGGTTTTTTGGGGGGGTAAAGTTTTTAATTACAAATTCAGTTTTAAAAATAGCTATTGTGTAAATATTATTAATTATATCACATTTGATAGTGTAGTTTGATTAAATCAGGATCCAAAAAAGTCCATTCATTGCATCTGTTGCTATGTCTTTTCATCCTTTATAATCTATGACTTACCCTTCCTCTTTTTTTTTTCCAGCTCATCTTTAAAGGAACTGGCTCATTTGTCTTTAGAATTTTCCACGTTTTCTATTTTGCCTGTGGCATTGTACCTGGTGTCATTACTGTTTTTTCTGTTCCTATATTTCCTCTTCATTGGACTTAGATCTAGAGGTTTGATCAGATTCATTCAGTTTTTTTGGCAAGAATACATCATGGGTGGCTGTGGGCACATCACTAGAAGTTAAATATTTCTTGCCATCTGTTTCTCTTTGTAATGTCAGCAGCCATTGACTATGATTGTCTAGATCCATTATTTCATTAGTGGCTACAAACTGGTGAGAATTCTGTTACTCTTTTGGTCCTAGTAAACTTTAAAGAAAAACTTTCCCTCATCGACTATTTTCTTATGCTGGAAAGACTACAGAGTAAAGGCTGTTTATATAATAAAGACTTTGTTCTTTGTCTTCTTACCACTTTTCAAAATAATTAGTTGGCTCCCTAGAATCCTCCAAAGGTGACCAATGAGGTGTTTTGTTTTGTTGTATCATTATAAAGTAATGCATTGAGACATAATTGATATGTTTCAATCTCTGCAGTTACTGTTTTCATTGATGGCATATACATCCTGGACTTTAGCAGATAATACTAAATTCATTTTTCAAAGTGGTTGTATCAGTTTTATACTCCCAAGAACAGTATATTTTTTGAAGCATACTTGGTATTTTCATACTTTACTTATTTTGCAAATACGATTGGAGTATAAGGGTGTATTATTGTAGTTTCACTGCTATTTCTTAATTTTAAAAAATTTAGGACATTAAGTACTGACATTGTACTATAGATGAGTATAACTTAGCTGTCTTGTATTTTCCCAAGATATTTACTACTTCTTTCTTAATTCTCAGTATAATTATAATTTAGGTTTCAATCTACATTTATGATGATGATGATTATTATTATTATTACATTTTAGAGACAGAGTCTTGGTCTGTTGCCCAGGCTGGAGTCCAGTGGTACCATCTTAGCTCACTGTAACCTCAAATTCATGGCTCAATAGATCTGCCTGCCTCAGTCTCCCGAGTAGCTAGGACTACAACAAGCACGTGCCACCATGCCTGGATAATTTTTCTTTTTTTTCTTTTTTTTTTTTTTTTTGTAGACAGGATCTCTCACTGTGTTGCCCAGACTGGTCTTGAACTCCGCAAGTGAGACCATGTGGTATTTGGTTTTCTGTTTCTGAGTTAGTTCACTTAGGACAATGGTCTCTAGTTCCATTTGTGCTGCTGCAGAGGACATGATTTCATTCTTTTTTATGGCTGCCCAAGAGGAGTTTGTGCAAGCAATCCTGTCTCATCCTCCCAAAGCTTTAGGATTACAGGTGTGAGCCGCTGTACCTGACCGTATATTCATTATTTGATATGAGTATAATCATTACACATAATTTAGTTCACTTTGTATATTATGTTTATTTTACCTTTCTTCCACCTCTGTTTGTTTTTCATGGAGTCAATAATTGTCTTTTTTAATTCATTAGTTTCCTATGTATATATATATTACTAATTTTTCTAATAGAACTATAATGCTACCCTCAATTTTGCCAAACATCAAATAATCTATTAATTTTCCTTCTTTTTCTTTTTTGTTTGTTTGTTTTGTTTTGTTTTGAGACAGAATTTTACTCTCTGCCCAGGCTAGAGTGCAATGGTGCGATCTCGGCTCACCCTGCAACCTCCGCCTCCGGGGTTCAAGCAATTCTCCTGCCTCAGCCTCCCAAGTAGCTGGGATTACAGGCATGCGCCACCACGTTTGGCTAATTTTGTATTTTTAGTAGAGACAGGGTTTCTCCATGTTGGTCAGGCTGGTCTTGAACTCCCGAACTCAGGTGATCCACCTGCCTCGGCCTCCCAAAGTGCTGGGATTACAGGGGTGAGCCACTGTGCCTGGCCTTCCTTTCTTTCTTTCCTTCCTTTACTTTCTTTTCTTTCTTTCCTTTCTTTCTACCGTGGGGATATCAGATAGCCTTCCCTCCTGCCTCAGTCTGGTTTCACTGTGCTCTGCCTATTGCAGAGCTGTTGCGTTGGGTTCTCGTTCATTGTTCTTGGAATTCTTTTTCTCCTCCTTTGTATTAAATCCCGTTTCACCCTTCTCAAGAAAGAGAAATACTTACCTAATTATTCAGATTTTAGTGTGTGGAGTTGCTGTGGTTAAAAGTTCTTAGGAAAAAGTTATGACTGGTGTTCTCTTCTGTCCTTCTCTTCCATGGTGGGAAATGGGGTGGATGGCCTGGCAAGGTAAAGGGAATGGATAAATGATTGAATGGTAGAGATGTTGATAGAAGGACCAAAGGCCCAGCTCTCTTTCTCTCTTCCTTTCTGCCAGGGTACTTCCAGTTTGGAGTTAAAGCACCAGCTGTAGCCCAGAGAAACCCCACAGTAAGCAATGGGACTAAATGTTCTCTCTTGTTGTAAGTGTCTTGTTTTTTCTGGTTCCATTTTTCATGTGTCTGGATGACAATCTTGAGATCATAATTGCAGCATCTTAGATTCAGGCTTGGATGTAATGGGGGAAGGGCATGAGGTGGGCCAGTATTGGAAGAAAGCAAACATGGTTTGTTCTGAGACTAGTACAAGTAGTTTAGGAAAAATGAATATTTGTGTAACGGAAATTTTTCTGCATTAACATTTGAGGCCATGTGGATAACTAACAGTAAATATTACTGTGCCTTGATTTTTCCATGTCCCTTTTGTATTTATTGCCCCTAAGGGAAAACTTGTGGAGAGGACTAGCTATGGTTTGGGAAAGAACTCTTGAATTCTGTGGTCCCTTGGTCGAAGTACCATTTTATTTTTTATTTTATCATTTTATTTTAGATTCGGGGGGTATGTGTGTTTGTTTGTTAAATGGGTATATTGCATACTGGTGGGGATTGGGCTTCAAGTGTACCCAATACCCAAATAGTGAACATAGTACCCAGTAGGTTATTCTTCACCCCTTGCTCTCCCCCACCTCCCCACTTTTGGAGTCCCCAGCATCTATTAGTTCCATCTTTATGACCATGTGTACCCATTGTATAAGTGTATTTATAAGTGAGAACATGCAGTGTTTGCTTCTCTGTTTCTGAGTTAGTTCACTTAGGACAATGGTCTTCACCTTCATTCGTGTTGGTTCAAAGGACATGGACATGATTTCTTTCTTTTTTATGGCTGCACAAAGTACCATTTTTTTCTTTTTTTCAGATGGAGTCTCATTCCGTCGCCCAGGCTGGAGTGCAGAGGCCGATACTGGCTCAAGTGATTCTGGGTTCAAGTGATTCTCCTGCCTCAGCCTCCTGAGTAGCTGGCTGCATGCCACCATGCCTGGTTAATTTTTGTATTTTTCTTTTTTTTGAGACAGAGTCTCACTGTATCACCCAGGCTAGAGTGCAGTTGTGCAATCTTGGCTCACTGCAACCCCTGCTTCCAGGGTTTAAACGATTCTCTTGCCTCAGCCTCCCAAGTAGCTGGACTATAAGGCGCCCACCATCATGCCTGGCTAATTTTTATATTTTTAGTGGAGATGGGGTTTCATTATATTGGCCAGGCTGGTCTTGAACTCCTGACCTCGTGATCTGCCTGCCTCAGCCTCCCAAAGTGCTGGGATTACAGGCGTGAGCCACCACGCTCAGCCGATTTTTGTATTTTTAAGAGAGACAGAGTTTCACCATGTTGGCCATCCTGGTCTTGAACTCTTGACCTCAAGTGATCCACTTGCCTTGGCCTCCCAAAGTGTTGGGATTGCAGGTGTGAGCCCCTGCACCTGGCCTAAAGTACCATTTTAATAGTCCTGCAAATCTATCTTTTCTAACATACTTGATTTAATTGGTTAGATTGTCTCAAAGATTACAATATGGTGTTAAAATTACCTTCTTGTCTGTTATATCCTTTTGAGATGTTAGGACTTAATAGTAGCCGATAAACAATCAGAACTTTCCTGTGTAGAAAATTCGAAGTTCTCTAAATGGTCTGGAACAAGGGTCCCATAGCAAGAAATAAAAAATAATCTTTGCACTGCATAGCTGTTAAATTTTATAAATAAATATGGAATAGATGATGGGGCAGTGCCGAAATTCATTTTTCTTGGTTGCTAGTTTAAGAATAAATCAGGCTCAACAATGAAAAAGACACTTGCCCCCCAAAAATCATTTGTTGAAGCCCTAACCCCCATTGTGACTATATTTGGAGAGAGGGCCTTTAAGGGATGAATTAAGGTTAAATGAGGTCATAAGGGTGGGGCCCTAATCCAGTATGACTGGTGTCCTTATAAGGAGAGAGGCATCAGGGATGTGCTCACCTGGAGAAACGGCTATCTGAGGACACAGAAAGAAGGGAGCCATCTGCAAGCCAAGGAGAGGGGGCTCAAGAGAAACCAACTCTGCTGACACCTTGGTCTTGGACTTTCACCCTCCACAACTGTGAGAAAATAAGTTTCTGTTGTGTAAGCCACCCATCTATAGTATTTTATGGCAGCCTTAGCTGACTAATGCAGATACATAACTCACTCAAAAAATGAACAAAATTTGCATTTAAAAATGTAAAAAGGGCCGGACATGGTGGCTCTTGCCTGCAATCCTAGCATTTTGGGAGGCTGAGGTGGGCAGGCTGCTGGAAGCCAGGAGTTTGAGACCAACCATGGCCAACATGGCATGACATGTCTCTCCTAAAAATACAAAATTTAGCCGGGCATGGTGGTGCACGCCTGTAATCCCAGCTAGTCAAGAGGCTGAGGCATGAGAATTGCTTGAACCCGGGAGGTGGAGGTTGCAGTGAGCCGAGATTGTGCCAATGCACTCCAGTCTGGCTGACAGAGCAAGACTCTGTCTCAAAAATAAATAAATAAATAAATAAAATGGCAGTTAAAAAAAACTGCAAAATGTAAAATATGCTAATTTTAGTAATAATTATTTGAGTCCTTTATATGTCGCAAGCTAGGCATAATACTGTCTCAATCCATCACCCATACAAACTGGAGGCTTTGAGTAAAGTGTCATTCTCTACTAAGTGTATCCAAGGCTTTGTACTTTTCTTGCAACATTTCTTTAAAATTATTTCCCAATAAATTTAAAAAATATATATAAAAGGATATAGATGATGACCTGAAACAACAAAGCCCCACCCCACAAGTTTTCCCAAATTGAGGATATGCAACTCAGATCGAATGTGTATATTTATTATAATCTCCAAAATAATTTCACTTGGTACAACTGCTTCTTAAAATCATATCAATATCAGGCTCAGAATTTAATTACAACCAAGCAATTCACAAAAACACTTTGAGCAACAAAACATGCTTAATATTTCTTTGAGAAAGATCCTTCAGATATGTGTACAGCATCACTGGGAGTTACACAAAACTGTTACAAGGTGACCATTAAGTGCCCCAAATCTGCACTTCTGATATATATGAATGGCTAATGTAACCACATTTGGGAATCTTTACATCTCAAAATAAAGCTCTTTCTGATGCAACTTGCCATCCTTTAAAATTTTAAAGGATGTTCTTGGTAATTCCTTAGGAAAGTAAAACTACACACACTTTCAGGGAAACAATAAGCTGCTTAGATTTTTAAAATTTTTTCTATTATACACTTTAATTATGGGTTATTTATTAAAGACTTTAAAAAATTTATGTTATGTTTTAAAAAGTACCAATTAGTGAGGGAAAAAGTTGAAAACATTTACCAGCATGTTAGGTTCTCCTAAAATCACAGTTTTCTGGATAAATAAATGTAATATCACTAAACAATTTTCACTATGTATTTTATACATAGCCTGGAAAGAATAACATTTTGGACTGTAATTTTCACATCTTAAATAGTATTTTTTTCTTTATCCCTTTGATAATACTAAACTCTTTCTCCTAAAAATTTATATCTATTTTATAGATATCAATCTTACTATGAATTTTCAACTTTGACTAGAACTTGTTTATGAAAAATATCTAACATCTGCAACTTCAGCTGGTTATACTGGAAGGAGAGGGCTTGCGATAATTTTATTATACCTTGTATTAACAATAAACCTTCTCACAGAGAAGAAAATACTTTAAATACCTTAAATCATATGTACAACAATAAAAATTCACATTTCATGCTTTAGTGAGACACTTAAATCATCCATAAGGCAGTCCTCATAGTTTACTGGAATAGAGCCTTTCTAATATCTGGGCCTCTGCTGTGTGCCAAATACGACGAAGCTCTGGGTGTTAGGAAAGCAGCCAAACTTCTGCCATCCTCCTATCCAGTAGAAAAACTGATAGTAGGTCTTCCCAGCCATCAAGTTGTGACCACAATCCTCTGTCATAGTGGGGTATTAACCGATGTGCTGCAGGCCTCAGGACCCATGTGAGTCAACTCGATTGTCTGCAAAGTGCTCAAAAGCCAGGATGTTCTCTAACGTGAGTTGTAGGATGATGATAGCCCTTCTGAGCACAGCTAAACGTGACATGTATGTGTCTATTGCACAGGATTTTATAAGGGTCCAGAAACAGTACTGTATTTCTTTCCTTACCTATTATATACATTTTTCTGATAAGTTCAGTGTTTCACTGGGAAATGTGACTTGCAGGGAGCTCCCCTTAGGGGCAGGCCCAGCCCTGCCGCTTCCACCAACCTCATCCACCAGTAAGACACTCTCTGAGTCCTGACCCTGTGAAGAGTCTGAGGTCTCTGATATTCGCAAAGTCCTCAGCGAGGTGGTGTCTTTCTGGGCCAGGCCCATGCCAGGAACACCTGGAAGCAAATTCCTGCCTCCAAGGCCATTTTCACTGAGGTCAGGCAGTGAGAGGTCTGGCAGGAGGGTCTGAGATGTACTGCTGATCTCCTTCAGCTCCCGGGAGAAGAAGGAGCGAGAGTGGCCCGACATGGCAGAAGATGTCCTTCGACTGTCCGAGCAGTGCTGTCCGGAGCGCTCTCTGCGGGATCCGCCAATGCGGCAGAAGAGGCATTTGATCTTCTCTATTGCTTTACTGAGCACTGTCTTTCTCAGGAGGATATATATCCAGGGGTCTAGGATGGGGTTCACAGAAGCAATTCGGATGGCCTGCAAATCTGGATTTTTACTGACTTCTCGCTCCAAACTTGGCTGATATAACTGGTTGACGAATACTCGCACCTGCATAAGTGAAATCCGCACATTTAGATTTCATCATTCATCAACTGGGAAAACATATAAATGCTATGTCTACCTTAGCAATATTAAGAACCTGCCTTCATTTCTCAAGTTCCAGGAAAAGAGGAAGCTACATAACAAGCCTCAGAAAAACCAGTCATGGGCTGGGTATGGTGGCTCACACCTGTAATCCCAGCACTTTGGGAGGCCGAGGTGGGTGAATCACTTGAGGTCAGCAGTTCCAGACCAACTTTTCCAACATGGCGAAACCCCATCTCTACTAAAAATACAAACATTAGGCTGGGTGCGGTGGCTCACGCCTGTAATCCCAGCATTTTGGTAGGCTGAGGTGGGCGGATCACAAGGTCAAGAGATTGAGACCATCCTGGCCAACATGGTGAAACTCCATCTCTACTAAAACCATAAAATTTAGCTGGGTATGGTGGCATGTGCCTGTAGTCCCAGCTACTTAGGAGGCTGAGGCAGGAGAATCGTTTGAACCCAGGAGGCGGAGGTTGTAGTGAGCTGAGATCATGCCACTGCACTCCAGCCTGGCAACAGAGTGAGACTCCATCTCAAAAAAATAAAAACAAAACAAAAATTAGCCAGGTGTGGTGGCACATGCCTATAATCCCAGCTACTCAGGAGGCTGAGGCAGGAGAATCGCTTGAACCCGGGGGAGCAGAGGTTGCAGTGAGCTGAGATGGCGCCACTGCACTCCAGCCAAGGCCACAGATCTAGAATCTGTTTCAAAAAAAAAAAAAAAAAAAAAAGAAAAAGAAAAACCAGTCACTGGAAAAATGCAATTAATATGTTCTGAGTTAGTATGGCTTTAATATTTTTGTAACTATCTTATGATTATCTTCCCTAGAGCAAAGACAGTATACAAAAATGCAATGTGAGTGCAGGTCACATATGTATAAAGTGTTCTTGAGAAACATTTTATTAACTTCATTTCTGCGAGTGCTTTTAAGTTTTTGTAACTCTAATGAAGTATTTTTTTCCCCCAAAAGCTACTGATTTATCTTATTCCAGCTGTCATTTTACATAATTTAAAGGGAACTCATTTTATAAGTCAATTAACCATCTAATCATCAGAATAAGGCCAGATTCTTTTATTTTAATCTAGAAAGAATATGCTGAAAAGTTTTACACCAACAGCAGGATCTCCTGTCACCCAGAATGACCACAGAATAGTTTTCATTTTCTCTATGACTCTGTTCCCCAGTTATAGTAATCACGATGGATGAGTAGGAATTTGCTAAATTTAGAAGGAAGGACATCACATTTCAAATAGAGGTAGCTCCATGTGCAAAGTCATGGAAGAATGAAATGATATGTCAACATCTGGGAACTTCAAATGATTCAGCGAATGGAGCATGAATTTGTGTAAACTTACATGATCATTTTATTCCTTAGAGGAAAATGCATTTGTTAAATGTACATGTATATATATTTTTTGAGACCGGGTCTCACTTTGTCGCCCAGGCTGGAGTGCAGTGGTATAATCATTGCTCACTGCAGCCTTGAGCTCCTAGGCTCCAGCAATCCTCCTGCCGTAGCCTCCTGAGTAGCCAGGACTACAGGTGTGTGCCACCGTGCCCGGCTAACTTATTATTTTTGTAGAGATGAGGTCTTTCTATGTTGCCCAGGCTAGTCTCGAACTCTTGAGCTCAAGTGATCTGCCCGCCGCAGTCTCCCAAAGTGCTAAGATTACAGGAGTGAGCCACCATGCTCAGCCTCAAATTCACTCTTAAAGTATTATGATTTTTTTTTTTTTGCCTAGATATTACTTCTAATTCCACTGGGATCATTTATATAAAAATCTCATCTGCAATTCATATAGAAATAGTAGGAGTAATTCACATAGAAATAGAAATAGTAGTATAGAAATAAAAATAATTGCCATCTATCTTTAGTAATTATTTACTAATTATTTCTTGCCTTTAGTAATTATTTTAGGTTAGGGAGAAGAGGTTGAGTCTCACAGTCAAGGAAGATACATAAAAACCACAAAAAGGAGCAAGAAGAACTCACAAAAGCATAGCTGGAGCCATTTAACTAGGGGCAAATATCTCTAACAAGACTTGAGGACATTGCTGCCTTACTACATACAGCATAACAATGAATGACTCATGGTACATGAATCACCTAGAACAGGGATAGTTTAGTTGAGGCTGGTGTCAGTTCACAATGGAAAAGGCGATTCATTGACCATTTGCATGCATTCTTTTGGCACTTACTAGATGTAACAATATTTGGGTCGGGATATTTCAGAAAGATTTTCAACAATTTGGATAAAAGAAGAAAGTTTAAAATATTTGAAGAAATACATTTCATTAACCTGCAAAATTAAACATATTAAATTTATTCCAGAACAATACTGGATCAGTAAGGTAGAACTGCATTTCTATTTCTTCCTTAACTGGAATTTAGATCTTAATTAGCTATAGGTCTCTGATCCTCTATCAAAAGATTTTTGTTCATTTCATTTGTTGTTGTTTTGTTTTGAGAACTTACACTTATTGCAAAATCTGACCTAAACTTATTTTGGCAGCAAAAACTGAACTGAACAGACTGTGAAGCCATTTAGTTCAATTTATTCCACTTAGAGTGAATATTCCTATGTTCTGGTCCAGGAGTACTGTTCCAATTCTGATGAGGATATTACATATTTTGCAATATATTATTGATTACTTCTCTAAAAGCCAAGAAATTCTAAATTCTGAAACTCATCTGCCCCTAAATATTTTGGATATGGGATTATGGGCCTGTAAATCTCAGAGAATAAAATAGTCAAAGCCTCTAGCCAAGATGAAATTAATATCTTGATATTTGGAAGACAGCTAAATCAAGAACGAACTGGAATGAACATCAGTATGTAATATCGCCTCTTAAAATATTTTTAGAAACTATGCTGGGATAAATGATAGTAACAAGGCAAAGCATACTTGATTTAAAAAAAATCTTTACTAGTAGTAAAATAAAAATAATAAAATAAAAAATAATAAAAAATATTTTACTAGTAAAATAAAGCATCTTGGTTTCTTGCTTCCATAAACTTTGTGGTCTTCAGCTATGTCTGGAAACTCAGCAGTTCCCTCAACTGTACAGGCCTTTTCTCAGATGAGGTATTTGTTACTGAGACCCAGAGCTTTTGAGGAACTTAGGATGTCCCCCGCCCTGTTGGTGGCAATCTGGTCTGGACCTCCATGTTGCCTTTTCTGTTCTACCAGTCTGGCTTTCTGTTTAATCATTATTTCTTGACAATGGAGTTATTGGTAAAAAGCATGAGGTCTACATTTTATTCACATCACGTACTATGTTCCTAAGGGTAGAAGAAATGATGGATTTAAATCTGTTAGTATCAAGTCCTGTGTGTGGTCTCTGGAAAAGACCTACGGCCGGGTTTATGTGAACTTGAGCCTTCAAGCCTCCAGGTGGCAGTGTTGCTCCACTCGAGAGTTTCTGATCCTCCCTCCCTAATAAGCACTGTGTAAAGCCATCTCCGAGACTCGCAGAACAGAATTTTGGTTAAGTCTCAACCTGACGTTTCTGAGATTTTTGACATTGAAAATGTTTTATTGCTGGTTGCTTCTCCTGCGACAACCTCAAAGGAAACATGGCTACTACTGAAAGGAAGAAAATTTTTGAACAGTTAAAATGGAATTTGTAGCCATTCAAAGAAGTATATTAGGAGTTAGCATTTTAAAATTTCTGTGGCCTTTTAGAAAGGTCGGAATGTTGTAAAACAATAATAGGTTGTCATAATCAAAGGTGATGAGAGGCAAGGAAAGAATCATTTCTGTGCCTCATCTCATCTACAGCAGCAATGGATTTTGACTAGCATAGGAGGGAATGAAAGGAGGCTATATTAAAAGTATATTAAAATTATGGAAATGGGGGAGGAAAAGTTTACAATTAGTCCAGGCCACTGAACCTGGTCATTCAATGTCTTTTCAATAAAGGAGAATTCACAGGGTAGCAAAAGTATGAGTTTAAAGAGCAAAAGTTCAAATTTGGGTAAAAACATCCTCAAAAGTTGGTCAAATTGGAAAGAATCAATTTGAGTTTTACTTTGCAACATATCTCAGTTGAGACTTACTTCAAGTAGGGAAAGAAAAAAGACAAAACAAACAAAAACTCCACGCATCTTGCAATGTTTGAAAACATACAGCAACCTCTGCTTCACTTTAAAGGGGCTACTTGACTTGCTGTTTCCAAGAGGGCAGGGACAACCGCAGTTGAGATGGGAACATCTGGAGTAGTGCTTCAATGTCTTGTGAGCGGGTGAAAGCACTTTTCGGAATTCTTGTCTAACAGGCCCTATATGTTACACGACTAAACAAGTTCAGGCAGTTTTCAGTGTTGGAGGAGTGTGTTGCTGATAAAAAACCTCTGAGTCAGGACGGAAAAAAATCATTAAAAAAACTCACTGAATACGGCCGGGCGCGATGGCTCACGCCTGTAATCCCAGCACTTTGGGAGGCCGAGGCAGGCGGATCACCTGACATCGGGAGTTTGAGACCAGCCTGACCAACATGGAGAAACCCTGTCTCTACTAAAAATACAAAATTAGCCGAGCATGGTGGCGCATGCCTATAATCCCAGCTACTTGGAAGGCTGAGGCAGGAGAATCGCTTGAACCCGGGAGGCGGAAGTTGTGGTGAGCTGAGATTGTGCCATTGCACTCCAGCCTGGGCAACAAGAGGGAAACTCTGTCTCATAACAAAAACAAAAACAAAAAAACTCACTGAATACTAATGACATATCTCCTTTCTTCCAATTTTAAGTATTTTTCTTAGTAGCTGCTAATGTGTACATGTGGTTTGTTGTTCATATTGGCATATTACAGTATTCTAAATTATTTTATTTTAGAAAGAGTCTCACTGTGTCACCCAGGCTGGAGTGCTGTGATACAAACATGGTCATTGCAGCCTCAACCTCCTGGACTCAAGCAATCCTCTAGCCTCAACCTTCCAAGTAGCTGGGAAACAGGCACATGCCAACACACCAAGCTACATTTTAAAAATTATGTTATTCACACCTTTTTAGGATGATTAGAGATTAGGGTTCAGGAGCAGTGGAACATAACTTGCAGAAAATGCAATCAGTTCAGAAGAAGACGTGGTGACAAGAAAGCTGTAAGGAGGCTATATGCTATAGAGATAGATGCCCAAGCTTTGGAAGCAAACAAGCCTCTGTTCAAATCCTGGCTCCACTCCTTATAACATAGGTACAAATGATCAAAGTGCTTAGCACAGCGCAGCACCTATCATAGAACAGGTATGTTGGCTCTCATTACGTTTTTTGAACCCATATGTGGAAGCTTGCCCAGTGTGGAATATATCAATAATTTGAAAACTGTAGCTTAGAGGTAGCTTTGGGATACAGTTAATAATATGACATCAAAAACATGTACTTCCTACTTAATAATCTGTTTGCAGGGAATGTTGAAGAAAGAATGTTGAACTCTTGATTAGACAGATTTAGTAATCGACTGTCAAAACAGTAGTAATGCTTTCCAATAAGTGACAAGATCTGTAGCTGGATTTGAATGTGTGTGCTACTTGTTCTGTTCCAAGCACATAAAAGGAATTATCTGTATGTGCTCAGTTATCCCACTGCCTTGTGAAGAGTCCAAAATTGACGCAGCTGTTACTAGAAGTTCTTATCACTTTCTTTTTTTCAAGTAAAGAATAGTGGAAAGAATTCTTGACTGGGTGGTGTGTAGGAGAGCTTGGTTCTTGTTCCTTCTAGGCCACTAACTGGCCATTTGTAGAAGGCAAGTTAAATCTCTACAGGCTTTATAGGTCAACCTCTACACTGAATGTTTCTTTTTTGTTTTGTTTTGTTTTGTTTTTTAAGCTCTCACATTGAATGTTCTAATAGGAGACTACAAGAATCACTTCAGCGCTGAGAAAAAAAAAAACTTGTTAGGAGATATTCAATACAAACAAATTGACAGGTCAGCAAAGCATGGTGAAATGAGCATTAGATGAGGACTCACCTATAGCTACCCTGTAAGTTGCAGAATGATATAAATTCTTCATTTGCAGCTGGGAAAACTGAGGTGCAGAGAGAGTGAAAATACTGGTCAGCCCTACTTTCTTCTTAGAGCTTTTCAAGATTCAAATGAAATGCCAGATGTGGAAATAACTTACTTTTATGGAACTCAATAGTCTTCAAGTTACTACTACTGGGTCTACAATTTCATGTTATTACTTAAAACTTGCTTCTGGGCATTGCCATTTTTTAAACTTAGCCAAATTTATTTGAACAAATCCAGTCTTTTAGATTCTGTTGTAGTCATACCCAAATGTATGGCATTTCTCTTGTATGTGTAGATATGCTTCACACTCATCTGACATCCCATCAGTTGTTTTATGACTCCACTTCCAGTTTGCCTACAGTAAACAAAAGTATATCTATTTACAAAGTTTTCATCTGTCCTTATAAACTTTTGCTGATCAAATGCTGGTGAAAGCTTTATAGAGACGACTAGTTTACAGTAAGGAACCAAATAAACACTCACAGGAAGTATTTTCCTAAGAATCTAAGTTTTACTTCACTAAGGCAGAAGATTAATCAAATTAGCCATTCTGCCCCTAGCTGAGATAAATATTTGTTACTTCAGAGTTAAAAAATAAAAGAAACAAGTAAGCAATAAATACAGTTTTGGGTTGCTTGTGTATGGGGGAAAATGCCCTTCCAAACCCTATAATAACTGTTTAGCCCTGAGGCAAAATATTTGATTATAATAATCACCTTAATATTCATTAGTAACTGAAAAATTAGGCACTAGAAATTCATCTAGCTACAGCATTTAGCACCAGGACCTTAAGGGGCTGTCTTGCTTGCATATTTCTAAAGAATGCAATCTTTTTTGTTTATCTGAAATGTAGACTCTCACTTCTTGTTCTCACAAAATTTTGGAAGTTCTCACTTCCAAAATTCTCCTATATTTAAAAAAACCCTGAGACTGGTTATAAATAGAAGAAAGGACAAAATGACAAGAACCACCTACCCATTACATCTTGTCATGTGATGTTCCTTGTAGATCATACTTACACCTTCTCTGATCATTCATTGTGACCCAGTTCAAAGAATTCTGAAGGTTCAGCACAGTTCCTTATATCCACAACTAATTTCCCAACCTTTCTCAAATTTCCACTCCAATCTTAGCTCTATTTATGAAACATGTATATTTTGGATAGCAAATTAAATTTTATTTTTTATACTAAACTCAATACCAACCCCCTCTAAGAGCTGTAGTTCTTTCTTCCCTGGTGTCCAAGAGGCAAAACCTTGGCTGCTTTTCAATGGCTGCTTGTTTTCCTTATGTATTATATCAAGCTTTCTGAAATTCCAAGTAAGCTATATTTGCTTTGTTGGCCTTTCCAAAGCATTTAAAATAATTCCAACGCTTTGATTTTCCTTAAATGGGATTAGCAACCACTTGATTTGATAAAATTAGATGCTTCATTAGTTTCTTTGGAACTGAAGATAGGCTCATCTGCTTTCAATATCAGAGAGTTCTGAGCTTTAATCTTAATTTATAATATGAATATGAAAACATGAAAAAAGAAAGTTGTAAAAGGAAGCCAAGGAAAACTGTATTTGCAGAAGGGTTTTCAATTAGTTCAGTAATTGCTGAATTGTGGGGGGGTGGGGGGGGGGTAGTATAATGAACCCATCATTTATCACTGATTTATAAACCGATTCTGAAATTAGATTTTAGTACCCAAAACTAAGGGTGACAAACTGATGCCACTGCTATTTGTAGGATTCCTTATTTCTCACAAAGCTACATAAATACTTGACTAATGGGATTACTTCTTAATTGAGCTAGTTTCAATTTTCAGGTTAAGATTACTTAAAATTTACATCATGTTACTAACATTATACAGGTGGACAGTATTTCTTGTTAGTTAAAATGTGGTTAATCTGCAAACCACAAATACAGCTCCTATAATTTCTCGCTTCTAGGTCCTCAAATAATTTTAAGGCTTTGTGTAAGGGCCCTGAATCTTAGGTCCAGGTCTACCACTTCAGCCCACGAGGTGAATTAAGCCTTGTATGTCTTTCTAGAAGAAAATAATTCATCCGTGGCTGTGCAGAAATCCATAGCTTTACAGGCTTACTTCCAACCAAAACACATATAAAGTATGTGCATGTTGCTAACCTTCTAGCTCTAATTCCTCTGTCCCTTTAAGTGGATGTTCTGAGAATAACAACCATTCACTTTGTCATTTACTGTTCTGTAAAACACAAGGCAGAGGCCCAGGAACAGGGGCCCCATCAGGAGCGGAGTTGTTTTTGTCCAAAATCTCACTTTATTCTAGGTTGCCATTACAGACAGTAAAATGTATTTATGTGGCTCAAGTGTGACTTAACTCTGTAAATTATATTGGGTCCTGGAATGGCTTAAAGGCTCTTATGGCCAATTATATTTATTACTGTTTATACAAATTGGTAAGAAGCTACTGTATTCTGGCTCTCAGCCCCCTCTAAGTTCCTTCCATTTACAGTCACTTTTATCAGAGATGTAATATTTCTACACCAAAGATCCCTGGACAGTATTAATAAGGAAAAGGAAGGAATGATAGCCCATTACATTTTATTTTCTCTTGTTCCCAATAAGCATAAGAAAAAGCAGTTATCTCTTTTTGAGTTGGTAGTTTAGAATTTCCAGGAATGCGGGGTTTTGGAAGATGGAAGAACTCATAACTAGTTGCTTTCAAGAGAAACTCTAGATAAAGTATTGCATTCTTCTGCCCATCTGCTTCTGGTGCATTCCATTTTAGTCAGAGGCAAAGTAAAGAACTAGGTAGGGTTTGAGCCTTTCTGTTTACCATATTTTAAAAGTTAATCCAAAGGCAATTCTTAAAAGATGAACTAAAAATGAAGTGTACCAAAACTCCAACCCACGCTTTACAAAGGCCAAAATGAGAAGTGTTCTAGGAGGGAGACGTGATGTAATAACACATGAGCTGGGTCTGGCCTCAGACGGGCCAAAGGTCCATTACAAGCTGTAGAGCTTTGGCTTGAAGAAACGAAGACAGCCATCTCTAAATCTCGGTTTCTCTAAAATGGTACCGTTTCTTGCACAGTTGTAGAGAATTCAAATCCCATACCCCATGTATACCAGCTTTTCCATAATTAGTCACCCTGAGAAACTTTGCTTTCCTGGCCTACACAGAATGAAAGAAACTGAGTCTGGACCCTGCCCGGTGTATGAATTAGAATTTGTGTGCTTTAAGCTGCCCTCCCAGGGCACACCATGGTAGAGCAGGGAGCCTAGCTTGACTCTGTAGGTTTGGCTGGATGATTTTCAGCATATCATTCACTCCCTCAGTGAAGTGAGGGAGTTAGACTAAAACACCTCTTGATATCTCTTCTAGCTTTAAAATTCTACGCAATCCACCGGGGGGAAAAAGTAAAAAAAAAACTTGCATAAATCAAAACACCAAAAACCCCACTTTCCTTAGAAATGGTTTACAACGAACAGATCACCATCCCTGACGTTTCAGGTTCTGCAGTTCACAGTTCACAGTACGGAGGAGTGGGCTAAGTTACACTACAGCAGGTTCCCCTCCACATCTAACAGAGGGGGTGGGGGGTTTTCTTGGAAGACTCGGCCAATGTCAGGCAGCAAGGGGTAAGGGCTGTCCCGGTAGAGAAAAAAACCCAGGCTTTCGGGAACATAAACTGGGGGATGTGGGGGCAAAGCACCTGCTAAAGCTCATTAGGACTGGGACTTCAAAGAGGGTTGGGCCCGCTCTGAGAAAGTGTGGGAATCCCAGCCCCGACCTAAAGGAGACACGTTCACTGCCAAAGACTGAGAGGGAAAGCGGGGAGCGGGGAACGGAGGAGGGAGGTGGATGCGAGAAAAGGGCCGGGTGGGGCCCCAGCCCTGGTCACTCACCACGAGCGGGATGGAGCAGATGAGCACCACCAGGGAGGTGGCAATGAGTAAGATGACCATCTGGATCTCGGCGCCCGCGATGCGGCGGAAACTCCGGCGGCGGCGAAAGTCGCTGAGGCGCGGCAAGCCTGGGGAGGCGGCGGGGTGGCCCCGGGAGACAACCGAGGTCACGGCCGTCGCGGCCGCATGGTGCTGCTCGGTGCCCAGCGAGGTGCGGCGCATGAACTGGCGGTGCATGCGGAGCAGCGCGCCGCACACAAGCACGTTACAGAGGACGGTGGCGAGAATGAGGAAGGAGCTGAAGCCCGCGTACATGTAGGAGTAGGCAGCGTGCGCCGTCACGTTGGTGGTCCAGTCGATGAAGCACCAGGTGTCTGGGTACTGCAGCCGCGAGCTACCGAGGCCCATGTTGGGCAGCGCGCAGAAGAGCACGTTGGACGCATAGACTGCAAAGAGCGTGAGGCCCGCCAACCGCTTGTCCACGTAGTGGCTGTAGAAATAGGCGTGGTTGATGGCCAGGTAGCGCTCGACACTCATGGCGCAGATGATGCTAAGGCCGGACAGGCTGAAGAAGAGCAGAATGAAGGTGCTGTACTCGCACAGCGGCTGGCCCCCGGGCCATTGGCCCTTCATGTACGTGGCGATGGTCACCGGGCTCACCAGCAAAGTGCCCAACAGGTCGGTGACAGCCAGCCCACATACCAGCGTGTAGAAGGTTGTCTCCTTCTGCTCCTTGCGCGACTTGCACAGCACCACGATGGCCACCAGGTTGCCCACCACCCCGAAGATGAACATCACCGCCGGGATGGTCACTGGGCTGTTCAGCCGGTCGGGGCTCAAGGAAGTGGACGCATTGACCCCGGGAGTGGACATGATAGTGGCTGGCGGTGCGCAGCCTTGGAGTGCAAGGCTGGGTCTGGGGATGGTAGAAGAGAGACAAAGCTGCCGTGAGCGGAAATTACCACTTGTAAGGTGTTAGACCCGCGCCCAAGAAACGATACACTGATAAGCCAAGGGGAGCAACTCGATCCTACTTTCTGGATTGTAGCCACTTACCAACTGCGGCCACCAAAATCTCTAGGCTCCTGATACGTCCTGCCAGCAGCACACTCTTGCTGACATTAATATTTATAAACTGCTTCTCCCATTCCTCTTCCTCCCCTCAACCCAACTCACTCCATTGCCAAGATGAATAAGAGCCATCTCAAGGGAAAAGTAGCTCCCTATTGCTATTCCCGATAGATTCTGAGTCAATGAAATTCTCACTGAAAACAAGTTACAAAAGCAATTTGGAGAGCGCACTCTTCCCTTCTTGGCTCTCTTCGGCGAGCGCCGCATCTCCGCGTTCGCTACCCGTTGACCCCAACGCCAGCCCAACGCCATCTCACCTGTAGCAGCAGCAGCGGCGGCAGCCTCGCGAGCCCCCAGGGTCAGCTCTCAGATGTCCTGGCCCGCCTCCAACCTGCTTTCACCTTGTCCCGCTAAGTCTGGAAATTGCCAAACCTTCGGCTTCTCAGAGCCGGTCTCAGTGGCTGCCGATTTTTGGACACTGAGGTCAGAGTTGCCAGCTTTCAAAAACTTGGGAAACAAGAGGGGCAGCTGGATGGGTCAGTGAAGAATGGTGCTGGATTTCTTGTTCGCTATATATTTTTTTCCTTCAAAGACGAGTCCCAGCTTCTCAGTGCCCGCCGGTCTCGTCCGCTGGAGGACAGCGTTCAGGTGTGAGGCCACGCGCGCAGGTGGCGCGGAGCCTCGGTCCCCAGTTCTGGCCGCCCTCCGCCCCAGCCACGGGCAGCACGGGCGGCTACCGGAGTTTGCGGCTGCCGCTGAGGCCGCTCCTGGCTACCTGGGGGCGGCTCGGGGTCCACTCTGCCCGAGGCTCTGGCCTGGGGCTGTTCATCTTCCTCTCGGGCTGCCGGGCTTGGAGCTCCGCTCTCGCCTTTCCACCCTCTGTACAAACTTTTCTCCTCCTCCAAGTTTCCCTGGCGGAGGCGGAGGCAAACCGTGCGCTGCCCGGACGCCCATTGGCCGGACTGGAAGGGGGCGGAGCGCGTCCTCCCTGGGCGCCGCTGGGGAGCCCGGCGGGGGGCGGTGTTCGGGCTGGGGCGGGGCTGGGCTGCGTGGGGCGGGGCTGGGCTGCGTGGGGCGGGGCTGGGCTGCGTGGGGCGGGGCTGGGCTGCGTGGGGCGGGGCGGGGCTGCGGGGGGCGGGGCGGCTGCCGTGGTTTTCCCGCCCTCTGAGCTGCTGAGTGGGAGCCGGGAGGAGACCCTGGGAAGCCCCGGTGCTTTCCCCGGCAACCGCTTAGCCGCTCCTGTACTCGGCTTCCAGTGGGGCTACTACTGAAACCAGCGACCCTTTCCGCCTTGCTGCCTGCCGCTTGGAGTGGACTATTTCTTGAACCTCCTGCCCGCGGGCCGCAACATCTAGGTCGTGGAAGAGAGGGCAGTTGCTTTAGCATTCTACCTAGGGTTGGCCGAGAAAGGAGGAGAAATGGGGTGTCTGTGTGCGCTAGCGCGTGCGCCCCTGGGTTAGACTTGGGTGCGCCCAGCGGACGTGGTAGGTGGGTGAGTGGGTACCAGGTTGGGCGGGGAAATAACGAAGAATCCATCCTCTCACCATAAAAGGAGTTGGAGTAATTTGGCAGTGACCGGGCTGCGGGCTGCGCTTGGTAGGGCACCCCAGGCGAAAAAGGGAAAAAAAAAAAAAAAAAGAGGAGGAGACAGTGACTGCAGCCTCTCCCGGCGCAGGTGGCAGAACCTTGCAGCTTTCGAGAGGTGGAGCCTTGGTGGGGTTGGGAGGACTGCCTAACTGCGATCTTTTTCTCCATTCTCTTTCCGGGGAACTTCTCCGCCCTGAAAGGGTAGAGTGAACTTCATGCCTTCGGCCGTGTTATACTCGTTAGACCCCATTCACCATAAATCCTTTGAAAGACTAGTGGAGGGTGAGAAGGGGGTTTGAAAGTCACTGGGGTAAAGGAATTCTCCAAGCACCACCTCATGATTAATTCTTGGAAAAGCCTGTTTGCGCGGCCCTTACAATTAGTTTGACTTGTCTAATGGTGAAGTTTTTCTCTGTACTCCTTCTACTCTGTTTTCTAAAACTAGAACTAAAAACTTAAAAAATTGTAAAACTTCATGGTGTAATTAAAACCCCTTTACCATTTTTTTTTTTTAAAGTAAGATTGTGTGGCCCTATTGCACAATTTAAATTCCTGGAAAAACCTCTTCCCATCTGCAGTGTACAAGCATTTTAACATATGTCTCCTCACAGGGTAAGTACATAACTGGATTCTTTTATATGATAAGCAGGTACCCATTTCTTAAATGTTATTTCTTGAATGAACAAACCTCCTAACTGGTTCTTCAGTTGGTCTCAGCAACACATGGGTAATAGGAGAAACTAAGAGGACTTTCCGATTTCAAGTAATTACAGGTCATAAAATATCCAGAATCATATTTACTTGCATAAGGCACTATATGGATATATTAAAATAGAATTATTCTGTTTATACTATTAATAATATCAGAAGGAAAAATACATATTTGTTAGCCAGTATTAAAAGGATTGATGGTGATTGGTCATTTTCTTAGAATCTTCTTTAATCAGCACTCTAACTACTTCTATTGTTGATGCTTCCTTTGAACAGTAACCTCTAGGACTGTGTCAGCACAGAAAACAAATCAACATTAGAGAAAAGGAAACTGCACACTCTGCACCGTTCCTCACTAACCACATTGCTTTGCTATCACTCATGTCAGTTGCTTGTCAGTAAATATATGGAGGGGAGGCTGGGAAGTTCCTTATACTCACTTTCTGCTAATACAAATATATTTTTTTCAGTTTTCTTTCCATATGAAGCTTGTAAAAGAGACAACAATTGGTTGCTATTTATTAATTTAAGTATGATGAAGAATATATTACATATAAAAACAGACGCTGCTGAGATAATTAATAACTGTTACAGGTATTAGCATGTCATTGACAAACCAGACTTGTTATCAATTGAGCTATTCTTCTTACTAGTCCTTTGAATTTTCTTTCTACAGTAGCTTTAGGAAGAAGAAAAGTAAATAACCTAATACTCAATACTAAAAAATTGTAATGAGGTTTATCTGTAGTCTCTTTTGTTATGTGATTCTTAAAACTTAAATGTAGCTTTCAAAAGTAGAAGTTGAAAGTTTCGGTAACAAATTATTTTATTTTCTTAGTTTGAAAAACTAGGACAGTAGAATTCAGTTTCTCTCACACTCTGCCAGGAATTTGCATTGCAAAAGGAAAGGAAGAATTGCCATAATTATGTGGGCAATTCTTGTCATTTTTTTTCAATGAAAAGATTTTTATTCTAAGCACTTTTAAAATTCTCCCTCGCAGTTTCTGCCACAATCCCTGCTTCTCTATGCTGGAAGACCCCAGTTCAGTTCTTTAAAACTGTCGTTAAATAGCTCTGAAGGTTTGACCTACTCAGGAATTGTCTGATCAGTTTAATTGCTCTGTTCTAGCTAATTATTTGACTACTTTTTTGAGTAAACATATTCAGGTGGGAACCCATTTGTAAACAAAGGCTGCTTGGGAGCTAGTAATCACTTTTAGTTTTCCTTGGATCAAAGGAAATATGGGACAGACAGGACCTGGGCTCAGCCAGCAGGAGTGGGGTGAGAAAGGGGATCATTTCCAGGAGGAAGGCAGCAGGATGAGTCAGATCTGGCCTGGACCCCTTCCTGAGCCACAGCTGGCAGGATCTTAGAGCATTCCTGAAGCACTAATATTCATGTAGCAAAGCCTGGGCAAATTGTGTTTGCTTTTGTCTTTCATGACAGGCCATGCAGAGACTCAAAACAGAGTGTGAAAGGCATCTATCAGGTACAAATAACAAAGTACCCTTGGACACATTTACCCTCCACAGGCTCATCCAGTTGGTTCAGTGGATTACAAACATGGCATTCACCTAACCCTAAGATGACTGCCCTCCCTTTTTAGTGGTACATTTCAAATGTGTGGCCTCTTAATTATTTTCATTTTCTAAGCATTTTCTAAGCATGATTTTCATTTTATGCTGAGTCCAATGCCTGGAGCTGACACCTATCAGTGGTGTGATTAATTCCCCAGCATCTTCATGTGGCGATAAACTACTGCTGTGGAGGCTGGCCACTACCTACTGATTGCTTCAGGCTGCCCTGACAGCCTGCTCTGACAATTACACTCCTCAAAGTAATAGCTTCCTGTTCTTTTATTCTGCTGTCTCCCCTTTTTTCCCTCCAGTTTCACTACACCCCCATGTGGATTGGACCAATGGGCAAAGAAAGGAGATTATATACCTGCAGTGGCCCTCCCCCCTTTTTTTTTGAGATGGAGTCTCACTCTGTCACCCAGGCTGGAGTGCAGTGGTGCGACTTGGCTCACTGCAACCTCTGCCTCCTGGATTCAAGCAATTCTCCTGCCTCAGCCTCCTGAGTAGCTGAGATTACAGGCATGCGCCACCATGCCTGGCTAATTTTGTAATTTTAGTGGAGATGGAGTTTCACCATATTGGCCAGGCTTGTCTCGAACTCCTGACTTCGTGATCTACCCCCGCTTCGGCTTCCCAAAATGCTGGGATTACAGGCATGAGCCACCACGCCCGGAGTAGCCTACTTTTGAAGATACAAGTGGAGAAATAAAGTCTTACTAGTTCAGGAGTCTCCGTACAGGAGGAAGGACCTTCTGATTATATTTCAGTTTCTTCTCATACCCAAATTGCTGTATGTTTTAGCAATGTGGAGGATGCACAGAAACTTCCTGGCTTAATCAACAACAGCAGCATCACCTGTAGCTCATGTTAGTTTATCACTTTCCATAGCACTTTGACACTGGTGTTCACATGCGCTTTTATTGTCAATCCCCTGAGGAGGTTAGGTAGGTGTGACAGAGACTGCTGTGTTTCACCAAATCTTGTTTCCATTTCCTCTGGAACACATAGCTTGGTATTATTTCCCAAACTGACTTCCTGTGGTGAGGTGCAGCTCATGTGACTGAATTCTCGCCAATGGAATAGAGGTAGAATTGATGTATGCCACTTCCAGGCTTGGTCCCTAAAAGACCCTGGTCCTCTGTGCTATCTTTCGTCCTCTGCCAACACAGTACAGGTCCCGGGTATATGGCAGAGCCACTAGATAGAAGGTGACCTGGCCTCTGAATGCCTATATGGATCTCATTCAAATCCCAGCAGCCCTCACTGGATGATGAAGTGAATGAGAAATAATCCACTGAGATTTGGGGGGCCCCTTGTTTCAACAATTAGCCTATGCTGACTAATTTAGTACGGTTGATGTCATCTTCCTTCAGTGAGTGAGAATGTGGGCACAGAGATTCTATGTGGCTTGCTCAGAGTAACAAGAATTAGTAAGAATAGCTGAAATTTATCCAGTGCTCAGCCTATGTGAGACATCATGCTAACTGCAACATGCATATGCTGTCGAATTCTCACAGCAAACCTATGAGGAAGGTACTAGGCAGTCAGATGCCCCTTTCACAGATGAGCAAACCAAAGTTTGGGTAATGAATGCTGGGAGTGTGTTTTTTTTTGTTGTTTTGTTTTGTTCTTTTGTTTTTGTTTTTGTTTTTTTGGCAGGGTCCCATTCTGTCACCCTGTCACCCAGGCTAGAGTGCAGTGGGGCGATCTTGGCTCACTGCAACCTCCACCTCCTGGGCTCCGGTGATCCTCAGCCTCCCAAGTAAGCCAGGACTACAGGCAGGTGCCACTATGCCTGGCTAATTTTTGTATTTTTTGTGGAGATAGGGTTACCCCATGTTGCTCAGGCTGGTCTCGAACTCCTGAGCTCAAGAGATCCACACACCTCCACCTCACAAAGTGATGGGATTACAGGCATTAGCCACCACACCCAGACCAGGTGTTGTCAGTTTTGAAAGGCTGCCCAGCAGCTGAACTCCTTTTCTGTTAGTAAGAATCTTCCATTGCATAATATTATTTGGAGGCAAGACCTAGCCTGCCATGAGAGAAGCTAAATGGGCTGGATTTTCTCCTTCCATCCCCTGCCAGGACTTGAGCATATGACCTTTGCTTTTCTTATCAGATACCACTGTTTAGAAATTTAATCTTGAAGGAGTGGCACAAAGACATAAGAGCAATTTCAGAAGTCATTCACAGCAGCAGTTTGTTTGGGGCTCGTGGTGTCAAGGGTCCTGTAGTGATAATGGCTGTTGGTTGAGGCATGCTAACTACTTGGTTAGGATGGTGCAACCTTGGCTGAATTTCCTGCTGGCAGCCTTCCTGTTGACTCTTTGTGTAATTGGTTGTCTTTCCAATAAATTACTTTCCTACTTATATTGACCATGCTCAGTTTCTGTTGCTTGCAAATAATAAGCCTACCCAAGACAGAAAAATTGAGTAAACTCTCTAAGATCACAGTTCTGATAAATGGTAGAGCAAGGATTTTAATCTAGGTCTCCTTGATCCCCAAACGTGTACCCCTAACCTCTATGTATCTTAACGTAAACTCGACCTCAAACCACATAACTCTTAGTCCTCTTTTTTCTCCCTCATTGCCTTTGGGATAGAGATAATCTGGGTTCAAGGCCATAGTAGGTAAGTTGCCTAAGGCTTAATAAAAAGGAGTTTTCATTAAATGGATCATTTCAAAGATTAAGTAATATACTACAAATAAGATGTCTGGTACATATTAAAACATTAAAAATATTAGCCTATTATTAGTTATGTTTTCAAAACTCACTTCTAATGATTGTGTAGTTTTTGGCCATAACGTATTTAGAGGGCATTGTGATAAATTGAATATATATAACTTTGATGGAACTGATTTTTGCCTGGGCCTAACCCCAAATATCCAAAGACTGGTTGTGTACATAACCACAAAGAAGGAATTAAGATAATTATTTAGATAACTTAGACAACCCCTCCCTTCCTTTTGATGAGAAGGAAAGAATTACTTTCAGTGAGATGATTTCTATTGCCTACTTACACTGCATAAATTCAGTAAGATTATTGCTTAGGGGCACATTTAGTATTGACTATGCAATTACAGTGTAGCTGTTATGGAGGAAAATTAGTGAATTTTACCCCAGACACAGAATTCACCTGGTTTTCTCCCAGAATATGTTTCTAATTTTTAATTTTGAGATGTCTGTAAGAAAAACGGAGGCACATTTATTTGGAGAGATGAATGCGAATCTGCCTGGAAACAAGGAATGAGTATGATGGCATTAAGGGGGTGGGGTGGGGTTGGGGGTGGGAGGGAGAGTTGAGAGAAGGACTTTTTCAGTTAAAGTGGAAAGAAAAAGAACAAATGTCTTTGTAAGCAAAGATGTATTCAGGAAGGAAGCTGCTCTTTGACGAAGGACTCAGGTTGCCTTGTCAGAGACTATAGCTACGGAGTCCATTTCCCTGGCATCAGCTAATCTTGAGCACAACTGGGACCCTGTCTTGCAAAGACTGCCAGTGCTCTAGCACAATCCTTGGCACAGCAAGAGTGGCATGAGCATTCAAGAAATTAACCCCTTGATCTTTGTGATCCATACAAGTTCCATTTTGTAGCTAGTCTCAAACAATCTCTGCTTATAATACCTATATACATGTAGATACACACCTAACCTGAAGACGCATGGGCACATGTCACTGCCCTCACCCCACCAATAAACATGTTCCTCATGCATTTTCAGACATAGTTCTCTCCAGTTGACCTAGAACACAGAGAAGTGTGATGTTTTCATTCTCCAGTGAGCAGGGGGCATTTGCCTGGTATACTCATTGTGTTTGAACTGGCCAACCACAGAAATTTCTTCCTTTCTTCTTTCCATTCATTCATCCATTCAACAAGTGTTTATGGAGAGCCGACTGCATATAACTCTGTGCTAGCCTCTGAGTTCGCTCACTGAATAAAATAGATAGTCCCTGCCCCCATATAGCATACTGTGCAGTAGGGGAAAGCTTTCAGTCCAGAAATGGAAACAGACATTGAATGTACAAATAAACACACACAAACATACATTTACACACTCTGATCAATGCTGTGAAAGAAAAGAACAGGACAGATTTCCTTTAGATTTGAGATCAGGAATGGACATTCTGAGGAAGTGGCACATTCTGAAGAAGGGTATTGTTTGTTTCTCTTCAAAATACCTCTCTTGTTAACAACAAGAATAGTTTCTCTTCCACCCCAAGAACAGGAAGCAGTAAGCACTTTCTGGCTCCAGGCCTCATATCTACTCTGATGCCTCAGAGAAGACGGTTGAGATCCTTCAGGCTAAGAACTGGAGCACAGAACATTTTTGGGAATTCAGAGAGTGCATCTTGAGGAAACTAGGAACTGGATATGTGTGAGTGAGAAGCTTTGAAATATAGGAAACTATTCAAGTTTGAAAAGAGGAACTTATGACTCAAGAGAATCTGTCACTTAACTGTGTTGCCTAGTGAACTGCAACAGAAGTCCAAATCTCTTCACTGGTGGGGAGGAGAAATGAAGTAGGGTTGTTTTCTGACGATAATACCAATATCACAATCTGTTGAAACTCAAGCCAAGAATAAGTTTTAGGCCTGGTGTGCTCCTTGCCTTCCAGGTTAATGGGTTTGGATCACAGAGGAAACTCAAGAGTTAAAACTCTGCTGCAGTTTAAGAAGATCTGAAGATGTGAAAGTCTGAGGAAAGTCAGCTCCTTCAAAATAAATGAATTAGACAGGCTGTTTTTTTTTGTTTGTTTGTTTGTTTGGTTCTTGTGTTTTGAGACAGAGTCTCACTCTGTCACCCAGGCTGGAGTGCAGTGGTGGGATCTTGGCTCACTGCAACCGTCACCTCCGTGGTTCAAGCAATTCTCCTGCCTCAGGCTCCCAAGTAGCTAGGATTACAGGTGTGCACCACCACGCCTGGCTAATTTTTGTATTTTTAGTAGAGACGAGGTTTCACCACGTTGGCCAGGATAGTCTCAATCTCCTGACCTAGTGATCCACCCGCCTCAACCTCCCAAAGTGCTGGGATTACAGGCATGAGCCACTGCGCCCAGCCAACTTATGCTTTTTTTTTCTTTTTAAAAGCTACAGTGTTTGATGTAACAACAAAGGAGATTTGATTTTTCATATGAATACCATTTTTGTTACTATAAGTTTTTCTGATGCCAAATTATATTTTGAGTATATTTTTTAAGAAAATTATTGATTGTATGTTAAAAGAGTCATAAAATTTGCCTAAAGCAGATCTGTAGAAAGATTAACTTGTTTAATCTAACCAAAGAAAAGTAAGCGCCTATTGAAGACATCTAATTTGAGGGCTGAGAAATCAAATGTAGACTTTTTTCTCTGAATCCTGAATTAATGTAAAAGTGTCAGCTGTTAAGAACTAATAAATTTTTGCTGAACAGCATACACTTCTCAAAATTATCTTGCTATCTTAATGATATGTCTTATTCTCTGATCATATCCCATCACTGCTGCAGGGATTTGAAAAGATATGAAGGCAGTACATTGCCTAAAATGTGATTTACTCTGAAACGAATTGAACTGTGTTCAACTTAAATTTTGATAGCAGTCAGTTCTTCCATGAGTATTTTACTTATATATCTTAAACATTTTCCCTTGGCATTTTTTTCAGGGTGAGGTTATTCTCTTTGGAAGTGGACAAAACATGTTTTTGCGTTTGACTTTTTCCCTGTTTTTATGAGATAAGATTTGTACAAAAGGGTTAGAAGATCAAGTCTACTGTTTACAAATTTGAACAAGCACATTCACTTTTGGAGAGAAACACCTGAGATTTCTGTAGCTTTATGAAAGCCATATTTATCAGAAAGTGTTCAGTTCTGTCCAGGTAATTCCTAGATTTCTGTGTAATAGTTGAAGGGTTGCGGGGTGCTTGTTTGCTTTTAGAAGCTTGGGGGAATAATTTCCTTTGCAGAGCCAGTGTCAACTGAGCTACTGTGTTAATTGTGGTGACATTTTAAGCTTGGGGCGGATGCTAACATCTCATTTTCCTTTCCATCCATGATAATGATAAAAGCTTTCCTAGAATTCATTTTAAGGGTCAGTTTGGGAGCTTCCTTTTTTTTAATTAAATTTTTTTTAAATTATTTGTAGAGACGACGTCTCACTATGTTGCCCAGGCTGGTCTTAAACTCCTAGGCTCAAACTATCCTCCCACTTTGCCCTCCCAAAGTGTTGGGACTACAGGCATGAGCTACTGCACCTGACATGGGGAGCTTCCTTTTAATACAGCCCTTTCCTTAAGAAACTGCTCTATGACAGTGGTGGCCCCACCACTCCGCCTTAGAATAGCACTCATGTATTAAGCCCTGAATCAGCAAATCCGGGAATGTAGACAACCAGGACTCTAGGCACCTGTCCAAAATGATTTGCAGAGCTAAGCCAAGCAGAGCTTTACTCCTTCTTTCCTTTCTTCTATTTCTGTTTTCTCTCTTTCCATTCTTTCCTTCATTTCTCACTCTGTATCAACTTCAGTAGCTAACATGATTAAGCACTCACTACGTACCAGGCAACGTGAAAAGGTTTTTAGTGATTTTCTCCCCCTGTTTTACAAATGAGGATACTGAGATGGAGAGAAGTTCAGTAATTTTTCTAAGGTCACAAACTCATAAGTGCTATGGCAGATTATGTGTGTTACTGACCACTGAGTTATACTGTCCCATTCCTAAACTCCTCACTCCATTCCTAAAAACACAAAAGAACAAAAGCCACCCCATTTCAATAAAGGAATAAAGGTGAAACTTCTCTGAATAATAATGGTATATTCAGTCTAGCCACCTACCATCCATCCCTGTGCCCTCAGGAAGCTGGTACCAGAAACAGGAAGCAGAAAATGTTTCACAGCATTTCTGATTTAATCTTGTAGCCACGTATTTTAATTTTCTATTTCATGTGGGGTTAACTTACCATTGCAGCAACTGCCAAGGGGATTGGTAATAATTTCTATGACGTTTAAATGATTAAATATTTCCTTGTGAAGTCTTGGCTTATTCTGTTCACAAACACATGCTGAAATCAACTTTCCTGCTTAGGTTGAGCCTGTACATAGTGATGAAGTGAACAATTGTGTCAATATCATGAAAAAACACGGAACAAGTGCAAACTATCTGCCAAGGATTGTACTAAGCCCTTAATATTTATCTTAGTTAAGCCTATGGTAAACCTCCACGCATGATTGTTCCATTTTGCAGAGGAATGAACTGGGCTTTTGAAAGAAGGAAGGAGGACAAGAGAGTGGTTGCTTAACCACCCAGCTACAGGGAGGTGGTCTAGCGTGATGAGTGGAAGATCAGGCAAAGTAACTTCCCGAAGGTCTCCTTTCCTTATGCTGTCAGTTTTTACTGGTGTTATCTAACTTCCCAGCTCTGTCAACAGATGTCACTGCCAGGATCGCCTCTAATAGCCCAAATCTCTGCTCTCTTTTTGTCACTAAACAGCTCACACATGCTTATTCATGGCTTCAACACTAACAGGCAGTAATATACATACTATGAGACTTTTTTCGGCTCCATAAGAACATGAGCTTTATCATCTATTGCTCTGTGAGGATGTAAAGTCAGTAAGGAAATCTGCATTCATTCGGTGCATTTTTTTTTTTGTGTGTGTGGGAGATGGGATGGAAATGGCTATGGGACAGAAAGTTTTAACTCAGGGATGACAAATGGGGAGAGGGAGCAATACATCATCTGCCTCTCTCCTTCTTCCTATACATGTTGTAGACATTGCTGATCAACAACCCCACTGCTTCGTCTAAGCACCCACTACCCATCCAGTGATGCATAAAAAATGAAACATCTTTTCCATCTTTAGCATACATATGTACAGAATTCATTCTAAGAGATCGTAATAAATGGTGGTTTTGCAAACGTGTGATGGTTGTATGTATGAGAACTTCTTTGCCTATGCAGCTATGGATGAGCCCTGAAGATCTTTAGTCAAAGTTTGCTTTGGAAGGCAAACTTGGTGCCAAGAGAATATGAAAGCGACATAGATGCAAGTGATTATTATCATTAAATATGTAACTATGAAAATAATCTCACCTAGAATACAGGATCCTGCAAGGCATATTCACCTATAAAAAGATGCCTTTTTAATAAGCATGTCTAGAGTCTATCTAACAGTACAATCAATGCCTTTACACAAAGTGCCCACATTTGTCATTTGGAAGCAGTAGGACACAAACTGAAGAGGCCAGGAACCAAGTGCATTTGGGTCAAACATTTAAGTCTGAAGGTTTTCGGCTATTAGAAACTAACTAAATCTAAATACTGCAATAAAATTTTGGAAGCCAAATGGAGAGTAAATTATTTTTTAAAAAGATGAATTGCGATTATTAAAACCTAACTTTATTGAGTAGACACTCTATGATGTTTAAATATACACAAAAATGAATATTTGAAAAATGGAATCATTTCAAACTTATGGCATAGAAGTTTGCTACATAATCGAGCTCTTTGGGAAATATTCTGCTAAAGGATCAGGCACTTATTAATTATTTCTATTTTTTAGTTAATTTTTGATGCACATGTATTTTAATAATTCTCATGTGTTAAGTAGAATACACATTTTAAATTATATTTATACAAGTTAACTCTTGTTTACCTCCCGTACTAAAAGGGTATGCTGTTTATTTCCTCATCATAAATGCAGTACAGTGCACAATTGACTCTATAACCAGAGAGGAGAGAAAATATTTTTTTTAAACTTTTAGATTGAAGGGTACATGTGCAGGTTTGTTATACAGGTTAACTCATGTCACAGGGGTTTGTTGAATAGATTATTTTGGCACCTAGGTACTAAGCCTAGTACCTAATAGTTATTTTTTCGGTTCCTCTGACTATTTCAGAGAATCGAGCTTACTCAGGTTATTCTGTTGTGGTGCGTTAGTGTCAAATGTGGATATTTGTAAGAGCTGAACAACTTCCCAAATATCTAACTGACTCCATGGATTGGTGAGGAATCTCAGAAGAACACAACTTTTTAATTAATAAATATTTGTGAATTAGAGAATAAAGAGCATTTTTAAGAATAAAAATTGGCTCTAAAATTTGATGATTTTTGTAAGGTGTAGAAGAAGATATATTGAAACTTTGATTGCTGGAACAAAAAGTATTTAAGAGTAACATACTTGAGATGGTCTGTGAATTGGTGTATGGCCGGATGATGAAGCACTTTGTCCTTAACACATCACTATTTTTCCTCCCATATTAGTGTACTACTGTACTTAATTTCGCTAACATGAATACTGAATCAAGAGTATTACAGCATTTCTTTGCCTTGAATCTTAGTTCTTAATTTTAACTAAAAGTGCACTAGAAAGAAATATTCATATATTTTGGCTTTAAAGCATTAGTTTATTAACTATGAGATGTTTTTCCTATGATAACACAAATATACGGAAAGATTAAAATGCAATAAATATCTTTTTCAGTTTTTTATATCAAAACATTGAAGAAAGAGAAGAGAGAAAGAGAGAAAGAAAAGGGAAAGGAGGAAGGGAAGGGAGAAAGGAAAGGAAGAGAAAGGGAGAAAGAAAGAGAGAAAAAGAAAGAAAGAGGAAACGAATGGGTTGTAAATGAGTGAGTGATACATTTTCTCTCAGTCACACCCACAGATTAAATGTGATATTATGGGCTTATCACTCTTAAAGTTCCACCTAGAAGTTTAGAAGTCCCCAAGACAACAAAAACAAACATGAATGGAAAGCCTTACTAATGTAGGCTATCTGGATGACTTATTAAAATTTATTTGTATTATTTTAGAATGCCCGAGTTTAATGCAGATGTTTCATTCTGAACAAGGTGTGTCACTTTTCTCCAAGAGACTGACACTTTGAAAATGACAAGAGGAAATACTATGCTTTTCTACCCACTTTTTTCTACCATAAAATATTCTGAATATGCTAATATGGATACAGTGTAAATTATTATACACCGTATCTACTTATATCAATTATGGGGTCAAAAAGAAAAACAAAACCTCGGAAAATTAATACAGCTTAGAACATGTTATCAACACTAATACTGTCTAGAAAAAAAGGTTTCATGGTCAAATAAATCTTGTTAAGTGCTGTACCTGTTACAATAATCTCATTGCACAATGTTGTGAAACACCCTGTGTTTGACACTAGGGAAAATTTTTTTCACGCCTCACCTCTGATTTTTTAAATAATCAGAGAAATATTCTGGGGTGTGGTGGCTCACGCCTGTACACCTGTAATCCGAACACTTTGGGAGGCCAAGGTGAGAGGACCTCTTGAAGGCAAGACCCCATCTCTACAAAACATAAAAGAAAAATTAGCCGGGTATGGTGGCATGCGCTTGTAGTCTCAGCTACTTGGGAGGCTGAGGCAGGAGGATCACTTGAACCCAGGAGTTTGAGGCTGCAGTGAGCTATGATCACACCACTGCACTCCAGCCTAGGTGACAGAGCAAGACCTTGTTTCTAAACAAACAGACGAACAAACAAAAAACCTAACATTGCCCGGATTTATTTGATCAAGTACTCTTTCACCAATAACACCCATTAACATTAAACAGATTCGAATTCCTTGGAACACCTGGAGAGAGTCTTTTCAAATACAGCAAAGGATGGTTTACTTTTCTGACAAGTGGTTCAAATGCAAACACTGAAACTTCAGTAGATACATATTTGTCTTAATGTGTTAGAAAAATACACACTTCATGTATTACTTTATTAATATTGTTGCTTAGGATGAAGCTAAATTCATGTAAAAAAGTATATAGATTTAAAAAAAATAAAGTGAATTATAGTAGAGATACATGAATATGACAAAATCATAAGGTGGAAGGTGAATGTCTGAAGGTTGGAAAATGCTGACTTAGTCTATAAATAGAAATTCCATACAGTGTGCTTAAATGGGTGCAGTCATTTGGATACATATATTCAGACTGGTCTTCAGGAAACTTGGGGAAGGGGAGTGCTTAGTTAGCTCTCTGGTTCTGCCTTAAAATAATTTGTGAGCTGGGAGGGGAAGCCTGTTCTAGACCTCAGTTTCTTTGTCTATAAATAGGAAGAGTTGGATTGGAGCATGTGTTGAATTCAGCTCAACAACTTTGATGAAAGTGGAAGGCTACAGTGGTGGTATGATCTGCTTATCCACCGCAGGCTATCACATTGATGACAGCTCGGCAGAACCCTTCATTCCATGGCCTACCATTCATTATTTGGGGTTCCTGATTAACCCTTTTTCTTTTGCAAGACCTTTTCTCAAAGTAGCTAAACCAGATTCCTGAATTTTAGTTATCTTTGTATGACCGGAGCACCATGCACCATTCCATCTCCAGAGAATTCCCTAAGTGACAACTGGCCAAAAGATGAGACTATCTGGAGGGCACAGCTTCCTTTGCGTACCCTATCCCCAAAGTTTTTTTGTTGTTTTGGAGAATTCACATCCATGTAACATAATTTCGAGTATTCAATTTGGTCTTGCTTTAAATTTTTAAAAATATAACTCTTAAAAACATGTTCCCTAGTGTGTGTTTTTTGTTTGTTAGTGTTTTTTGTTTGTTTTGTTGTTTGTTTGCTTTTTGATTGTATTATGAAGGGGATCCTGTGATCTATCGCATTTTCTTTTCTTTTTTGAAACACAGTCTCATTCTGTTGCCCAGGCTGGAGTGCAGTGGCCTGGTCTCTGCTCACTGCCACCTCTGCCTCCTGGGTTCAAGTGATTCTCAGCCTCCCAAGTAGCTGGGATAACAGGCATGTACCACCGTGCCTGGCTAACTTTTTATTTTTTTTAGTAGAGACGAGGTTTTGCCATGTTGCCCAGGCTGGTCTCAAACTCCCAGCATCAGGTGATCTGCCTGCCTCGGCCTCCCAAAGTGCTGGGATTATAGGCATGAGCCACCTCGACTGGCTACCTATTACATTTTCTAACTGCTTATTGTTGGGGTAATACAATGTAATGGTTATGTGCAAAGACTGCCAAACTCTGTCCCTTGCTAGCTGTGTGGCCTTACACAAGTTATTTAACCTCTCTGTTTCTTAGGAGTTTTTAAATTTGAAAGTCAGGATAATAATACCAGCTTCCCTCAGGAGTTAATACATGAAAAGCACCTTATTCAGTGCCTGGTACATAGCCCTCAAAAACTGTTAGCCGTCATTTCTTTTCGCATCTAGAACAGTTCTTGGTTTACTAAACTCTTATTAGTATTGGTACATTGTCAGTTGATTGTGTTGAATGTTCTAGGTACACAATTATAAAAAAAGAATATCAATTTAAGTGGGTCCTTTCTTTTGTTTTTATGAGAGGAATTCTTGACTGGGATCCTCAGCACAACGTTAAGTCATAGTTGAAATGAGTGTCTTTGTATGACTATTCCAACCTCCTTTTACAAGATCTGTGTGCCATAATTTATGACTAATTTAGTGCCCTAGTTTTTATTTTTAGTTTTATTTTACTTCCCTTTAAGTTCTGGGATACATGTGCAGAATGTGCAGGTTTGTTACATAGGTATACATGTGCCATTGTGGTTTGCTGCACCTATCAACCCGTCATCTAGGTTTTGAGCCCCGCATGCATTAGGTGTTTGTCCTAATGCTCTCCCTCCCCTTGCCCCCACCCCCATCTGCAACAGGCCCCAGTGTGTGATGTTCACCTCCCTGTGTCCATGTGTCCTCATTGTTCAACTCTGACTTATGAGTAAGAACATGTGGTGTCTGGTTTTTTGTTCCTGTGTTAGTTTGCTGAAAATGATGGCCCCCAGCTCCATCCATGTTCCTGCAGAAGACATGAACTCATCCTTTTTTATGACTGCATAGTATTCCATGGTGTATATGTGTCATATTTTCTTTATCTAGTCTATCCATTGATGGTGCCCTAGCTTTTTACTCACAATTATGATATGACCATTTTTCATTCCAATTTTACTATATGTGCTGCCGCAGTGAGCATGACATAAGCATTTTTCATGTTGACAGACTTTTAGTAAACATTAATTGTTCTGAATATACCAAAACTTCTATATTATAAAATATATATTCACACGTTAGTGTATAAAATATATGTATAGTTTAAATAATCATAATAATAGGAGTACCTGTGTATGCACCACTCAGCTTCAATAGAATATTACTACATACGTGGGAGTGCATTTGTGTTCTTCCCCAGATGCATAGAGAAGTTTTGTATCAATCATTTCCTTGCTTTGCTTTTTAGCTTTACCATCAATGTATACAAATTATGATATAGATATGCTACAACCTAATTAATAATTACCATATTGTGATTATTTAGGTGGGTTTATGTTTTTTGATGTTGGGAATAGGACTTTCCCATATTGAAGATTATTTCTTTGAGATACATTCTGAGAACTAAATTACTAGGTCAACAGTTATGACTGTTTTCAGAGCTTTGGACAGCTATTGATTGTCAAATTGCTTTCCAAAAGGCTTACATCAGTTTATATTTTCCAAAAGCAGTGCATCTGAGAATGTTCCTTTCAGTTCAGCAGTCATCAACACTGAGGGTTATTAATTTGAAAGGTAAGAAGTGTAATGCTAAAATATTTTAGTGTAACTAATAAGTTTGAATATTTTTAAAAGACCAATTATAGTTTTTGAAGGATACTATGCATTCAGAAATGTTCACCTATCACAAGTGTTTAGCTTGAGAAATTTTCACAGATGGAACACAGCTTCATAGCTAACATTGAGATCAAGAAACAGAACATGACCCGTACACCAAAGCTGTCCTTGTGCTTCATTCCAAAGACCATTAAAAAAAAAACTGTACGGTGAAAACCTCTGGAGGAAGAAAATTGACTTTGCTTGACCAATGTAGTTTTAACAGTCAGCAGTAAGTTTTCTGATTGTGAAGGTTTGAAGATTTGGAAAGGTTCATATATATTTAAGATGGTTACTCTCCTCACAAAGTAGGATAGTGAATTTATAATTTTGGCCCCAAATCTCCCTTTCTTTTAAAATAGTTTGATGTCTGAGGCCAGGCACAGTGGTTCACACCTGTAATCCAAGCACTTTGGGTGGCCCAGAGCTTGAGGCCAGGGGTTCAAGACCAGCCTAAGCAACAAAGTGAAACCTCATTTATACAAAGTGTAAAAAATCTAGCTGGGTGCAGTGATGCATGCCTGTAATCCCAGCTACTCAGGAGCCTGGGGCCAGAATTACTTGAGCCTAGGAGGTCACAGTTGTAGTGAGTCATGATTGCACTCCAGCCTGGGTGACAGAGTGCACAGTGAGTGAGACCCTTTCTCAAAAAAAAAAAAAAGAAAGAAAGAAAGAAAAAGTTTGATATCATTTGTCCTATCAAGCCACAACTTTGCATTTACTCAGAGTTCTCATGCAAGCCATAATAGTGCATCTCTGATGCAGGTTCTAGTGAATAATAATAGGGATTACTTCTTTGCTTATTTAAAACACAGTTCAGGGGTCCCATGTAAGACTCACTGAGTCAGCATTTGCAGTGCCTTACCTCACGTGATGCAGATACCTGCTAATGGTCTCTAGAGCACTTCTTGAGGAATGTTGCTATAGAGGATAAATGCTTCTTCTTGAAGAAAAACATTCTGAGAACCTTGGTAATTGAAGCAGTTACCTAAGAAAATTCTTCTACATGGCATGACCTCAATTTAAAAAATAATGCTGTTGGCTGGGCTCACGCCTATAATCCCAGCACTTTGGGAGGCTGAGGCGAGCGGATCATGAGGTTGAGAGATCGACACCATCCTGGCCAACATGGTGAAACCCTGTCTCTGCTAAAAATACAAAAATTAGGTGGGTGTGGTGGCACACACCTGTTGTCCCAGCTACTCAGGAGGCTGAGGCAAGAGAATTGCTTGAACCCGGGAGGCGGAGGTTGCAGGGAGCCGAGATTGTGCCACTGCCCTCCAACCTGGCGACAAAGCGAGACTCCATGTCAAAAAAAAAAAAAAAAAAAAAAAAAAAACTGCTATCAAAGAAGTGTATGTTTAGTTCTTTATTCCTTTCTAGGCTTTCCTACTGTAAACACAGACACATGTGGTATTTAACATAGGGCTGGTATAGTTTGTGTAACCAGAACGGGAAGTATCTAGCTTAAAACATACCTCTTGATTGCAGCATGTTTGAAACTGACCTGGTACAATGGGTCTAGCTTTTCAAAGGATAGCTCTTAGCTCAGCTATATAAGTGGGTCACTTTATAAAAGGCTTATAATTCAAATTTTTGTCAAAAGTTCAAAACTTACCTTTCTATTTTCTTTCTCCATGCATTAACAATAGAGTTCATATGTTGGAGAGTCATTTTAGAAAAAGCAGAATGATCATTAAGTAGTCAAATATTAGATAATAAACCACAGAAAAATTTTTAGGGAGTCTGGCTTTTGCTTTGAATGATGTTAATTAGAGGTTTTGCTTGTTCTGTTTGGGCTTGATAGATTAAAAGGTGGTTAATTCTGCCCCATCAATACTGCTTGCATCCATCCACCTCTCTCCATCTCTACCTCTCACAGCCATTCCACCTTCTTCTAGCTCCTGGTCTACAGCCAGAGGCTCCTCGCTGGTTTCCCTTCTCTACTCTTGCCCCTTTCCAGTCAGTTCACCATATGACATCCAGAATGGTCATTTTAATAAAATAAGCTGAACCTCATTATTCTTCGTTTAAAAGTTTCAGAGGCTTCCCTCAGCTAAAATATGCTCATTATCACCCACCAAGTTCCTGCGTTGATCTACTTCTGGCCTCCTTTCCAACCTCAGCTCAACCAGCTACCTCTTGTCCATAACACTCAAGTCACTGCCCCTGCCCTCCCTTAGTTCTTTGACTCGTCCACGTCCTTCTCTAACTCATGGGCTTCGTGCAAGCTACTCCTTTTGCCTGGAAGTCTCTTCCCACAATTTGCACCTGGCTAAATCCTGTCTCTCATTTGGAGCTATGCTTAAATGCCACATCCTTAGAGAGATCCTTCAAATCTAACTTACGTCTCTCCTGTTTTTCTCCTCATGGGCATAGGCTTCTATCTCAGCACTTATCTCAATCTGTAAATGTGGCTCTATGTGCTTATTGGTTTAATTTCTGCCTTTCCCACCAGTCTGGTTGAGTGAAGAGATTATGGCTGTGTGGTTCATCACTATATCCCCAGTGTCTAGAAAAGCACATGGTGCTGACTGAATAAAAGAAATATTTGTAATTACCCAGTGTATACATTATCTATTACTGTATAATAAATTAATGCAATGTATTAGTCCATTCTCACAGTGCTATAAAGAACTACCTGAGACTGGATAATTTATAAAGAAAAGAGGTTTAATTGGCTCACAGTTCCACAGGCTGCACAGGAAGCATGACTGGGAAGGCCTCAGGAAACTTTCAGTCCTGGCGGAAAGGGAAGCAGGCATGTCTTACATGGCCAGAGCAGGAGGAAGAGAGAGAAGGGGGAGGTGCTACACACTTTTAAACAACCAGATCTTATGAGAACTCACTCCCTATCAGGGGAACAGCAAGGGGGAAATCCGCCCTCTTGATTCAGTCACCTCCTACCAGGCTCTTCCTGGGGGATTACACTGGGGATTACAATTCCATGAGATTTGGGTGGGGACACAAATCCAAACCATATCTTGCACAAACTTAGACATTTACTTGAAACAACAAATAGTTTTTATCTTGTAGTTCCAGTGAGACAAGAATTTGAAGTGGCTTGTCTGGGTGGTTCTGTTTCAGGGTTTCTTATTAAGTCACCGTAAAGATGTCAGCCAGGGCTGCCATCATTTTACCATTGAGTGGGGTTGATGTATCTGTTTCCAAGAGGGCTCTCAGCAAGCCTGTTTGCTGGAGGCCTCAGTTCCACGCCACTTGGACTCCTCCATAGGGCTACTTGAGTGTTCTTACATCATGGCAGCTGGTATCTCCCAGAACACCTGACCAAATGAGAGACAGGGTAAGGAGAAGTCCACAATGCCCTTTATATCCCACTTTCAGGTATCAAAACTTGTCACTTTAACAACACCCTATTTGTTAAAAGCAAGTCATTAAGTAATGCCACACTTAAAGGGAGAGGGAATTGGCTCCATCTTTTGAAAGGAGGACTATAAAAGAACTTGTGGACATATTTAAAAACCACCACAGTTCTTCCTCTGGCCACAAATTATTTATATTACCTCGACATGAAAAATACCATAAACTCTTCCTACTGGTCCCCCTCCCCAAAACTCACATCCATTTATGTTATCAGCTCAAAATCCAGGATGTTGGCTTCAAAATCAGGTCCAAGTGTGGATGAAGTTCTTTGGTTGTAGTGCCTTAAGTACAGCTTTACTACACCATTCCTCTCAATCTAAAGACACATGAACTGAAGAAACAGGTTATCTATTCCTCCATAGGCAACCTACAATGGTGGGTAAGCCTAGCATAGCCACAGTAGACAATCTTATTTAAAAAGGCTTTTAAAAGGAAAAATGGAAGATAGAGAGAAGTAATCAGTCCATAGTAATTCTTTCCTTATTTTTATTTCACTAGCTTGAGTGGTACAAGTGGTTTTTGGTTACATGGATAAATGTATTGTAATAAAGTCTAGGATTTTAGTGCATCCATCGTCTGGGTAGAGTACATTGTACCTAATAGGTAGTGTTTCATCCTGCATCGTCTTCCTTTCTGAGTCTCCGATGTCCATTATACCAGCCTGCATGTCTTTGTGTACCCATAGCTTAGTTTCTACTTATAAGCGAGAACACACAGTATTTGGTTTTTGATTCTTGAGTTAATTTGCTTAGAAAAATGACCTCCAGTTTCACCCAAGTTGCTGCAAGACATGATTTTTTTCTTTATTATGACTGAGTAGTATTCCATGGTTTATCTATGCCACATTTTCATTATCCATTCATCAGTTTATGGGCACTTAGCTTGATTCCATATCTTTGCTTTGTGAATTGTGCTGCAATAAACATCCACATACAGGTGCCTTTTTGATATAGTGACTTCTTTTCTCTTGAGTAGATATCCAGTCGTGGGATTGCTGGATTGGATGGAAGATCTATTTTTAGTTCCTTGAGAAATCTCCATACTGTTTTCCATAGAGGCTGTATTAATTTATGTTCCCAGGAGCAGACTGTAAGCATTAATTTTTTTTTTTTTTTTTTTTTTTTTTTTTAGATATGTCCTTGTCCTTCTATACTTAGCTTGTTGAGGGCCTTTTTTTTTTCTTTTTCTTTTTTTTTTTTTTAAGACAGAATCTTGCTCTGTTGCCCAGGCTGGAGTGCAGTGGCGCAATCTCGGCTCACAGCAAGCTCCGTCTCCCGCGTTCATTCCATTCTCCTGCCTCAGCTTCCCAAGTAGCTGGGACTACAGGCATGCGCCACCACGCCTGGCTAATTTTTTGTATTTTTAGTAGAGATGGGGTTTCACCGTGTTAGCCAGGATGGTCTCGATTTCCTGACCTTGTGATCTGCCTGCCTCGGCCTCCTAAAGTGCTGGGATTACAGGCATGAGCCACTGCGCCTGGCCAAGGGCTTTTATCATAAAGGGATGCTGGTGTTTTTAAAAATTTATTCCTTTCAACATGAATGAAACCAAGTATCCCTGGCTGCTACAGCAGATAGCAGACATGTATAGTTAAGAAAAAAACTTTATTTTAAGCAGGGGAAATGGCAACACAGCACTTAACAGCTATATTCTCGTCTGAATCCTGCTTGAGATGCTGGATTTTATCAGATGCTTTTTCCGTGTCTATTGAGATGATCATATGATTTTTATTTTAATTTTCTTGATGTGACGAAACACATTTATTGATTTGCATATGTTGAAACATCCCTGCATCCCTGGGATGAAACTCACTTGATCACAGTGAATTTTTTTTTTTTTTTTTTTTAATGTGCCGTTAGATTTGGTTTGCTAGCATTTTGTTGAGAATTTTTTGCATCTGTATTTATCATGGATATTGGCCAGTAGTTTTCTTTCTTCTGTGCTTTCCTGGCTCTGGTATCAGGGTAATACTGGCTTCATAGAATGAGTTAGGGAGGATTCCCTCCTTCTCAATCTTTTGGAATAGTGTCAGTAGAACTGGTACTAATTATTTGAATGTTTGGTAGAATTTGGCTGTGAATCCGTCTGGCCCTAGGCTTTTCTTTGTTGGCAGTTATTAAAATTACTCATTCAGTTTCACCGCTTGTCATTGCTCTGTTTGGGATTTATATTTCTTTCTGATTCAAGCTAGGGGAGTTGTATATTTTCAGGAATTTATCCATTTCCTCTAGATTTTCTAGTTTGTGTTCATAGAGGTGTTCATACTAGTCTCGAATGATCTTTTGTCTTTCTGTAGTGTCAGCTGTATTGTTTCCATTTTCATTTGTAATTAAGCTTATTTGAATCTTCTTTCGTCTTTTCTTGGTGAATCTAGGTAGTGATCTATCAATTTTGTTTATCTTTTCAAACAACCAGCCTTTTGCTTCATTAATCTTTCGCATTTTTTGGTTTCAGTTTCATTTAGTTCTGCTCTGATCTTTGTTATTTCTTTTCTTCTGCTTAACTTTCCTCTGGAAAGTTTTAATGTGATCTTTTTGGGTTGTTATAGAACCCTGTTTTTTCATATCGCCTGGATTATTTTTCTGGTTCTTTTTCATTCAGGTAGGGATTATTTCTTCTAATTATTTTTGTCTTTATTTTTTATTTGACAGGCTTATTAAAATATTTTTCCCCTTGAGGATGTGACTTTAATGTTTGTGGTTTATTGTCACCTAGCTTCAGCTCTAGGTGCATTCAGTGGTGAAGACTGTATAAATTCCTTGGTTACAGAGAATCTTTTTGTAACAGCTTTCTCAGATGCTGGTTGTAGCAGCAACGTGGTGGGTATGTGGGCAGGTTCACTGTTTGCCGTGGGGCTGGAATGGCAGAGGTCTCATGAAACTTGTCTTGTTCCCTAGTGGTGTCAACTTTTTTTTTTTTTTTTTTTTTGAGACAAGGTCTTGCTGTCACCCAGGCTGGAATGCAGTGACACGATCATGGCTCATTGGAGCCTTGACTTCCCAGGCTCAAGTGATCCTCCCACCTCAGCCTTTTGAGTAGTTACTATAGGCATGCACCGCTATGCCTGGCTAATTTTTGTATTTTTTATAGAGATGGAGTTTCACCATGTTTCCCAGGTTGGTTTCTTTTGTCCCACGGGGTGTTCTCTTACTGTGGTGCACTCTGCCTAGGAGTAGCAGCCCCTGACGGCCAGACTACTGTGAATCCTGCTGCTCCTCTGGGTCTAGCCACCGAGTGGGGCTGCCACACTCCAGTCTAGTGCTAGGAATGTGCTGCGACCTGTCCTCTAGTCTCCCAGTAGCAGGTACCAGTAGCAGCCCTGAGGAGGGGTGGCAGGAGAGTGACAAAGACTCTGAAGTTTCCTTGGTTATAAATAGCCTTGCTATGTTAGTTTTCTCAAATGTCAGCTGTAGTAGTGATGTACTGGGCACATGGACAGACTCAACACCTCCTGGTTAGCCAGGGTGATGTAGGTAATGGTGATAGCTGAGGTTGTGCAAAAGTTTTCTCTTTCCTAGAGTTTGTGGTGGTGTTTCTGCAGATGTTGAAATGTCTGTGCTGGTTGGCCTTCAGCCAAGAGGTGGCACTTGCAAAAGCACCAGCTGTGGTGGTAGTGGTGGAAATTTGTGCTTGCCTTGTGTTACTCAGAGGGGATACTCTGATGCCTCAAGTGCCTCTGGTGCCTTTGGGACCATGGAACTCCAAAAACTTTCTGTCCTTTGTGTTAAGCTACCACAGTGGGTCGAGGTGCAAAAATGGGTGTGGGCTGGGTCAGGCAAGTTCGAGCTCCGGCTTTCCAAGTGAGGGCACAGACTGTAGCCACAGTGGGGATTGGAGGGCAGTTCTCTGGCTGCTGGGGTAATGTTCCAGGGAGGAGTATAGCTGCCTCTGCTCTACAGAACAGTCTGTGTGGGGAGTGAGGAGTAGCACTAAGCACCAAGCAGTAAGTCCCACTGAACTAATTGGCAAGGTGAATCTCATACCTGTAGTGTTCCACTAGCAGCAGCTAACTAGATTTATGGCAGTCTGTGCTCAGAACTCAAAACTGCCACAGAAACCTCAACTTTCAGGCCATACCCTTCTGGGTCCGCCCATGAAGTAGGGGCACCCAGCTCTGGCACCTATGGTTACAGTGCACTTCCCACTCACCCCTCAGTTCTGGCCAGTGGGATTTGTCTTCACTCAAGATTGTATCACAAATTTCAGTTAGGAGTTTCTTTCAACCGGTGACCACAGCTTGAGTTAGCTAGCAGGCTTCTGTTAAGTCCCCTGTTAAGCAGGATTAGGAATTAGTAATTCTGAAATCAAACTGGGCACAGGTTGGCAGTTCTTTTTATTTTTGTCTTTTCTTTCTATCTTTCTTTCTTTCTTTCTTTCTTTCTTTCTTTCTTTCTTTCTTTCTTTCTTTCTTTCTTTCTTTCTTTCTTTCTTTCTTTCTTTCTCTTTTTCTTTCTTTCTTTCTTTTAACATTTACTGGTTTATTATATAGGATGTTACAAAGGACACAGATGAAGAGATGTGTAGGGGCAAGGTATAGGGGAAGGGGTTTGGAGCTTTCATGCTGTGATGGTTAATACTGAGTGTTAACTTGATTGGATTGAAGGATGCAAAGTATTGATCCAGGGTGTGTCTGTGAGGGTGTTGCCAAAGGAGATTAACATTTGAGTCAGTGGACTGGGAAAGGCACACCCAGCCTTAATCTAGTGGGCACCATCTAATCAGCTGCCAGGGAATATAAAGCAGGCAGAAAAATGTGAAAAGGTGAGATTGGTCTAGGCTCCAGCCTACATCTTTCTCCCATGCTGGATGCTTCCTGCCCTAGAACATCAGAGTCCAAGTTCTTCAGTTTTGAGAATTGAATTGGCTCTCCTTGCTCCTCAAGCTTGTAGACAGCCTATTGTGGGACCTTGTGATCATGTAAGTTAATACTTAATAAACTCCCCTTTATATGTATTATATATATATACTATTAGTTCTGTCCCTCTAGAGATCCCTGACTAATACACATGCCCTCCTTGGGATGCCACCCTCTAGGAATCTCCATGTGTTCAGCTAATTGGAAGCTCCCTGAACCCAGTCTTTCCTCTTGGGTTTTTGGGAAGTTTCATGACCTCAGCATTCCTTCCTCCTGGGGTATAGAGCAGGACCATTTCTGGAGAGGGTCTTAAGACCCACAGTGAGAAAGGGGAGGGTGTGGAAGGGTAGAGTCCTGCCTTGGGTCAGGTGAAAGGAGGGCAGGAGGAGGTCAGAGAGATTCTGTTTCATGAAGCCTGCCTCTGAGGCCTGACACTCCCAACATTATAACAAAAGACAGTAGCAAGGGCTGTGAGAGTTATTAGCCAGGAACCATGTATATACATGTATGAAACATATATACATATGGATGAAAACACAGATACATAGGTTTTCATACCTATGTATCTGTGTTTTCATCCATATGTATATATGTTTTCATCCACGGTTCCTGGCTAATAACTCTTATAGCCCCTTTTATTGTCTTTTGTTATAATGCTGGGAGTGTCAGTTCTCAGAGGCTGGCCTCATGAAACAGAATCTCTGACCTCCTCCTGAAAACATATATTTTCATATGTATATATGTTTTTCATCCATAAATGTGTGTGTGTGTGTGTATAAAATAACATCACAGGCCACTCCCTGGATTTTGACCATAGATTCTTTACATCAGAAAAATACACACAGCCATTAATAATTAGTCCAGCCCATCATATTGTACGAATGTCTCCCAGTATGAGGTCATTCAGGTTTGTAGGCTTTCTTTCAATCTTGTCAGGCTCCAAAAGGAGGAAGGATCCTTGCAAACATACAGCTTCACCTTTTCAGGCATGTGGAGAATTGAGCTTGGAGACAATGTCATCTTTTGTTCTGGGACCATTTAGAGTTATTAATGTAATATTGGATTTCCCTCAATTTATAACCCATTTATTCATTTCTTTACCCTTAACTATTATTCCTCCTTCTCCTCATTTGTCATTTATTTTTGTCCAAATCTTTTCACTTTTGGAAGGGGTGTTAGATTCGGCCACTGTGGTGGTCCAGGTTGTCGGTAGCAATGCTAGTCTAGTAAGTGCCTCCCCTCAGTCCATTCCATTCACACAGAATGGTGTTACTTAGATTTCAAACAAGTGAGCCATTTTTACCACGAGACAATAGAGCTATATCTATTCTTAACCCCAGTTTTGCCAGATGAGGTGAAGGTGCAATCTGCCTCCATCGGAGCTTCAGGAATTCTAAGTTTAAAAACACAGTGACAGTTTGTTTCTTAGAAATCCTCTCTGCTTCCAGTACTTATAGTTGCAGCCTTGGCCTGAGATCACTGCATCAAATAAGGGAGAAAAAAAATTTTTTGAGGTAACTTGGGTAGGAAAAAAAGATCATAGTTACTATACTAGTTTACTCTTCCTTTGGCAAGAATTACATAGCCATACCAACATTCTCCCTACTGGATCTTTCCCAGATCAACCAGAAAAACAGAGAAAGATCTAGTAGGGACACTTCTTTAGTCCCACTCATGTTGAGTGTGAGTACACACTTGTGAAGGCGTGTAAGCCAGTCCTTCATGCTTTCATCTCCCTCTGTTTTAGACAACCAATGTTTCAATGGCCGATTCTATTTCTCCATCAAACTATTACCCTAAAGAGGATTCTCTCTGCTTGTTGTTGGACATTATCGGTGGCACAGTGTGTTCCCTGGCCTGGGGAAAGGAAGTGGGTATCCAAATCCTTGCAGTATCTTCTGTTCCATGTGTGTGTGGTTTTTTTTTTAATGGCACAGTGAGCATTTTCGTCTTTCACTGGGCAAGCAAAGCCTACTGCAGAGTCAGCATCTATTCATGTCAAAACCAATTTGTAGCTCCTGCAGGGCTACCAGCATCAGTCTCACTTGCCAGCTATGTTCAGGGCTTTCCCACTAGGGAATCTGAATTTGGAAATTCTTGATTAGGAATCAAGCCTTGATAATAATTCTCCAGGCTCCACCTTCTACCCTTATTTTCAGCCTCTGAGCCTTTGCTGCATTTTCATGAAAGGTGGTGTGTATTTGCAGCTGAGTAGTGTGTTGCAGCTTACTTCCTGCTTTTTGAAGTTTTAGGGTAGAAAGGCCTCTTCTTATTTTGTTACTCTCTTTCACTTCAAGCTGATGGAGTCTCTGACAACATGATACATTTAAAAATATAACTATTTACAAGGCACAGAAATTATATGAAGGAAGAGATTCATTTTGCTATGGGAATGTTCCCAGATAGATAATGCCTAAGTAGCATTTTCAAGAATGAATAGAAATGCACTAGGAAAACTACCCAGAGAAGAGCAATCTAGATATAGGAAGAGCATATGCAGAAGTAAAATGGACTCAAACTATGGCATTCATACAGAGAAATACACATAGTTTGGTATTAACAGAACTAATGGCATGCCAGGACTTTGGGATTTTATCCTGTAATCCAATATTTCTCAAGATGTGGCCTACCCACCTCCTACATTCAAATCATTTGGGTACTTATTAAAACTGCAATTTCTTGGACCCTACTATAGACTTACTGAATTAAACTCTCTGGAGGAGGGACTCAGGGGTCCCCGAGTTTTAAGATTAGTTGCCTTCCTTATACGAAAATTAATTCAAGATGGATTAGAGACTTAAATGTTAGACCTAAAACCATAAAAACCCTAGAAGAAAACCTAGGTAATACCATTCAGGACATAGGCATGGGTAAGGACTTCATGTCTAAAACACCAAAAGCAACGGCAACAAAAGCCAAAATTGACAAATGGGATCTAGTTAAAGAGCTTCTGCACAGCAAAAGAAACTACCATCAGAGTGAACAGGCAACCTACAGAATGGGAGAAAATTTTTGCAATCTACTCATCTGACAAAGGGCTAATATCCAGAACCTGCAAAGAACTCAATCAAATTTACAAGAAAAAAACAACACCATCAAAAAGTGGGCAAAGGATATGAACAGACACTTCTCAAAAGAAGACATTCATACAGTCAACAGACACATGAAAAAATGCTCATCATCACTCACCATCAGAGATATGCAAATCAAAACCACAATGAGATAGCATCTCACACCAGTTAGATTGGCAATCATTGAAAAATCAGGAAACAACAGGTGCTGGAGAGGATGTGGAGAAATAGGAACACTTTTACACTGTTGGTGGGACTGTAAACTAGTTCAACCATTGTGGAAAACAGTGTGGCGATTCCTCAAGGATCTAGAACTAGAAATACCGTTTGACCCAGCCATCCCATTACTGGGTATATACCCAAAGAATTTTAAGTAATGCTGCTATAAAGACACATGCACACGTATGTTTATTGCGGCACTATTCACAATAGCAAAGACTTGAAATCAACCCAGATGTCCTTCAGTGACAGACTGGATTAAGAAAATGTGGCACATATACACCATGGAATACTATGCAGCCATAAAAAAGGATGAGTTTTTGTCCTTTGCAGGGACATGGATGCAGCTGGAAACCATCATTCTCAGCAAACTGTCGCAGGAACAGAAAACCAAATACCCCATGTTCTCACTCATAGGTGGGAATTGAACAATGAGATCACATGGACACAGGGTGGGTAACATCACACACCAGGTCCTATTGTGGGGAGGGGGTAGAGGGGAGGGATAGAGTTAGGAGATATACCTAATGTAAATGACAAGTTAATGGGTGCAGCAAACCAACATGGCACATGTATACATATGTAACAAACCTGCACATTGTGCACATGTACCCTAGAACTTAAAGTATTAAAAAAAAAAAAAAAAAAGATGAGTTGCCCTATGCCATGCATGTTAGAAGGTTTTCAGTAGTAGCTAGGTACCACAGCAAGATTTACATTTCAGATCAATTACTTTGGGATCTGTGTGGAGGATTGCAAAATGATCAGAAGAAAGATCAGTATGCAGGCTTTGCAGTAGTCCAAGTAGAGAAATTAAAGGCCTATGGAGATGAAAAATAAATTAAATAGTTTTAAAGATAATGAAGGTAAACAAAATAGTATGATACAATGGGGGTTTTATATATTAGTATATCATATAAATATATAAAATTTAAAATGCATGAGTGTGTAAAGTTTTGTGGGTACACACTGGAGACAGAAAATAATACCACTAGTCAGGGAAATGAGAGGTAGGGCAGAGTGGGAGTGATATTTGAACTGAGACTTGAAGCATGAATACGATTTCATAGAACAAAGAAAGGAATTTACGTGTAACGAACAACATGTACAAGGCAAAGTGAGAAGCTGATGTGCTTTAGAATAATAGGAAGTTGGGTTGGACTTGAGTATAGTTGTTTAAGTGTAAATGATGAAACTTAGAGCAGAAAAGACATGTTAAGGCCTCACTAGAAAGTGGTTAGCTGCTCCTCAAGCTATTACCTCCTCTTCCTCAGCACACACATTTCCCAGCCTCCCTTGCAGTTAAGTGAAACCATGTGATTGAGTTCTCAGAATTGCAATGTATGCAGAAGTAATCTACACCATTCTCAATCTGGCCCATACAAATCTCCTATAAACTAAACTCCATCTCACTGAAACTATGTATATCAACTTTAGAGCCACTTGTTGAGGACAGCAAAGCCACAGGTTGAACAGACCTGAGTTCTGAATCAACTGTTGGACCATAGGTGCCTGCTGATGAGGCCCACCTATTCAGGATTTAATATAAGCGAGAAATATACTCCTATTGATTTTGAGCCATGGCATATGCATGCCATGCAAAGGAATTTAGGCATTATCTTACAGGCAAACAGGAGTCAAAGTCAACAGAGATTTCAAATAAAGGGTGACATGATCTGGTTTACTTTAGGAGAAAATTATTTTCAGTATATATTAAAGAGAAGTCTCAACGATAATGTGAGAGTCTTCCGCAAACATCCAAAAGCTGTCTTGTGAATGGGGGGATTAACTCCACTAGGGCCAGAGTACAGACCAAACACCACAAGCATAAGTGAAATTTACAGGTGAAATGAGTTCAGCTCAATCAAGAAGGAAGAAGTTTCTAGAAGTCAGAGCTGGTTCTATAGAGATTTTTTCTATGAGCTTCTTCTCCCTGAAGAGATATCCCAAGGGAAGCTGGAGGACTTCATGTTCAAGTTTTTGGTGGAAGACTAAAATAGGATACCTTTAAAATGTCTTACAACTTTGAGATTCTATGGCCCACAGTGATTATTTTAGTTGGAATTAACGTGGAGGTATATATGTATATGTGGCAAGTCAGCATTTCTGTACCTTGGGTTCCCCATAAGTAAAATGGAGATAGGATTATTAATAGAGCCTAACTCACAGGGTTGTGGTGGGGATTAAGTGAATTAATATGTGTAAAGCACTCAATAATGCCTGTACGTAGTTGGTGAGCACTCAATAAATAGTAGCTGTTATTACTACATTCTTCCTTTTTTTTTTTTTTTTTTGAGATGGAGTCTTGCTCTGTCGCCCAGGCTGGAGTGTAGTGGCACAATCTTGGCTCACTGCAACCTCCGCCTCCCAGGTTCAAGCGATTCTCCTCCCTCAGCCTCCTGAGTAGCTGGGATTATAGGTGTGCACCACCATGCCTGGCTAATTTTTGTATTTTTAGTAGAGTCAGTTTTCACCATGTTGGTCAGGCTGGTCTTGAACTCCTGACCTTGTGACCCGCCCGCTTTGGCCTCTCAAAGTGCGGGGATTGCAGGCGTGAGCCACCGCGCCCAGCCTGTTATTACTATATTCTTTAAGGATGTGTCTCTCCTAATCCATATACATCTCTTCTTTATATATAAAATTACACATATTTTCATATTATCTAAGCACTGACTTGAAATTCCTTTGTTTCACTTCTTGTGAATAGCCATAGCCACCCTTTCCATGTGTGTAAGTTTGAACCTGGAAACAAAATTTATTAGCTACAAAATTTGCTTTAATGCCTCATCTATTTACTAATACTACTTTTTATTTCCTTAGTGCCTTTCCCAGAAAGTCTTTAAATAGGCTTCAATAGCACATGATTCTAAGACTGCACATAGAGGTTTCACATACACATACACATATATACACATGCACATGCAATTGTCATGAAAAATAATCTATAATTTTTTTTTAAAGAAAGACACAGAACTTAAGTTCCTTAATGTCTTTGCATTTTTGTTCTGAGGGCTGTTCTGATTTCTTTTAGTTCCTGCTAGTATGGCCCATATTATTAATTAGTATATCTGTATAAAATATCACAGATTCTTAAAGAAGCCAAATAGGTTATAACACAGTAGTCTTTTGACTCCTAGGAATATAGCTTTTGGCCATAAAAAAGGTGATTAACATGATATCTTTTACTTCCTACATATTTTCTGTGATCTGGCTGGCTACCTTGGCTTACTGAAGACTGAATTTGACCTCCCATTGTTGGGAATCAGGGATAAGGTTTATTAGCTTTACCTTAATTAAACCAGTGCCATACAGCAGGAACAGGGATATCACTGCCCCTTTGTTACTCTTGGCAATACTCCCATTCCTCTTTTGTGATAAATTACCACCCTTTGGCCTCTGATTATCTGCCAGGAAAACAGTTATAGCTTTGTGGAGCAGAGGGGGAAGTATATTATCGTTTAATTTTCAACTGCAAGGGTTGGCATACTGCATCAGGAACAAATAAATAAGAACAGTTACTCATCTGATATTTAAGCAATTCTGGGCTTCTTCTATTAGAACTTTATGGAAGACTGTCTACATAGACTGAAATTCTCCTCTGGCTGGCAGATACCAAGGTTATTAAGCTACAGTTGGGTCTCCTGCTCCAGAAGTGAAGGAGGTATCTTTTCTGCAGGGTGTAAGAAATTGGCTAAAGCAGTGCTCACAAAGTAAGAAGGCAGCCTATAGAGTATTGCAACTGTGTTTTAACAGAGATTCCTCTATTTATTTTAAAAACCATTTTATTGGGATATGACTGACATACAAAAAGCTGTACATATTTAAGGTAGACAACTTGATGAATGTGGAGGTAAGTATATACTCGTGCAACCATTACCAAAATCTGCGCTATATACATAGCCATCATCTGCAGTAGTTTCTTCTTACGTTCTTTATTCTTTTTTCTGATAACAGCACTTAACATAAAATCTGCCCTCTTAGCCAATGTTTAAACTACACAATACCATATTGTTAACTGTAGGCCCTATGCTATACAGTAGATTGCTAGAATTTCTTCGTCTTGCATAACTGAAAATTTGTACCTTTTGACGAATAACTTTCGGTTTCCTTCTCCCCCCAAGATTCCCCTAATTTTAGAGCAGGGGTTTTACACACCAAATTGTCAACAATGAGTATTTCTTGGTGAAGATTTGGTGGGTGTTCAGTCAGTAGGCGTATCTTCCATTTTAACTTTATATATACCTATATTGTTTTATTTTTAAAAATAATTAATGTAAATTACACTTAAAATAAAAATGGCCAAGATGAAAACTAGTGGCTCTCAGATGCTCTTAACTTAGGAGAGACACTCTGATCCTGAAGCAGTATCCTTCCTAAAAATTTAAAAGCTGTCAGGATTTCTGCATGTGTTTTAGAACTCATCTCACTAGAGCTATAGCTTGTGTTCCTAAATTTGGCATGATTTAGCAGAGAAGAAAAGAAATATGACATGGAGGGAAAGGCAGAAATAAGATAACACACACAAACTGGAATTCTTAAAGTTCTACCTCTAAGGACTTGGCTCTCTAGAAGATAAAAGTAATTATCTCCATGGGTGTACTGGTGTGTACTAGTCTACAGTTGACCCTTGAACAACACAGGGGTAAGGTTGTATCAAGACCCTGTGCAGAGGAAAATCCACACATAACTATTGATTCCCCCCAAACTTAACTACTAATAGCCCATTGCTGACCAGAAGCCTTACCAATAACATAAACTGTCATTTAATACGTATCTTATATGTGTTATACACTGTATTTTTACCATAGAGCAAGCTAGAGAAAAAATATTATTAAGAAAATCACAAGGAAGAGAAAATACACTTCCGGTACTGTACTGTATTTATCCATACTATAAGTTTTCATTGTCTTTTTCTTTTTTGAGACAGAGTCTGGCATCATCTCGGCTCACTGCAACCTCCGCCTCCCGGGTTCAAGCAATTCTTCTGCCTCAGCCTCCCAAGTAACTGGAATTACAGGCACGCACCACCATGCCTGGCTGATTTTTGTATTTTTAGTAGAGACGGGGTTTCACCATATTGGCCAGGTTGGTCTCAAACTCCTGACCTCATGATCCGCCCACCTCGGCCGTCCAAAGTGCTGGGATTACAGGCGTGAGCCACCACACCCAGACCTACATTATCTTTTTACAAGACGAATCATCTGTCTGGAATGGCAGAAACTGCAACTGCAGACCTCAATCTATGGTACATATCAAGCAATTTAACTTCTTGTAATGTCATGACTTTTCTCTGCTTCTTGGGAGTATTTCCAGCATCACTACACTTCCTGTGGATCATGTGATGTTATTCAAGGTTTGCAGTATAGAACCAAACAGGATGAAAAAAACAAAAGAACCATGAGAGATCAAGTTGTACTGTGATATGCAATTTACTGTAGAGATGAACTGCTCAGGGGGAATGATCATCACATGGCTTTTTAAGGGAATACGCACAGCACGAGCTCAATGCAGTAACAATAGGACGTGGCTACAAAATTATTACAGCAGTACAGTATGGATGATCATTTTGTGATGTTATAATTTAATACTGCATTTTCACTTTTGTTTATATTTTTCTCAACTGAATGGCACCATGTACAATCTGTGTTTGTGTGCATAAGTTTTGATAAATTTTAACTTTTAAAATAAATTTGTGTATATTTTATGGTTATAAGTGATAAAATAGAGCAGTGTGTACATATATTTTATGCATTCATTACATTTATAACTTTTTCTTAAGTTTTTTGTTACTTCTAGGCTATGAAACTCATCTACAAGTTTTTTCAAATTGTCATAAATCTCCAAAATGCTTTCCAATATATTTATTGAAAAAAATCTGCATACGAGTGGACCTGCAGAGTTCAAACCCATGTTGCTTGGGCTGTCATAATAAAATACCATAGACTGGGTGCTTTAAGAAATAGAAATTTATTTTCTCACAGTTTTGGAGGCTGGAAGTCCAAGATCAAGGTGCCAGCAGGGTTGGTGTCTTCTGGAACCTTCCTTCTTGGCTTGCTGCCTTCTTGCTGTGTCCTCATACCATCTTTCCTCTGTGCTCCTTGCCCTTGGAGGCATCCAGATTTCCTCATCTTATAAGGATACCAGTCAGATTGGATTAGGGCCCACACTAATGCCCACACATGAACTTAATCACCCCATAAAGGTTTTATCTCTAAATGTATCTCTAAATGCAGTCACATTCTGAGGTAAGGGCTTCATATCAATTTGCAGGAGCTGAGGAAAGAGTGGAGTGGGAGGGGAACATAATTCAGTCCATACAGTGGATAAATTCTTACAGAGCTTTATTATTATTGTTATTTTTATTATACTTTAAGTTCTGGGATACATGTGCAGAACGTGCAGGTGTTGCACCCATCAAACCGTCATCTACATTAGGTATTTCTCCTAATCCTATCCCTCCCCTAGCTCCTCACCCCCTGACAGGCCTTGGAGTGTGATGTTCCCCTCCCTAAGTCCATGTTTTCTCAATGTTCAGCTCCCACTTATGAGTGAGAACATGCAGTGTTTGGTTTTCTGTTCCTGTGTTAGTCTGCTGAGAATGATAGTTTCCAGCTTCATCTGTGTCCCTGCAAAGAACATGAACTTGTCTTTTTATATGGATGCATAGTATTCCACAGTGTATATGTGCCACATTTTCTTTGTTCAGTCTATCTTGATAGGCATTTGGTTCCAAGTCTTTGCTACTGTGAATAGTGCTGCAATAAACATATGTGTGCATGTGTTTTTAGAGTAAAATGATTTATAATTATTTGGGTATATACCCAGTAATGGGATTGCTGGGTCAAATGGTGTTTCTGGTTCTAGCTCCTTGAGGAATCGCCACACTGTCTTCCACAATGGTTGAACCAATGTACACTCCCACCAACAGTGTAGAAGTGTTCCTATTTCTCCACATCCTCTCCAGGATTTGTTGTTTCCTGACTTTTTAGTGATTGTTATTCTGGCTGGCATGAGATGGTATCTATTGTGGTTTTGACTTGCATTTCTCTCATGACCAGTGATGATGAACTTTTTTTCATATGTTTGTTGACTGCATAAATGTCTTCTTTTGAGAAGTGTCTGTTCATTCCTTTGCCCACTTTTTGATGAGGTTGTTTGTTTTTTTCTTGCAAATTTGTTTAAGTTCTTTGTAGATTATGGATATTAGCCCATGGTCAGATGGATAGATTGCAGAAATTTTCTCCCATTCTGTAGGTTGCTTGTTCACTCTGATGATAGTTTCTTGTGCTGTGCAGAAGCTTTTCAGTTTAATTAGATCTTATTTGTCAATTTTGGCTTTTGTTGCCATTGCTTTTGGTATTTTCGTCATGAAGTCTTTGCCCAGACCTATGTCCTGAATGGTAATGCCTAGGTTTTCTTCTAGGGTTTTTATGGTCTTAGGTCTTACGTTTAAGTCTTTAATTCATCTTGATTTAATTTTTGTATAAGGTGTAAGGAAGGGGTCCAGTTTCTGTTTTCTGCATATGGCTAGCCAGTTTTCCCAATACCATTTATTAAATAGGGAATCCTTTCCCCATTTCTTGTTTTTGTCAGATTTGTCAAAGATCGGATGGTTGTAGATGTGTGGTATTATTTGTGAGGCCTCTGTTCTGTTCCATTGGTCTATATATCTGTTTTGGTATCAGTTCCATGCTGTTTTGATTGCTGTAGCCTTGTAGTATAGTTTGAAGTCAGGTAGCGTGATGCCTCCAGCTTTGTTCTTTTTCCTTAGGATTGTCATGGATATGCGGGCTCTTTGTTGGTTCCATATGAAATTTAAAGTAGTTTTTTTCTAATTCTGTGAAGAAAGTCAATGGTAGCTTGATGGTGATAGCATTGAATGTATAAATTACTTTGGGCATTATGGCTATTTTCATGATATTGATTCTTCCTATCCATTAGCATGGAATAGTTTTTCCATTTGTTTGTGTTCTCTCTTATTTCCTTGAACAGTGGTTTGTGGTTCTCCTTGAAGAGGTCCTTCACATCCCTTGTAAGTTGTATTCCTAGGTATTTTACTCTCTTTGTAGCAATTGTGAATGGGAGTACACTCATGATTTGGTTCTCTGTCTGTTATTGGTGTATAGGAATGCTTGTGATTTTTGCACATTGATTTTGTATCCTGAGACTTTGCGGAAGTTGCTTATCAGCTTAGGAGATTTTGGGCTGAGATGATGGGGTTTTCTGAATATACAATCATGTCATCTGCAAACAGAGAAAATTTGACTTCCTCTTTTCCTAATTGAATACCTTTATTTCTTTCTCTTGCCTGATTGACATAGCCAGAACTTCCAACACTGTGTTAAATATGAGTGCTGAGAGAGGGCATCCTTGTCTTGTGCCAGTTTTCAAAGGGAATGCTTCCAGTTTTTGCCCTTTCAATATGATGTTAGCTGTGTGTTTCTCAAAAATAACTCTTATTATTTTGAGATATGTTCCATCAGTACCTCGTTTATTGAGAGTTTTTAGCATGAAGGGATGTTGAATTTTACTGAAGGCATTTTCTGCATCTATTGAGATAATCATGTGGTTTTGTCATTGGTTCTGTTTATGTGATGGATTACATTTATTGATTTGCATATGCTGAACCAGCCTTGCATCCCAGGGATGAAGCCAACTTGATCATGGTGGATAAGCTTTTTGATGTGCTGATGGATTTGGTTTGCCAGTATTTTATTGAGGATTTTTGCATCAATGTTGGCCTGAAATTTTCTTTTTTTGTTGTGTCTCTGCCAGGTTTTGCTATCAGGATGATGCTGGCCTCATAAAATGAGTTAGGGAGGATTCCCTTTTTTTCTGTTGTTTGGAATAGTTTCAGAAGCAATGGTACCAGCTCCTCTTTGTACGTCTGGTAGAATTTTGCTGTAAATTCATCTGGTCCTGGGCTTTTATTGGTTGGTAGGCTATTAATTACTGTCTCAATTTCAGAACTTGTTATTGGACTATTCAGGGATTTGACTTCTTCCCGGTTTAGTCTTGGGAGGTTGTATGTCCTGGAATTTGTCCGTTTCTTCTAGATTTTGAGGTTTATTTGTGTACAGGTGTTTATAGTATTCTCTGATGGTAGTTTGCACTTCTGTAGGATCACTGGTGATATCCCCTTTATGATTTTTTATAGTGTCTATTTGATTCTTCTCTCTGCTTCTTTAATAGTCTGGCTAGAGTTCTATCTATTTTGTTGATCTTTTCAAAAAACCACCTCCTTGATTCATTGATTTTTTGAGGGGATTTTCGTGTCTGTATCGCCTTCAGTTCTGCTCTGATCTTAGTTTTTTCTTGTCTTCTGCTAGCTTTTGAATTTGTTTGCTCTTGCTTCTCTAGTTCTTTTGATTGTGATGTTAGGGTGTCAATTTTAGATCTTTCCCGCTTTCTCCTGTGGGCATTTAATGCTACAAATTTCCCTCTGAATGCTGCTTTGGCTGTTCCCAGAGATTCTGGTACATTGTGTCTTTGTTCTCATTTGTTTCAAAGAACTTATTTATTTCTGCCTTAATTTCGTTATTTACCTAGTAGTCATTCAGGAGCAAGTCGTTCAGTTTCCATGTAGTTGTGCAGTTTTGAGTGAGTTTCTTAATCCTGAATTCTAATTTGATTGCACTGTGGTCTGAGAGACCATTTGTTATGATTTTTGTTCTTTGGCATTTGCTGAGGAGTGTTTTACTTCCAATTATGTGGTCAATTTTAGAATAAGTGTGATGTTTTGCCGAGAAGAATGTATATTCTGGTGATTTGCGGTGGAGAGTTCTGTAGATGTCTATTAGATCTGCTTGGTCCAGAGCTGAATTCAAGTCCTGAATATCCTTGTTAATTTTCTGTCTTGTTGATCTGTCTAATATTGACAGGGGGGTGTTAAATTCTCCCACTATTATTGTGTGAGAGTCTAAGTCTCCTTGTAGATCTCTAAGAACTTGCTTTATGAATCTGGGTGCTCCTGTATTGGGTGCATATGTGTTTAGGATAGTTAGCTCTTCTTGTTGAATTGATCCCTTTATGATTATGGAATGCCCTTCTTTGTTTTTTTGCTCTTCATTGGTTTAAAGTCTGTTTTATCAGAAACTAGGATTGTAACCCCCCCTCCTTTTTTTTTTTTTGCTTTCCATTTGCTTGGTATATCTTCCTCCATCCTTTCATTTTGAGCATATGTGTGTCTTTGCGTGTGAGATGGGTCTCCTGAATACAGCACACCGATGGGTCTTGACTCTTTATCCTATTTGCAAGTCTGTGTCTTTTAATTGGGGCATTTAGCCTGTTTACATTTAAGGTTAATATTGTTATGTGTTATGTGTTATGTGTCATTATGATGCTAGCTAGTTATTTTGCCCATTAGTTGATGCAGTTTCTTCATAGTGTTGACGGTCTTTACAATTTGGTATGCTTTTCAGTGGTTGGTACTGGTTTTTCCTTTCCGTCTTTAGTACTTCCTTCAGGAGCTCTTGTAAGACAGTCCTGGTGGTGGCAAAATCTCTCAGCATTTGCTTGTCTGTAAAGGATTTTATTTCTCCTTCGTTTGTGAAGCTTAGTTTGACTAGATATGAAATTCTGGGTTGAAAATTATTTTCTTTAAGAATATTGAATATTGGCCCCACTGTCTTCTGGCTTGTAGGGTTTCTGCCAAGAGATCTGCTGTTAGTCTGATGGGCTTCCCTTTGTGGGTAACCCGACCTTTCTCTCTGGCTACCCTTAACATTTTTTCCTTCATTTCAACCTTAGTGAATCTGATGATTATGTATCTTGGGGTTGCTCTTCTTGAGGAATATCTTTGTGGTGTTCTCTGCATTTCCTGAATTTGAATGTTGGCCACTCTTGCTAGGTTGAGGAAGTTCTCCTGGATAATATCCTGAGGAGAGTTTTCCAAGTTGGTTCCATTCTCCGTGTCACTTTCAGGTACACCAATCAAACATAGGTTTGGTGTTTTCACATAGTCCCATATTTCTTGGAGGCTTTGTTTATTCTTTTTCATTCTTTTTTTCTCTAATCTTGTCTTCATGCTTTATTTCATTAAGTTGATCTTCAATCTCTGATATCCTTTCTTCCACTTGATCTATTTGGGTATTTTACTTGTGTATACTTCACAAAGTTCTTGAGCTGCATTTTTCAGCTCCATCAGGTCATTTATGTTCTTCTCTAAACTGGTTATTCTAGTTAGCAATTCCTGCAACCTTTTTTCAAGGTTCTTAGCTTCCTTGCCTTGGGTTAGAACATGCTGCTTTATCTTGGAAGAGTTTGTTATTACCTACCTTCTGAAGCCTACTTCTATCAGTTCTTCAAACTCATTCTCTGTCTAGTTTTGTTCCCTTGCTGGTGAGGAGTTGTGATGCTTTGGAAAAGAAGAGGCATTCTGGTTTTTGATATTTTTAGCTTTTTTGTGCAGGTTTTTCCCCATCTTTGTGGATTTATCTACCTTTGGTCTTTGATGTTGGTGACCTTCAGATGGGGTTTCTGTGTGGACGTCCTTTTTGTTGATGTTGATGCTATTACTTTGTTAGTTTTCCTTCTAACACTCAGGGCCTTCTGCTGAAGGTCTGCTGGAGTTTGCTGGAGGTCCACTTTGGACCCTGTTTGCCTGGGTATCACTGGCAGAGGCTGCAGAACAGTAAAGATTACTGCCTGTTCCTTCCTCTAGAAGCTTAGTCCTAGAGGGGCACCTGCCAGATGCCAGCGGGAGCTCTCCTGTATAAGGTGTCTGTTTACCCCTGCTGGGAGGTGTCTCCCAGTCAGGAGGCATGCACGTCAGGGACCCACTTAAGGAGGTAGTCTGTCCTTTAGCAGAGCTTGAGCACTGTCCTGAGAGATCAACTGCTCTTTTCAGAGTCAGCAGGCAGTAACGTTTAAGGCTCCTGAAACTGTACCCACAGCCACTCCTTCCCCTAGGTGCTCTGTCCCAGGGTGATGGGAGTTTTATCTATGAGTCCCTGACTGGGGTGCTGGCTTTCTTTCAGAGATGCCCTGCCCAGAGAGAAGGAATCTAGAGAGGCAGTCTTGTTACAGCGGGTTTGCTGAGCTGCGGTGGGCTCCACCCGGTTTGAACTTCCATGTGGCTTTGTTTACACTGTGAGGGGAAAATCGCCTACTCAAGCCTCAGTAATGGTGGATGCCCCTCCCCCCACCAAACTGAAGTCCCAGGTCAACTTCAGACTCTTGTGCTGGCAGCGAGAATTTCAAGCCAGTGGATCTTAGCTTGCTGGGTTCCATGGGGGTGGGACCTGCCAGGCCAGACCACTTGGCTCCCAGGCTTCAGCCCCCTTTCCAGGGGAGTGAACATTTCTGTCTCCCTGGGGTTCTGGGCACCACAGGGGTATAAATAAAAAACTGCTGCAGCTAGCTCAGTGTCTGCCCAAACAATGGCCCAGTTTTGTGCTTGAAACCCGGGGTCCTGGTGGTGTAGGCACTCGAGGGAATCTCCTGGTTTGTGGGTTGTGAAGACCATAGGAAAAGTGTAGTATCTGGGCCAGAGTGCACCATTCCTCATGCACAGTTCCTCATGGCTTCCCTTAGCTAGGGGAGGGAGTTCCCGGACCCCTCATGCCTCCCAGGTGAGGCAATGCCCCACCCTGCTTCAGCTCGCCCTCTGTGGGCTGTACCTGCTGTCTAACCAGTCCTAATGAGATGAGCCAGGTACCTCAGGTGGAAATGCAAAAATCACCTGCCTTCTTCGTTGATCTCGCTGGGAGCTATAGACCAGAGCTGTTCCTATTCGGCCATCTTTCCAGCCACCACTGCTTTTTTGTTATTCTTACAAATTTCAGTGGGAATGAATTGGGAATAAAAATGACTATAAACATTCATACTAAAATAACTGACGATAGTTTATTGATATAAAACAGATAATTACAAACCTATTTTGCCAAAGAAAGAAAATTTAAATGGAACATCAACTTGATGTATAGGCAAATTTATGATGCACATTTAACGCATAAAGAACAATTAAATTGTACATTTGTAATAGAGGGAAATTAACATAAGAATGCTTCTGATGTTTGTGTGGTATATTTTGAAATCTTTTTATGATTATAATCAAAGGGACTCATGTTACTTCCTTTATTATTTTTTTAAAAGAAAAACAGACATGAAAAAGGTATTAACATTAAACTAAAATTAAAAACAAATTTCAATAGTTTTTGGGGAACAGGAGGTTTTTGGTTACGTGGATAAGTTCTTTAGTGGTGATTTCTGAGACTTTGGTTCACCTGTCACATGAGCTGCATACAGTGTACCCAATGTGTAGTCTTTTATCCCTCACCCCTTTCCACCCTTCCCTGGAGTCCCCAAAGTCCATTATATCATTCTTATGCCTTTGTGTCCTCATAGCTTAGCTCCCACTTATAAGTGAGAACATACAATATTAGGTTTTTCATTCCTGAGTTACTTAGAATAATGGTGTCCAACTCCATCCAGGTTTCTGCAAATGCCATTATTTTGTTCCTTTTTATGGATGAGGAGGATTCCATGGTATATATATACCACATTTTCTTTTCTTTTTTTTTTTTTTTTTAGACAGAGTTTTGCTCTTGTTGACCAGGCTGAGTTGCAATGGTGTGATCTTGGCTCACTGCAACCTCCGCCTCCTGGGTTTGAGCAATTCTCCTGCCTCAGCCTCCCGAGTAGCTGGGATTATAGGCACCTGGCACCATGCCTGGCTAATTTTTTTTTTTTTTTTGGTAGTTTTAGTAGAGACGGGGTTTTACATGTTGGCCAGGCTGGTCTCAAACTCCTTTCCTCAATTGATCCGCCCACCTTGGCCTCCCAAAGTGCTGGGATTACAAGTGTGAGCCACCACACCTGGCCATATATACCACATTTTCTTTATCCACCTGATTGATGAGCATTTAAGCTGGTTCCATATTTTTGCAATTGCAAATTGTGCTGCTATAAACATGTGTGTACAAATGTCTTTTTTATATAATGACTTCTTTTCCTCTGGGTACTTACCCAGTAGTTGAATTGCTGGATCAAATTGTAGTTCCACTTTTAGTTCTTTGAGAAATCTTCATACCGTCTTCCATAGTGGTTGTACTAGTTCACATTTCCATGAGCATAAAAGCTTTAATAGAAGTTGTTAGTGAGTAACAAAGGAAATATTTATCTGGTATCCAATTTACAATTCTTTAAAAAGCATTATCAAAGTGTTTTAATTGGAGTAGATATCTAGTAAAGTGTTCATTTGATTATAACAATATCTGAAAAGAAATATCTCCACAATTGTAATAAAAAATACAAAAATCTTCACATTTTCTTTAAGTTATTCTAAGATGTTTTTATATTCTTTAATATTTGGAATGCTAAATGCACAAATTCTTTCTAGAAGAGTTTTTTTCATTTATTGTCAGCCTACCAGTTTGATATAAATCATTCATTGCCTTTGTTGTTACATTTTTTTCCTATGTCCAAATATTGTCTCCACAGAGCATTTTTGGAATAGCCATGTCTAATTCGTGGCATTGTTCCCGAGCCTGGCACATAATAGATAGTTAGTGAATTGTTTTTTTAATCAAGATTATGTAGCTTATAAATTTGCTCACACATTGGACTCTTTTTTTGTAAAACTGTGAAGCTGTAAATTGTGAAAATTATGAGATGATTACATGGCTGAGTCTTTAGCTATTGGGTCAGTTATCCAAATACTTTCCTCAGACCCCAAATACTTTAACTTGAGATGTTTAGAAAATGGAGGCTAAAAGGTTGTTTCAATTTTTTTTTCTCAAATTACATATGTAAGGTGTAGCACAGTGTTAAAAACACAAACTGCCAGGCTCATACTCCCAGCTTTGTGACTTATTATCTACAATGACTTTGGGCCAGTTACCTAATGTATCTGTCCTCAGATTCTCATCTATAAAATGGGATAATGTCAATATCTACCTCTTAGGGGTTTTCTCAAGATTAAATGAGTTACACTGTGTAAAGCCCTCAGAAGAGTGCCTGGCACATCATAAGTACTGTGTTTGGTTTTTGAGATGTCCTTTATTGGTTCCCTGAAACAGGCATGGACACTCCCCCAACCTCCATCCCAGCTAAGTCTTCTGCACTTGTGATGTTATTCAGTTAAACAAACAAAACAAAACAATTTCATCGATAAATGGGATTTGAGAAGCAAAATAAGTTTTAACCTAGGAAATTAAGACTTCACGCTCTTCAAGCCACATTTGAGTTTGCCAGTTGAGCAACAATAGCATCCTTCAGAAACTGTGGCTCCCTTGGAACTTTCGCAATGAATGCTGAGTATGATGAAGGCTCAAAAAAATGAGCTATTTAACGTGAAGTCCAGACAGGACTGATTGCAGTTCCCTAGAATAGAATCACTTCAGAAATTTGATTCATACAGAATGAGCTTTCTTGAGAATTTCCACAACTGCGGCTTACATGCTGTGCATTGCTTAACGGAAAAGATTAAACTTAGATTCAGTAGGCTTCAGGAACACCCACGTGGCAGCCTTTTCAGGGTCAACAGGGCAATTTCCAGCAGTTGAGATTACATTCTCATAAAAAGGTGTAGGGAATCACAAGGAAGCTGTGCACATGGGTCTGGATTAATAGCAATTGTAGCCCGTGGAAGGTTGCCCCCTGGAGCAACTAGGATACCTTTGGTTATGGTCCTGAAGTTAACCATTGGGATTTTATTAGAAGTCCTAACTCTAACTGGCTGTGTGGTTTCAGGTTTATCACTTAACTTCTTTGCATCTCAATTTATTCATGGATATGTGAAGAGATATGGTGAGGTATTCTTTAAGTTCTCGACCTACGACTCTGCAATGAAAATGGAAGCATAGTCAATAAAGATACATTTGATTAACCCACTAACACCTTTTTATAAATGCAAAATCAGAATTTCTGCAATGATACAGTTAATTCATTTATAAAAAACCCTTTTCCATGATTATAGAATGAGAACTGGAAATGAGCTAATTTGGGTTTGTAATTTATTTATTTGTATATGTTTGACTTTTAAGAGAAAGAAGCAAATCCAAGGAAATAAATTATAAAACGCAACTATCCCCAAATCCATTTTCAGGGCCAAGCATAATTCAATTGTAGCTCCTATAGTTTTCACATCTTTAATACACTATGGTTACAACTGATGCCAGGTAATATATCCCTAAAATATCAAACACAGATGAAATTACTTTAACTAGGCTATACTTAGAAGTAAAATGTATCAATATATTATGTATCCTCGCTGGTATATTTTAGAAAGTTTTTTGATCATATTTACACATCAAATGGGTTTCCTGTAAAACTTTAAAGAGAAAATTCAATTTATTTGACCAGAGTTTGATGAGCAGTATTTCATTGTACTTTCAATAATAATCTCTTTGTGCATTTAGGCAAATCATTTCACCTCTCTGATAATCAATTTCCTTACACAAACACAGGGTAAGAAAAGAGGCAATGCCTAAGGTACTTTTTTATCTTTAATGTTTGAAGTCAAATCCTCTACTTCCTCTTTCTCCTATTTAAAAGGTCCTTGTAGTTATTTTTATTCTAACCCTCCCAAAAAACCTCCCTCCCCACAACTACAATCTCTTTATTACCCAGGGATACTATTATATACTTGCATTTGGAGTGACAAACTAAGGAAGCAATAACTGCTCTTCCCCTGTGCTCCCTGCAGAGACTTATTCATCACCTCCATAATCTCCGGCCACGAAACAGACACAGAGAATTGCAGATAAGAAATGCAGATGACCAAAACCTGAGTTAGTTACCTAACATGTGGCTGACATTTTTAATAAATTTAATTGATCAAATACCTAGCAAATATATGATAGGCTAGAGCCCTTGGCGCTAAGAAATCTATACTCTTTTTAAATCACTAGCCCAAAATGTCAGAAATGTATAATCTTAACAAAGGAAGTTAACACTGATCTATCCGAAATATTAAGAGGATTCTTAAATGCCAAACTATACAACTAACTGTAATTGCCTTAGAAGTGCATGGAAGGGAGAAATGTGGGTTTGTTTGACGGAAAAAAACTCAATCTGCAGAGCACCTTTAAAGAAGAATAATATCTATGATTCTTTAATGCATTAATTCATTCAACAAGTATTTATTTAGTGTCTATGGTGCATTGAACTTTTCTAAGTTCTGGGAATACAGTAGTGAACAAAATGGGAAAACACCTTTGCCCACATAGATCTTGCATTCTAATACAGAGAGGTAAGAAAAAAGTCGATAAGTAAAAATATATTCCATGATGAGTACTATGGAATGAAAAGAATATTTAGGTTAGTGATGTAGGCATAGAGAATGCTCTAAAAAAGTGATGCAATTAGACAGTATCAAGCTAACCCTCTCATTTTATAAATGAGGAAGCTGAGGCTCACAGGAGTTAAGTAACATAGCAAAGTCAGTTAGTTTATTAACAAACAAGAAATAAAATCCATACCTCCTATTTTCTAGTCTAGGGTTCTTTCCATTATGCACCCACCTCTTAGCTAATCAAGTCACACAGTTAACAGAGTTAGGAGTGAGCAGAGTTTGTGTGGGATCCAATGGGGCAGGCACTTTATTTTGGGGAGAAGTGGGAAGGTATGTTTAGATGGAAAAGGTAGAGCCAAATCTTAAAAACTGAATAGAAAAGTTTGGATTTGACGTGGTGATAGGAAAGACACGAATGAAATTATCCTTAGATAATTCTGAAAATATTTAGTTGATTATTAATACACCAGATCAACAAATGTTTCTCTTATGTGATTGCTCTCTTCTCCCTTTCCTCCTCCCCTTGACATAGTTCCCTGAGAAAGAATTCCTTGGAGTAATCCTACTTACCATCAGGTAGAGCTGTACAGTTTTCTGAGACTATGAAAGATACTATGCTATAGTTTTTCTTGAAAGTAGAAACAAAAAGCATTTTGGATAAGCACACATATTTTATTGCAGCTCCACATTCAGGGATTAAAATGCTGGTGAAATGAAAGTTGAGTGGGAACTAAATTTAGACACCCGATTTGGATAAAATGAGCAAGTTGAATCAGATACAAATTCAGAGATGCCGTTACTCATACTTTCATCATAAACTGGGGGTTAAGTACTTAAGCTCCTTCAGGACTCAATACATAAATTATAAACCAGAGCATACATTTCCTTAAGTGCAGCAGTCATTGTTGCTGATTCATTTTCATTTCAAGTTTCAAGCAACTAAGGGAGAGAGAAGGTTGTGGGAGGGAGACAGAGAGAGACTGAGAGCTAGAGAGAGGAACTACCAATGAACTGCCAACAAAATTCACAAGGATTTACTTGCAGATAGAAAGATGCTATAACAGTGATGTAGATGTAGAAATAACGTTGTTTTTTTTTTACTTTTCTTTGAGAAAGAATAATAGCTGCAAATAGGAAAAAATATATACATATATATTAGAATACTTACCACAAATTTAACAATCAGAAAATTATCAAATAGGGCAAATAAATCTTACTGTTGTTGTTGAAATATGCAGATATGGGTGCTTACTTTGGCCTAAATCTAAGGCGTGTCTTGTTTTGGGGTGTGATGGGTATTTTAAAGCCTCCAGGAGCTTGTGTATAAGGTTATAACCAGGGGATTATAAGCCTTTATCACCTGAGGGTCATGGAATACATTCAAGAACCTAACTATGCATTTGGGTCCCAAGAAAAATTTTAGAAAATGTTGCAAGACTATGACTGTTAATTCCAAACAGGTATTAAGTGCAATGTAAGGGTTACTTAGATTTTTATGTTGTATTGTTGGGATTTGGTTGGGGATGTTAGATCTAATACTCTTTTGTAGGTCATTGCCTACTGCAAATTTCCTACCAAGGACCAGAATCACTTGCATAATCAATGCAAAAAAACCTATTCCCTAACAAGAAAATCTCTTCTACACATTCATTTTATTTCAGGCTTCTGGTCACCTTGGGGTTAATGATCCATGAAACAAAGATGATTCTAACAGTGAGAAAGATATCCATCACTGAATTTAAGTATGCTATAATGGGGTCAAAAGAGGAGTCACCCTCAACCTTTCATCCAGATCACACAGAATATGCACAGAAAGATTCAGGCGTGTGGTCAATGGGAGCATACACAGCAAGGTTCAGGCACAAGGTAGACGTTCATGACTTTGTCAGTCTTCAAAGTTTTCCTCCCCTCCCTTTGGCATAAACATGCCAAGTGTTTACGTCTGTGTGTTAGGTCATTCTTGCATTGCTATAAAGAAATATGTGAGACTGGGTAATTTATAAAGAAAAGAGGTTGAATTGGCTCATGGTTCTGCAGGCTGTACAGGAAGCATGACACCAACATCTGCTTGGCTTCTGGAGAGAGGCCTCAGGGACTTTCAAATCCTGGTGGAAGGCGAGGCAGGAGCAGGCACTTCACCTGGTGAAAACAGAGAGTTTATGGGGAGGTGCCATACACTTTTAAATGACCAGATCTCATGTGAACTCAGAGCTAGAGTTACTACCCAAGGAATTGCCCAAGCCATTCATGAGAGATCCATCACCATGATCAAAACACCTCCCACCTGGCCCCACCCACCAACATTGGGGATTACAATTGAACATGAAATTTGGCAGGGACATACATTCAAATGATATCAGTATGAGATAACTGAATATATATGAGGGAAGTGTTTTGATATTTTAAAAACCCTCGCAGGCATCTGTATGATGTTACATGGCTCTCTTGATGACTCATGATAATGGTACTGAGTGACTAAGAAGAGATTTCAATACATTTACTCAGCTCAAAGGTAAGTAAGGATGTATTATAATAAAATGGATAAGACAAAACTTGTGTATTCAAAGAGGTAAATTTTAGCTTTCTAGAAAATCCATTTATTTGAAGTGCTTCATTCCAGGATGAGGACAGACAATTAGCACTATCTAACATAGTACATTTGCTACATATTCAGCAAAGGGGAAGGTGCTACACGAGTCTCCAATAGGTGTCAAAGGACGTGAAAACCAACACCAGAGCCTTGAAAAATTTGTTCTGTCTTTCCCAGCATGTGAGATATTAGTGACATGATATTTCTTTTCTTTTTTTTTTTTTTTTTTTTTTTTGAGACAGAGTCTCGCTCTGTCACCCAGGCTGGAGTGCAGTGGCCGGATCTCAGCTCACTGCAAGCTCTGCCTCCCGGGTTTACGCCATTCTCCTGCCTCAGCCTCCCGAGTAGCTGGGACTACAGGCGCCCGCCACCTCACTCGGCTAGTTTTTTGTATTTTTTAGTAGAGACGGAGTTTCACCGGGTTAGCCAAGATGGTCTCGATCTCCTGAACTTGTGATCCGCCCGTCTCGGCCTCCCGACATGATATTTCTTACTCTTCTAGAGTGGCAGTAAAGACAGGCAGGGTTGAATGCTTAGTGTCCCACATTAGAAATCTGAGTGCATTCTCCTAATGGTCGTTAGATTCTTTAATAAGAGAGGACTTACTTTTCTAGAGATAAAATCTTATAAATGATCATGAATTTCCAAGACTGACTCACACTAATCTTTTTATTTCATCATATATTATAGGTCCTGAGTTCTAGGACACCCACCTAGTGTAAAGCTTTTTTGTTGCTAAAACAACTGACTCAAACCGCTAATACTCGAAGGGTCTTGAGAAAGTTGGAATCTGGATGGTCAGTAGAAGACAGGTACAGTTGGAATTGTTGAACCTACAAGGACACAGAAGAAGGGGTGGGGGAGGGAAGAAGAATAGGCATCTTAGGCAGGGATACAGCAGGTAGGATGCATACAGCAGTGGTTCTCAACCTTGACTGCACATTTGAATCACCTAGCATGCTTAAAAAAATTCTGATGACTGAGTTCCTCTCCAGAATCTCCAGAGGTGGGCACAAGCATGGGTATTTTAGGCACTTTTTAGGTGATTAAAATGGGCCTCATGGATTGAGAACTGGCTTAGAGTGTGGAATGAGTCTCATGTGTTTGGAGGACAAAGGAGATCAGTTTGAAGAGAATGGGCGTTCTTCATCCTACGCACAGAGCAGCCTGAGGATAGGCACGGAATATCTTGAAGAACTCTGAAAACCGGTTTCATCTGAAGATTGATGGGAGGCTATTATTATTATTATTGAGCAGTAATAAAGTTGGATAAAGCAGTATTTTGTTCAGTCTGTGGCCAGGGGTTCTTAGAGTTGATATAGAATGAAGATAAGGCTGCCAGTTAAGAGGCTACTGAAGTAACTCAGGCATGAGGTAATAAGGCCTTTGGTGGGAGCTGTTGGAATAGAAACAAGAGCATAGAGAGGAAGAAACTCAGAAAAGTTGAAATGATAGATTATGCCTCTTAGCAAAGCAGGTACTTAAAACTTGTGGAACAAATGAACGAAAGTGCTAAGGGGAGAAAAGTACCAAGGAGGACTTTAAAATATGAAGACCAGCAAAATAACATTACCGTGATAACATGGGGAAGGCAGGAGGGAGGAATTGCTTTAGGCTGAAAGATGGATTTCAGTTTAGATACGTTAAATTTGTGGGGATGGTAATAATGGCAACAACCAACCTCTGTGTGACTGCTCTGCCTGCAAGATGAAACCTCTGCCTACTTCTCTAGCCACTTTTGTACTCAACATCTCTGGCCATGGCCACTCCTTCCAGCTTTAGGTTTTCCCATGAGCCCTTCCCCAACCTTGCTTCGGGTCTTGTTCCCACTCTTTCCTTGGCCCCCATTCTACTCAGACTTAAAGTTTTCTTGAGGAAGATTTTCTTGCCATGTTCCCACCAAAATTAATTTCCTTGTTACATTGTTCAGCACCCCTCCAGATGGTTCCTTCATCAGGATGTATCACTCTTGGACTTTAGTAATGACTTGTTCAAGAACTCACTCCCCACAAGATAGTAATCTCCATATAGGCAGAGATCTTATCTGTTTTGCTCATCGCTGTATTCCCAGGGTCCAGCACTGTGCCTGTTACAAAGTAGGTGCTTGAATAACTGAATAAGTGTCAAGAATTCTGCAGGCAATATCTCTACAACCCTACGCGGTAGGCACTATTATTATTCTCATTTTACAGATAAGGAAAGATAAGTTACCTGAAGTTACACGGCTGGTATGTAGCAGGATTGAACCTCAAATCTTGGTTTCTCTGATGCCGAAGGCTGTACTTCTTAACCTCTGATCTATTATGGCTCTGCCAGATGATTATAAATACAGGAGCATGGGAGCACAAACACAACTGTAAGAAGACAGAAAGGTGGAGATATGAAAGAACATAAAAAGTCTTAGGCAATTGGAGATGTTTGAATAGAAAGAATCTTAAAGTTAATGGAGACAAAACCCTTCATTGGCATTGGGAGAGAAAATCGGTCCAGGAAGTTAAAAGATGGCCCCAGGATCACAGAATTGATTCTTGTTTGAGAGTGGGCTAGATCCGGGCTCTCAATTTCTGGATCTCCCTTTCTATAGGCATGGCAGATGGGGGCAAGTTGTTTGGGATCGATAAGTAGGCAATTCTCTTTGACTCCTATAGTTTCAAGTTGGAGACAGAGGGAAAACAGACTGGGAAGCACCTGCAATGAGTATTATGGATAAATGAATTGTTTTATGGAACCCTGCACAGCTCTGATTATACTATAACCATCCTTTGTTGTAGCAACAGAATTAGCTTGCCTTTGATGTCACTGCCTTGGTCACTTTCACTTTATTCTTCACACTTTGCAGAGTGATTAGGTATAGGGAGTTGGTAGCTATGCCTTTGCTTCATGAAGAAATACAGGGCTTCTGTAGGGTGGTTTTTGTCTAAATGTAGTCCCCATTCTTCTCTCAACTGCCTCACTGATTTTACCTATGAGGAAACTAAAATATGAAGAGGTTAAATGACTTGTTACTGTTGGGTGAGAAAGTGAGGTAGCTAAGAAGTATAAAGTATAAAAGAAGGAGGAAGAAAGGCAGGTAGGTATGTTAACCTAAGATCAGAATTAAATTGGGGATATCTGTCATATCTTATATAAGTCCAGGGTGACATAAACCTCTCTCTGAGAGTACCGTAAGTGGGCATTTAGCTTCACACTTTCCCTGGGGTCAGTTTGATGCCTCCAGGACTCTTTTTTTATCTAATTTTGGACTTTTAGGCTTGGACAGGAATTAACTTCACTTGGGAAGAAGGGAGACAATGTTTCCTTTTCTGGGACCTCCTCTTCAGGACATCAGGTACATTGTTGGGGCTGCTACTAATTGCCTATATCACTACCAGACCCAGAGCAGGAGGAAGATTAGAAATCAGAAGTCCCTGACAGTCCTAATCTGGACATTATCTATATAAACACAAAGGATGTAGGCTATTTTTACTTTATCCTCAAGGTGATTATGTTCAAAACTTGGCCATCTCTTACTGGCATTTCCCTCACACAGATGCTGCGTGCCACCATTTGCCCCCAAACTCTTGCCTCCCTATGCATGTTCACAGGGTTGTGAGAGAGCAGAGGGGTAAAGTCAAAGGGGGTGCTACTGGGTTACTATTTTGCACATTTGATGGAAGTAGAACTCTAGATTGGGGTAATTTCCCTGAAGTTATAACCAGAGAGAAATTATCCTACCATCTGACCTTTGCAACATTCTTCTAACAATGTCAGGAATTTCTCTGGAAATTCCATTTCTGTGGAATTCAAAGTAATTAACAGATGTGATTCAGTTGTCCTTCCGAATCCCTGGATGTAGCAGGCAGCATGGTTTATCCACCTAATAGATGTTTAGGATCACCAGGATGGAGGTGAAGGTTTCTCTCCAGGTCATATCTTTATTTATGGGGGAATCTTGAGACTGCTTGCCTTTCAGTCAAATTTCTTGGTGGTCTTGTCTTCATAGGCAAGGTTTTCTTGTGGTTTAGCTTGGTTTCTAAAAGATACACACTCTCCCTAAGGAGAGTCCCCATAGGTCCTGTGATGAGGGTGAAACAGGAATGCATTTATTGGGATCTGCACTTATTCTTCTCACTTACAGAGCAAAATAAAATCAGGAAATGAAGCTAGAATGTTTGTGAATTCTTTGCCTTAAAAGCAATTACAAAGTAGGATAAATGTGACTAAGTCCTATAATTAGGACAAACATATGATTTATCTTGCAAAACATGATACTTCTGTGAGTGAAAGGGGCACTGATAATAATTATCCTTCAACAGGCTTATGCTGGAACTAGTTTGGGTAAACTGATGTTATCTACTTACCATGGTGGTGGCAGTGGAGTGTTAGCTCCCAGAGTTGAGTGCCTGGCATGTTTCATTCATTAAGCCAATGTATAAGAAAGTCTTATTGTAGGTGCTATGAGAGAACTAAATGCATGATAGATATATGTATCCTCATGACAAACTCCCTGAAGGGATTTACAGTGTTGTGGAAGAGATGGATATTAAGGGTCAGATTAATATTGGCAGGTTCTGTTATATTCAGTCTCTGTTCCCATGATTTTTATCTAACAGATGATCAGCAGTTCCTTATTTGAAAGGAAATGCTGTAATATCTTTGTTAGACTCATGTAGTGAGATATATTTTACAGAAATTCAGTTCTTGTTACAAAATGTTTTTCTTTTCCAGCTGATATATGGATATTTTCAGTTATGTTCTTCTTATGGACTATACCAATACTAGATCTGATAGAAACATTTTAATGATAAAATAAGACTTTTTAAAATAAAATTATATACACTTAATGTAAGTAAACATATTACTTTGTGTAGTGCTTTCAAGTTTATAAAAATTGCTTTCATATAAATATTCACTTAAATATCCACCAAGGCAGGGTGGTTCTCTGTGGTGTTCACAAGGAAAACCCCAGCTCCTAGAACAGTGTCTGGGATCTTACTTCTTACTTAACAAATTATATATATATATACACACACACACACACTTTTTTTTTAAAGACAGGGTCTTGCTCTTTTGCCTAGGCTGGAGTGTAGTGACATGGTGCCCAGGCTGGAGGCATGATCACAGCTCACTGCAGCCTCAACCTCCTGGGCTCAGACAATCCACCCACCTCAGCCTCCCAAGTAGCCCGCCTGGCTATTGTTTTGTTTGTTTATTTGTTTGTTGTTGTTTTGCAGAGACAGGGTTTTCCTATGTTGCTGAGGCTCGTTTTGAACTCCTGGGCTCAGGTAATCTTCCTGCCTTGGCCTCTCAAAGTGCTGGGATTATAGATGTGAGCCACCATACCTGGCTGTAACAAATATTTGAAATGAATCAATTGCCTATAATGCTTTATTTATTTTGTCTAGGGAATCACTTGTTTAAATGAAACCTGATATACATTTAACATATAAAACTGATTGCAGCAGAACTTTTATGGCATGGTCTTAACGTTCATACCTCACGTCTCATAACCCTTATTTCTCGGAGAAGATATGAAGTCTACTCATCAAGAATATGAACTCATGACGTTAGATAGAGCATTGGAGCACATAAAGGCAGAGAGCTAATTTTGTCTACAGGTGAAGACAATGGAACCCCCCTGAGTCTAAGTAAAATGTCGAAGATCACTTGTGTGACATGGCCAGGCACTCAAAACTCCTGGCTCAAGGGCAGTTTTCCTATGACAGCCAGAGTTAGATTGAGGGCATTATGAGATAGGTTAGACAGGCAATTCTAGAAGAAAGCAGGTTGCCAGGAAGCTGAACATCACTGAAATTGTTGAAACAGGGATGGAAGAAATTGTATGTACCACATCTTCTTCCTGAAAGAACTACCAGATTTGATTGGAAGAAATATTTTGATAAGTCATGTGTGTGCAGTGAGGTCACACTGAGTGGTGTGTTTAAGAAATTACAAATAAGTCATCCTAGAACTGCTTTTTAGGGAGATTGGATCTGATTATCCCTAAAATCCTTGTGTCTTTGGTTTGGGTCTGCAGATTGGGGACAAGATTTACTGATAGAAGAATTGAGGAGAGGGCTTTTTTTCAATTAAAGGCTGAATAATTATTTAAATAATTTCAGTTTGAAAGGGTTTGAAATAACTAGGCTCCCGGGGACTCAAAATTCTGGGTCCAGTTCAGATTGCAGAACCTACACCAGATGCAGAACCCTGATTTTCTCATTTTCAAGTCAGAAATTGAGACTCTTCCCTTAAGAAACAGAATTATGATATATCGATTCTATGGTAATCATATAGATAAACAGGGATTGCAAGAGCTTTCCCTATATTATTCTCATTGAAATAAGGTAGAAGTATACCATCCTGATAATAACTTTTAAAGACTTGGACCATCATGGTAGGCTACTTTAGAAGTTTAAAATTGGCTTAGTCTGCAAAAGTCAATTAATTGGTATTATTGAATGCTTCTTTTTTTTTTTAATTTATTTATTATTATTATACTTTAAGTTGTAGGGTATATGTGCATAACGTGCAGGTTTGTTACATATGTATACTTGTGCCATGTTGGTCTGCTGCACCCATCAACTCGTCATTTACATCAGGTATAACTCCCAATGCAATCCCTCCCCCCTCCTCCCTCCCCCCTCCCCATGATAGGCCCTGGTGTGTGATGTTCCCCTTCCTGAGTCCAAGTGATCTCATTGTTCAGTTCCCACCTATGAGTGAGAACATGCGGTGTTTGGTTTTCTGTTCTTGTGATAGTTTGCTAAGAATGATGGTTTCCAGCTGCAACCATGTCCCTACAAAGGACGCAAACTCATCCTTTTTTATGGCTGCATAGTATTCCATGGTGTATATGTGCCACATTTTCTTAATCCAATCTGTCACTGATGGACATTTGGGTTGATTCCAAGTCTTTGCTATTGTGAATAGTGCTGCAATAAACATACGTGTGCATGTGTCTTTATAGCAGCATAATTTATAATCCTTTGGGTATATACCCAGTAATGGGATGGCTGGGTCATATGGTACATCTAGTTCTAGATCCTTGAGGAATCGCCATACTGTTTTCCATAATGGTTGAACTAGTTTACAATCCCACCAACAGTGTAAAAGTGTTCCTATTTCTCCACATCCTCTCCAGCACCTGTTGTTTCCTGACTTTTTAATGATCGCCATTCTAACTGGTGTGAGATGGTATCTCATTGTGGTTTTGATTTGCATTTCTCTGATGGCCAGTGATGATGAGCATTTTTTCATATGTCTGTTGGCTGTATGAATGTCTTCTTTTGAGAAATGTCTGTTCATATCCTTTGCCCACTTTTTGATGGGGTTGTTTGTTTTTTTCTTGTAAATTTGTTTGAGTTCTTTGTAGGTTCTGGATATTAGCCCTTTGTCAGATGAGTAGATTGCAAAAATTTTCTCCCATTCTGTAGGTTGCCTGTTCACTCTGATGGTAGTTTCTTTTGCTGTGCAGAAGCTCTTTAGTTTAATGAGATCCCATTTGTCAATTTTAGCTTTTGCTGCCGTTGCTTTTGGTGTTTTAGACATGAAGTCTTTGCCCATGCCTATGTCCTGAATGGTACTACCTAGGTTTTCCTCTAGGATTTTTATGGTATTAGGTCTAACATTTAAGTCTCTAATCCATCTTGAATTAATTTTCGTATAAGGAGTAAGGAAAGGATCCAGTTTCAGCTTTCTACTTATGGCTAGCCAATTTTCCCAGCACCATTTATTAAATAGGGAATCCTTTCCCCATTTCTTGTTTCTCTCAGGTTTGTCAAAGATCAGATGGCTGTAGATGTATGGTATTATTTCTGAGGACTCTGTTCTGTTCCATTGGTCTATTTCTCTGTTTTGGTACCAGTACCATGCTGTTTTGGTTACTGTAGCCCTGTAGTATAGTTTGAAGTCAGGTAGCGTGATGCCTCCGCTTTGTTCTTTTGACTTAGGATTGTCTTGGAGATGCGGGCTCTTTTTTGGTTCCAGATGAACTTTAAAGCAGTTTTTTCCAATTCTGTGAAGAAACTCATTGGTAGCTTGATGGGGATGGCATTGAATCTATAAATAACCTTGGGCAGTATGGCCATTTTCACGATATTGATTCTTCCTATCCATGAGCATGGTATGTTCTTCCATTTGTTTGTGTCCTCTTTTATTTCACTGAGCAGTGGTTTGTAGTTCTCCTTGAAGAGGTCCTTTACATCCCTTGTAAGTTGGATTCCTAGGTATTTTATTCTCTTTGAAGCAATTGTGAATGGAAGTTCATTCATGATTTGGCTCTGTGTTTGTCTGTTATTGGTGTATAAGAATGCTTGTGATTTTTGCACATTAATTTTGTATCCTGAGACTTTGCTGAAGTTGCTTATCAGCTTAAGGAGATTTTGGGCTGAGACAATGGGGTTTTCTAAATATACAATCATGTCATCTGCAAACAGGGACAATTTGACTTCTTCTTTTCCTAACTGAATACCCCTGATTTCTTTCTCTTGCCTAATTGCCCTAGCCAGAACTTCCAACACTATGTTGAATAGGAGTGGTGAGAGAGGGCATCCCTGTCTTGTGCCAGTTTTCAAAGGGAATTTTTCCAGTTTTTGCCCATTCAGTATGATATTGGCTGTGGGTTTGCCATAAATAGCTCTTATTATTTTCAGGTACGTTCCATCAATACCGAATTTATTGAGCGTTTTTAGCATGAAGGGCTGTTGAATTTTGTCAAAAGCCTTTTCTGCATCTATTGAGATAATCATGTGGTTCTTGTCTTTGGTTCTGTTTATATGCTGGATTATGTTTATTGATTTGCGAATGTTGAACCAGCCTTGCATCCCAGGGATGAAGCCCACTTGATCATGGTGGATAAGCTTTTTGATGTGTTGTTGAATCCGGTTTGCCAGTATTTTATTGAGGATTTTTGCATCGATGTTCATCAGGGATATTGGTCTAAAATTCTCTTTTTTTGTTGTGTCTCTGCCAGGCTTTGGTATCAGGATGATGTTGGCCTCATAAAATGAGTTAGGGAGGATTCCCTCTTTTTCTATTGATTGCAATAGTTTCAGAAGGAATGGTACCAACTCCTCCTTATACCTCTGGTAGAATTCAGCTGTGAATCCATCTGGTCCTGGACTTTTTTTGGTTGGTAGGCTATTAATTATTGCCTCAATTTCAGAGCCTACTATTGGTCTATTCAGGGATTCAACTTCTTCCTGGTTTAGTCTTGGAAGAGTGTAAGTGTCCAGGAAATTATCCATTTCTTCTAGATTTTCCAGTTTATTTGCGTAGAGGTGTTTATAGTATTCTCTGATGGTAGTTTGTATTTCTGTGGGGTCGGTGGTGATATCCCCTTTATCATTTTTAATTGCGTCGATTTGATTCTTCTCTCTTTTCTTCTTTATTAGTCTTGCTAGTGGTCTGTCAATTTTGTTGATCTTTTCAAAAAACCAACTCCTGGATTCATTGATTTTTTGGAGGGTTTTTTGTGTCTCTATCTCCTTCAGTTCTGCTCTGATCTTAGTTATTTCTTGCCTTCTGCTAGCTTTCGAATGTGTTTGCTCTTGCTTCTCTAGTTCTTTTAATTGCGATGTTAGAGTGTCAATTTTTGATCTTTCCTGCTTTCTCTTGTGGGCATTTAGTGCTATAAATTTCCCTCTACACACTGCTTTAAATGTGTCCCAGAGATTCTGGTATGTTGTATCTTTGTTCTCATTGGTTTCAAAGAACATCTTTATTTCTGCCTTCATTTCGTTATGTACCCAGTAGTCATTCAGGAGCAGGTTGTTCAGTTTCCATGTAGTTGAGCGGTTTTGATTGAGTTTCTTAGTCCTGAGTTCTAGTTTGATTGCACTGTGGTCTGAGAGACAGTTTGTTATAATTTCTGTTCTTGTACATTTGCTGAGGAGTGCTTTACTTCCAATTATATGGTCAATTTTGGAGTAAGTACGATGTGGTGCTGAGAAGAATGTATATTCTGTTGATTTGGGGTGGAGAGTTCTATAGATGTCTATTAGGTCTGCTTGCTGCAGAGATGAGTTCAATTCCTGGATATCCTTGTTAACTTTCTGGCTTGTTGATCTGTCTAATGTTGACAGTGGAGTGTTGAAGTCTCCCATTATTATTGTATGGGAGTCTAAGTCTCTTTGTAAGTCTCTAAGAACTTGCTTTATGAATCTGGGTGCTCCTGTATTGGGTGCATATATATTTAGGATAGTTAGCTCTTCCTGTTGAATTGATCCCTTTACCATTATGTAATGGCCTTCTTTGTCTCTTTTGATCTTTGATGGTTTAAAGTCTGTTTTATCAGAGACTAGGATTGCAACCCCCGCTTTTTTTTGTTCTCCATTTGCTTGGTAAATCTTCCTCCATCCCTTTATTTTGAGCCTATGTATGTCTCTGCGTGTGAGATGGGTCTCCTGAATACAGCAGACTGATGGGTCTTGACTCTTTATCCAGTTTGCCAGTCTGTGTCTTTTCATTGGAGCATTTAGTCCATTTACATTTAAGGTTAAGATTGTTATGTGTGAACTTGATCCTGCCATTATGATATTAACTGGTTATTTTGCTCGTTAGTTGATGCAGTTTCTTCCTAGCCTCGATGGTCTTTACATTTTGGCATGTTTTTGCAATGGCTGGTACCGGTTGTTCCTTTCCATGTTGAGTGCTTCCTTCAGGGTCTCTTGTAAGGCAGGCCTAGTGGTGACAAAATCTCTAAGCATTTGCTTATCTGTAAAGGATTTTATTTCTCCTTCACTTATGAAACTTAGTTTGGCTGGATATGAAATTCTGGGTTTAAAATTCTTTTCTTTAAGAATGTTGAATATTGGCCCCCACTCTCTTCTGGCTTGTAGAGTTTCTGCCGAGAGATCTGCTGTTAGTCTGATGGGCTTCCCTTTGTGGGTAACCCGACCTTTCTCTCTGGCTGCCCTTAAGATTTTTTCCTTCATTTCAACTTTGGTGAATCTGGCAATTATGTGTCTTGGAGTTGCTCTTCTCGAGGAGTATCTTTGTGGCGTTCTCTGTATTTCCTGGATTTGAATGTTGGCCTGCCCTACTAGGTTGGGGAAGTTCTCCTGGATGATATCCTGAAGAGTGTTTTCCAACTTGGTTCCATTTTCCCCCTCACTTTCAGGCACCCCAATCAGACGTAGATTTGGTCTTTTTACATAATCCCATACTTCTTGCAGGCTTTGTTCATTTCTTTTTCTTCTTTTTTCTTTTGGTTTCTCTTCTCGCTTCATTTCATTCATTTGATCCTCAATCGCTGATACTCTTTCTTCCAGTTGATCGAGTCGGTTACTGAAGCTTGTGCATTTGTCACGTATTTCTCATGTCATGGTTTTCATCTCTTTCATTTTGTTTATGACCTTCTCTGCATTAATTACTCTAGCCGTCAATTCTTCCACTTTTTTTTCAAGATTTTTAGTTTCTTTGCGCTGGGTACGTAATTCCTCCTTTAGCTCTGAGAAATTTGATGGACTGAAGCCTTCTTCTCTCATCTCGTCAAAGTCATTCTCCGTCCAGCTTTGATCCGTTGCTGGCGATGAGCTGCGCTCCTTTGCCGGGGGAGATGTGCTCTTATTTTTTGAATTTCCAGCTTTGCTGCCCTGCTTTTTCCCCATCTTTGTGGTTTTATCTGCCTCTGGTCTTTGATGATGGTGATGTACTGATGGGGTTTTGGTGTAGGTGTCCTTCCTGTTTGATAGTTTTCCTTCTAACAGTCAGGACCCTCAGCTGTAGGTCTGTTGGAGATTGCTTGAGGTCCACTCCAGACCCTGTTTGCCTGGGTATCAGCAGCAGAGGCTGCAGAAGATAGAATATTTCTGAACAGCGAGTGTACCTGTCTGATTCTTGCTTTGGAAGCTTCCTCTCAGGGGTGTACTCCACCCTGTGAGGTGTGGGGTGTCAGACTGCCCCTAGTGGGGGATGTCTCCCAGTTAGGCTACTCAGGGGTCAGGGACCCACTTGAGCAGGCAGTCTGTCCCTTCTCAGATCTCAACCTCCGTGTTGGGAGATCCACCGCTCTCTTCAAAGCTGTCAGACAGAGTCGTTTGCGTCTGCAGAGGTTTCTGCTGCTTTTTTTTTGTTGTTGTTGTTGTTGTTGTGTAGCTGTGCCCTGTCCCCAGAGGTGGAGTCTACAGAGACAGGCAGGTTTCCTTGAGCTGCTGTGAGCTCCACCCAGTTGGAGCTTCCCAGCAGCTTTGTTTACCTACTTAAGCCTCAGCAATGGCGGGCGCCCCTCCCCCAGCCTGGCTGCTGCCTTGCCGGTAGATCACAGACTGCTGTGCTAGCAATGAGGGAGGCTCCGTGGGCGTGGGACCCTCCCAGCCAGGTGTGGGATATGATCTCCTGGTGTGCCTGTTTGCTTAAAGCGCAATATTGGGGTGGGAGTTACCCGATTTTCCAGGTGTTGTGTGTCTCAGTTCCCCTGGCTAGGAAAAGGGATTCCCCCTTGCGCTTCCCAGGTGAGGCGATGCCTCGCCCTGCTTCAGCTCTCGCTGGTCGGGCTGCAGCAGCTGACCAGCACCGATCCTCTGGCACTCCCCAGTGAGATGAACCCAGTACCTCAGTTGAAAATGCAGAAATCACCGGTCTTCTGTGTCGCTGGCGCTGGGAGTTGGAGACTGGAGCTGTTCCTATTCGGCCATCTTGCTCTGCCCCCCTATTGAATGCTTCTAATGCCATTATAGTAATGTCTTTGAGTCCTTTGTTGTTATGACATTCTGTAAGAAATACATTTGATGCCACAAGTAGTCCACACATATATAAATATAATTAAAAAACAAAAGTATTATGGAATGATTCTTACCCTTACTATGTATTGCACTCATATTTTTTATTCTATTTTGCTTAAAAAGTGCTGGTCATGACCCACCAGAATGATTTCATGACTCTAATGTGTTATTACACAAAATTTGAAATTAATGCTATAAACAATATGAGAGGAGGCAAAGGAAAAATTCCTGAACTGGAGGAACTTTATAGTCAAGTGGGGTTGGGGAGAAGACTAACTTACCAACAACTGGAGCGTATTTTATGACTGTGAGTAATTACTTGTCAAATTGTGTGATGTAGTTTAAGAATAATGGAAGTGCAGCATTTATGAGTGTGTCTTATATATTGAAGAACACAGATCTAAGACAAGAAGACAACTTTTAAAAAGCATGCTTATTTTCAATTATATTTTACACTTCTAAGATGCACTTTTCACATATTCTTCTGAAACTGGGGTGTATCTTACAATTGATCTTTACAATCTTGATAATACACCTATACAGTAACTACTTTTGGACAACTGTCCTGATTCAGTTATTGTTTGTTGTTCACGTTCACTCATGCTTGTCATTGCTGGTAGCATGATGCACAACTGAAACCCCTTACCATTTCAGTCTATAAGCTATAGGAAGAAGAAATGTGAATCTTTTCTGATAAGAAATTCACTTCAGTCTGATAAAATCAAGCAAGTTTCAGCATCAAAGCTTGCAGAATGTTGTTAGTGGCTTAATGAAAATTTTCAGAAGCAACAATGGTGCACACTCCAAAATAAAATGCTGCTGCTCCACTGCCATTGTGGACACAGAAGATGATGTTACAAGGAAAACGCTAATATTGATAACTGTGCCAAAAGGATTTAGAAGTGTGGAGCTCCAAATTTTAAGAAGTTTTAGGGTTTTCTTCACCAATTAATTTTGCTTGTATATTCCTTTTTAGTTTATACATGAGAGATATATGAAAAAAATTTATGTCTAAATAAGTCTGAGACGACTTTAAGAAGTAGCCATAAAATAAAATTTCTAAGTGATAAAACATCATTGTGCAATTGTTTAATTGGCAAGAGTTTTTCTTTTTGGTAGCACATTAAATATCAATGGCATCTTACATTTATGATCAGTCATAAGCAAATGTAAATTAACACTACAACATGATCTCACTACATACTTACTAGAATGGCTAAAATGAAAAAGACTGACAAAACCAGTTGTTGGTAAGGGTGTGAAACAATTGGAACTCTCATGTTTTGCTGGTAGAAATGCAAAATTATATGGCCACTTTGGAAAAAGAATTTGTCACTTTCTTAAAAAGTTAGACATGCTTAGTGTATGTCCCAGCAATTCAATTTCTGGCTATTTAATCAAGAGAAATGAAAACATATTCAAAGAAACATTTATATGCTAATATTCATACTAGTCTCAAATTGGAAACAACCTAAATTCCATTAACCATGATTGGATAAAGAAATTATAATGTGTCCATATAATGAATTCAACAACAAAAAAGGGTAAACTATGAATATACATATGACATCATGGATGAATCTTAAAAGTTAAAGAAGCTGGATGCAAAAGTCTCCACATTATATAATTTCAATTATATAAAATTATAGAAAAGGCAAAACTATTGTGATTGAAAACAGACTAATAGTTGTTTCAGGTCGGGGTGAAAAGACTCTGCATAGGGATAGAAAAGAACTTTTTGAGATGATGGAAAAGTTCTCTATCATGATTGTGGTGATGGTCATACAACTGAATGCACTTGCCAAAGCTCACTGAATTCTGTACTTAAAATTGGTGCTTTTTACTGTATATAAAATTGTACTTTATACATCATTGAAATTGGCTAACAAAAGCAAATTAAGGCCAGGTGCAGTGGCTCATGCCTGTAATCCCAGCACTTTGGGAGGCCAAGGTGGGTGGATCACTTGAGGTCAGGAGTTCAAGACCAGCCTGTGAAAGCCCTTCTGTACTAAAAATGCAAAAAGTTGCCAGGCATGGTGGTGCACACATGTAATCTCAGGTACTCGGAGGCTGAGGCACTAGAATTGCATGAACCTGGCAGACTGATGTTGCAGTGAGCTGAGATTGCGTCATTGCACTCCAGCCTGTGTGACAGAGCCAGACCCTATCTCAAAAGAAATAAAAAGAGTAAATTAAAAAATTGATGGTGCTTTAAATTTTGTAAAATATGGATTATGTTTTCTACTTTAAAACTAATATAGAGAACAACAGAAAGGAGGAGAAATCACTTATATCATATACACAAAAACAATAATTTAAAAATCTTAGACATTTTTCCTGTATGTCTTGTTTTACATTTTCCCTCCATGTGTGGATATAGCATAAACCATCCTCCTAACTCTCTTCCCTGTAGAGTTAAGATTAGACACTCTAAAAACTGAATGAGATGTTTCCTGGTTGTTGGTCTTATCTATTTTCTTATATCCAAAAGATTCTTCATGTTTGAATTCCTGTAACATCTCTCTGTGCAATGTGAATCAAATAATTGGAAATATTTATAAATATTTTAAATTATGTGTTCCAAGGAATTTGGGTTTTGATAATTGAGAAAGAACTCTAATACCTGAGTAAAATATATTATTTACAGGAAATTTTAGAAGCAAGATAAATGGATCAGCCACTAAAGATAGGAATCGTTAGATAAGGAGAGTTTTTATAATAGTTTGGTCACGAATGAACCTTTTTGGGAGTGACTTCCTGAAAACTTTCAGTTGAGTTATTTTACTTGCTTAGAAAAGAAAAGAAAAAAAATTACTTAACTTTACTTCTGCTTCTACCCACCTCACAGAGTTATATAAGGGAAGATGGTTCCAGTGTGTGTGCCTATAAGCTCAGACTTTCCAAATAACTATGTGAATTACTTGAGCAAATTATTTCACTTCTCAGTTTCTCTATCTGTAAAGTGAGGATAATAATAATAGTGATCTCATATGTCTGCTATGGAAGTTAGATGGAGATAATGTGTGTAAGTGCTTTGAATACAGGTACGGTTTCAGATTATTATTAAAATACCATCACTGTAATCAGAGAACTTTTTCACACATAAAGGGAAGTGGGGACAGAAGCTTGGATGCAAAACATTTTCCTTTCTTGTACTTAACCTAAATGACCAGGGAACTTGGGGTACAGTATTTTTGATTTTAAAAATTCTTTTAATTTCCTTACTTTCTGTCTTGGGAAAATGAATTTAGAAAAAATTCAGTAGCTGTGAAGATTACTGGCTGGAGGTGCTGTGGAAAATGTGTTTAGTTTTCTCTCGATTTGGTTTGGTTAGAAAACAAAAGGAAATCCTTTTGCTGTCATTCTGTTTTGAAACAGAAATTACAATTATAATTTCAAAATATGAAAGGTGTTAATACTTACGTATATTTAAATTAAATTTTTTTTTGTTTTTGTTGAGCAGAAACAAGAGGCATAATTGCTAAATCCTCACTTGCTCCACATTTTTTTTTTGTATTGGAATAAGAAGGAAAGGTTGTGAGAGTTAAATAGCACTTAATAACATAATTTTACAGACTAATATTCACATTATTGACCCCTATTATTTATTAGGATGTTATAAACAAAACATTAGGCTTAAAATATGGCCTTCTAACAATCAATTTACTGCACGAAACTCCTACCAAAGCAGGTCATTAAAACTAGTTTGTGTTTATATAAATAGATCTTCCTGTATTTGCAATGAAAAGACCTGTATTAATGGCACAGTCTTGAATTAGAATTTTTAATTCAATAAGCATTTATTGCAAAGCACTGTATTGCAGCGACAGAAAGATGACTAAAACACATTATTTGTGCAACGCAGCAATTTAAAGGAGGAAAAAGGGAAAGGAAGAACATCATGTGTACACAACTGATTGGGAAAGAAATAAACTGGGCAGTATGTGGGGTAAAGACCTTTGCATATTATGGGCTGCCCATGGTAGTTAGCTCTGTCTCAGCCTCTTCTAGGTATTCAGGGTGAAAGTCATTGGGACCCTCACAGGAGATTGCCTTTTGGCTCCACTTCCAAAAATACTTCTGTTTCAATGAACCATATTTTGTCAGAGGACTTTGCTTCTCATAGTGTTGTTTTTATTCCGTTGGGGTTTGGTGGTTTTACTGTAGCAACTTGTTTTATGGTTTGAGTTCTGCCTTTGATTATGTAATCTCTGAACTATTTTACCATTGCTCACTTCCCTTTTATCTGTCATTTTAAAATGAAGAATAAGAGAGTATAGTGATGAGAGACACAGGCAGTGAAAATGGAGAGTAATATAATTTACAATTGTTACATAAAGTGACAGTCCATGTCCCCAGCAAGGAAGACCTTTATTTTTTTCAGAGTGGCCCTCCTGGGCTAGACTATGGAGAAGTCCCAGTCTTGCATCTAATAAGTTAGAAAGACCGGTCTAGGCTTGATAGGTGCAGCAAACCACCATAGCACATGTATACCTATGTAACAAACCTGTACGTTCAGTACATTTACCCCAGACCTTGAAGTGAAAAAACAAAACAAAATAAAACAAAACAGGAAAAAAAGCAATGAAAAAAAAAAAAAAAGACCATTCTAAATCCCAAAGTACCTTTCTGATAAACCAGGGTACCCAGAAGGTAGGTTCCCTTGGCAGAGGGTAGTAAACTCTTCCTAAATATATATAGTTCAAGAAAATTTCTAGATAATTCTGTTTTCTAACTTCTAGAACAATTCAGAGACTCTGTCACAGGAGCTTTGTTGAGTATCATTAGTGCATAGTCCAAGCCAAAAGCAAAGCTCCCAACTAGAACATAGAAGCTTGGACGCCAAAAATAAGTGATGTTTACTGCAGTCATTCATGCATTTGAGGGAGGAGGAATAGGCCAGAAAGAGGGACATTGAAAGTTTGATATTTTAAAAATATAAGCAAACCTCAGTTAGTAAATGAATGAATGTTTCAGAGGTAGTAGTTGCTGAGCCTGGGCTGAAAATTCTAACAGTGAATTCAAGGTTTTCAAGTGATAAGATCATTCATACTAAAAGGAAGTTAAAATTGAAAATGTGTAGAGGTTATATGATTTTGGAGGTTGCAGTTACAAAGTTGAAGTATTTTTTTTTTTTTTTTTTGAGACAGATTCTCGCTCTGTCGCCCAGGCTGGAGTGCAGTGGCGCGATCTCGGCTCACTGCAAGCTTCACCTCCCGGGTTCACGCCATTCTCCCGCCTCAGCCTCCGAGTAGCTGGGACTACAGGCGCCCGCCACCACGCCCGGCTAGTTTTTTGTATTTTTAGTAGAGACGGGGTTTCACCATGTTAGCCAGGATGGGAAGTGTTTTAAGAATAGAAGAATTCAGCTGTGTTTCCAGTTGGCAATATATTGCAAATTGTTGTTCGACTAAATTGGCTTTGGTTGTATCCAAACATAGAGTTTCTCAAAAGTTCCAGTTTCTGATTTCCCAAAGCATCACAAAGCAATTAATGTGCTTAACTTGTTTATATAAATAGTGCTGACTGCTGATAGGATGATTTCCCATTTTCCATTTCAGGGTGGCTGCATTTTTCCTTTTGTAATTGAGGGCTTCTACTTATCCTTGAACAGACGATAATATTTCCTAAAATGTCCTCAGTCCAACTTTTTAAACAAATTTACTGCTTAAAGTGTCTTGTTCCCCAAATAAGGTTATCTAGAGCAGTCTTTCAAGGTCAATCACAATCTTTAATACATGATTTGAGAAGCTCTCTTCAGTTTATTAGTTTCTTAATTCTATCCACATATAATTCTGCTATTTTAGATAATACATGACATCATACAGAACGGAAACATTTCTTTTCAGACAATCTCTGAAAGAATGAAAAGAAAAGGTTTCTTTAAATGCGAACAGAGAAATAATGAGTGATGAAAAATTTCCCCTAAATGAGAAAGCAATTGTATTTCCTATTCCAAAACAAAGTGCAATGCAATATGTGTTCTTTTCTATTACATTTCTGATAAAATTATATGAGAGAAGAGATGAAGCAATAGAAATTATTTCCCAGAAACATCAAATGTTGACCCACCTGTCTGATTACCGTTAAGAGCTCTAATCTTGTAGTTAGGTAAGTATCTTAATTAAATCACATACTATTTCTGTATCATTAGAGCAGGTCCAAAGCTGGAACTCTCTTCAGAAAGTTGAACCTGTGTTGGTGTGTGTGGTGTTTGTTCATATACATTTAGGCATTCACCAAGAGGAACTATCACAACATTTTTGCAAATCCAGATTCCTAGCTTTGCTATTCATCAACACGGAGTGATCTTGGACCTTGGTTCCCTTATTTGGGATAACATCTACTTGAAAGGCTGAGTATGTGACATTACACACTGCATGTACACCACCTGGTGCACAGGGAGCATTCCCTAGCATTTAACCATTACCTGTTTTTTCACCCTTCAGTTGCAGTGTTGAAATAACCTCCTTTAAAAATTATCATCATCTTATCTGTTGGCTGAAGTGCCTATTGTGATTTTTAAAACATCATATTCTTTCATTTAATCAATCATTCAATCATTAAAAGTATTAACTTAGTATTATTTTCATACAGAAATGAATAAAAACATGATCCCTGCTTCCAAGAAATTCAGTCTAATGAGTCAAATTAATTATGGTATTTATAGCTATCTTTTAACTAAGTCACAAATATTTGTTTTCTATTTCAAGTACATCATTTCACATAATTCAGTCACATGGTTTCTTTATCTAGGGGTTCTCCACACTGGCTGAACACCAGAATCAATTGGGAGAATTTTCTTGAAATCACTAACACCTAGGCCCTACACAGATCAATTAAGCCAGAATCTCTGGGCACAGGTGTGTTTAAAAAGTTCCCAGGAGTCATCGAGGTTGGGAATCAGTGGGCTAGAGTCAAGCTAAATTCAACTTCCTGGCCTTATTTTAGATGTTACCTTTTAGTTTCACTTCCATGAGGGGCGCCATTCCTCTTTCTTTTCTGTCAGCGACCCTCATTATCTGCAGAAGACAGTTGCAAAGATGCCTTTCCAGGGATCTTTGTATTATTTATACCCGAGATTATGCTCCCTGTTTTGTGTGGTGCCTTTCTTACTCATTACTTTTCCATTTGGATTTATTGGACAAGTGACATTCACAAAAAAGCTTTCTTTCTTTTTTTTTCGAAGCAGTGTCTCTCTCTGTCACCCAGGCTGGAGTGCAGTTGCTTGATCTCAGCTCACTGCAACCTCCACCTCCTGGGTTCAAGCAATTCTCCCACCTCAGCCTCTAGAATAGCTGGGATTACAGCTGCACACACCACGCCCAGCTAATTTGTGTATTTTTTGTAGAGACGGGGATTTCACCATGTTGCCCAGGGTAGTCTATAACTAGGGGGCTCAAGTGATCCGCCCACCTCGGCTTCCCGAAGTGCTGGGATTACAGGCATGAGCCATCACACCAGGCTTGCAAAAGCTTTCTTATTTCTTTTGCATTATGTTTCCCAAATTACTGTGTATGCTTCTTGTGGAAGAGATAAAATGTTCTTTATTAAAAATTTTTTTTGTGTGCTTCTGACCATAGTGGGCACACAACTAATGGTCGTGGACAGCTGACTCACTTCCGGTGAGTTGATTTCTTCCTCCAACTTATTAGTATTAGCAGCTGTAGGATATCAGAATGAATTATGATTGTCTTTATCTTAACTTGACTTCCTAACTCCAAATTTTAACGTTTCATCATCAGTTCCTAAGAATTTAACTTTCCTTCTTTTCTACTAGTCAAAATGAAGTGTTTAAAAATTTCTTATCTTTAGGCAATTTTTTGGAAACGACCTGCATTAGTTAAATCCAGATATAATAAGAGCTACAGAACTGAACTATACTCTTCTAAGCTTCTTGAAGGACAATGCAATATTTGTGTTCCAGGTACACAGACAAATACCTGGCATACAGTAGGTGCTCAATAAAGATTGGTTGAATTAATTGAATTAATTCTTTGGTTAAATAAAGATTCATTAGCAGAGACACTCTGAATGCATCTGTCATGCAAATTATTCTTAAATCAGATGCATTTTGAATAACAATATTTCTCTGCATTTATCTTTTTATTACCCACAAGCTTTGGGAATCTAACTTTGCTGTTTTATATCACTGAGCCTCCCTTAGCTCTTGACTTTGTTGGCATCCTTTGGAATTTTGTGTGGCTCATAGAGGTCATTGATCTGTCTGGCTGTCTGTGGATTTATGAAAAACACCATACCTGAACAGCACCATTCTAAATTATTGCATACGACGAACTTAATTTTTTCCTGAATCTCATTAGTGAAAACAAGGAAAATATTATAAAGTAAAATAATACAAATGTTGGTCAATTTATTTTACTCAAAGGCAATCACTGGGAATTTTTTTGTGTATTTCCTACCAATCTTTTAAATTTATTATTTATTTATTTATTTATTTTTACTCTTTTTTTAATTATACTTTAAGTTCTATGGTATATGTGCACAACGTGCAGGTTTGCTACATATGTATACATGTGCCATGTTGGTGTGCTGCACCCATTAACTCATTGTTTACATTAGATATATCTCCTAATGCTATCCCTCCCCCTTTCCCCCACCTCACAACAGGCCCCAGTGTGTGATGATCCCCTTCCTGTGTCCAAGTGTTCCCATTGTTCAATTCCCACCTATGAGTGAGAACATGCGGTGTTTGGTTTTTTGTCCTTGTGATAGTTTGCTCAGAATGATGATTTCCAGCTTCATCCATGTCCCTACAAAGGACATGAACTCATCCTTTTTTATGGCTGCATAGTATTCCATGGTGTATTTGTGCCACATTTTCTTAATCCAGTCTATCACTGATGGACATGTGGGTTGGTTCCAAGTCTTTGCTATTGTAAATAGTGCTGCAATAAACATACATGTGTCTTTATAGCAGCATGATTTATAATCCTTTGGGTATATACCCAGTAATGGGATGGCTGGGTCAAATGGTGTTTCTAGTTCTAGATCCTTGAGGAATCGCCACACTGTCTTCCATAATGGTTGAACTAGTTTACAGTCCCATCAACAGTGTAAAAGTGTTCCTACTTCTCCACATCCTCTCCAGCATCTGTTGTTTCCTGACTTTTTAATGATTGCCATTCTAACTGGTGTGAGATGGTATCTCATTGTGGTTTTGATTTGCATTTCTTTGATGGCCAGTGATGATGAGCATTTTTCATGTTTCTGTTGGCTGCATAAATGTCTTCTTTTGAGACATACACTTTGCCCACTTTTTGATGGGCTTGTTTGTTTTTTTCTTGAAAATTTGTTTGAGTTCTTTGTTGATTCTGGATATTAGCCCTTTGTCAGATGAGTGGATTGCAAATTTTTTTTTCCCATTCTGTGGGTTGCCTGTTCACTCTGATGGTAGTTTCTTTTGCTGTGCAGAAGCTCTTCAGTTTACTTGGATCCCATTTGTCAATTTTGGCTCTTGTTGCCATTGCTTTTGGTGTTTTAGATATGAAGTCCTTGCCCATGCCTACGTCCTCAATGGTATTGCCTAGGTTTTCTTCTAAGGTTTTATGGTTTTAGGTCTAACATTTAAGTCTTTAATCCATCTCGAATTAATTTCTGTATAAGGTGTAAGGAAGGGGTCCAGTTTCAGCTTTCTGCATATGGCTAGCCAGTTTTCCCAGCACCATTTATTAAACAGGGAATTATTTCCGCATTTCTTGTTTTTGTCAGGTTTGTCAAAGATCAGATGGTTGTAGATGTGTGTTATTATTTCTGAGGGCTCTGTTCTGTTCCATTGGTCTATATTTCTGTTTTGGTACCAGTACCATGCTGTTTTGGTTGCTGTAGCCTTGTAATATAGTTTGAAGTCATGGAGGTAGCGTGATGCCTCCAGTTTTATTCTTTTGGCTTAGGATTGACTTGGCAATGTGAGCTCTTGTTGGTTCCATATGAACTTTAAAGTAATTTTTTCCAATTCTGTGAAGAAAGTCATTGGTAGCTTGATGGGGATGACATTGAATCTATAAATTACCTTGGGCAGTATGGCCATTTTCATGATATTGATTCTTCCTATCCATGAGCATAGGAATGTTCTTCCATTTGTTTGTGTCCTCTTTTGTTTCATTGAGCAGTGGTTTGTAGTTCTCCTTAAAGAGGTCTTTCACATCACTTGTAAGTTGGATTCCTAGGTATTTTATTCTCTTTGAAGCAGTTGTGAATGGGAGTTCACACATCATTTGGCTCTCTATTTGTCAGTTATTGGTGTATAAGAATGCTTGCGATTTTTGCACATTGAGTTTGTATCCTGAGACTTTGCGGAAGTTGCTTATCAGCTTAAGGAGATTTTGGGCTGAGATGATGGGGTTTTCTAGATATACAATCATGTCATCTGCAAACAGGGACAATTTGACTTCCTCTTTTCCTAATTGAATACCCTTTATTTCTTTCTCTTGCCTGATTACCCTCGCCAGAACTTCCCACACTGTGTCGAATAGGAGTGGTGAGAGAGAGCATCCTTGTCTTGTGCCAGTTTTCAAAGGGAATGCTTCCAGTTTTTGCCCATTCAGTATGATATGGGCTGTGGGTTTGTCATAAAGAGCTCTTATTATTTTGAGATATGCCCCATCAGTACCGAATTTATTGAGAATTTTTAGCATGAAGGGCTGTTGAATTTTGTCAAAGGCCTTTTCTGCATCTGTTGAGATAATCATGTGGTTTTTGTCTTTGGTTCTGTTTATATGCTGGATTATGTTTATTGATTTGTGTATGTTGAAAAAGCCTTGCATCCCAGGGATGAAGCCCACTTGATCATAGTGGATAAGCTTTTTGATGTACTACTGGATTTGGTCTGCCAGTATTTTATTGAGGATTTTTGCATCGATGTTCATGAGGGATATTGGTCTAAAATTCTCTTTATTTGTTGTGTCTCTGACAGGCTTTGGTATCAGGATGATGCTGGCCTCATAAAATGAGTTAGGGAGGAGTCCCTCTTTTTCTATTGATTGGAATAGTTTCAGAAGGAATGGTACCAGCTCCTCCTTGTACCTTTGGTAGAATTTGACTGTGAATCCTTCTGGTCCTGGACTTTTTTTGGTTGGTAAGCTATTAATTATTGCCTCAATTTCAGAGCCTGTTATTGGTCTATTCAGAGATTCAACTTCTTCCTGGCATAGCCTTGGGAAGGTGTATGTGTCCAGGAATTTATCCATTTCTTCTAGATTTTCTAGTTTATTTGTGTAGAGGTGTTTATAGTATTATCTGATGGTTTTTTGTATTCCTGTGGGATTGGTGGTGATATCCCCTTTATCATTTTTTATTGCATCTATTTGATTCTTCTCCCTTTTCTTCTTTATTAGTCTTGCTAGTGGTCTATCAATTTTGTTGATCTTTTAGAAAAAGCAGCTCCTGGAGTCATTGATTTTTTGGAGGGTTCTTTGTGTCTTTGTCTCCTTCAGTTCTGCTCTGATCTTAGTTATTTCTCTCCTTCTGCTAGCTTTTGAATATGTTTGCTCTTGCTTCTCTAGTTCTTTTAATGGTGACATTAGGGTGTCAATTTTAGATCTTTCCTACTTTCTCTTGTGGGCATTTAGTGCTTTAAATTTCCATCTACACAATGCTTTAAAAGTATCCAGAGATTCTGGTATGTTGTGTCTTTGTTCTCATTGGTTTCAAAGATCATCTTTATTTCTGTCTTCATTTCTTTATGTACCCAGTAGTCATTCAGGAGCAGGTTGTTCAGTTTCCATATAGTTGAGTGGTTTTGATTGAGTTTCTTAATCCTGAGTTCTAGTTTGATTGCACTGTGGTCTGAGAGACAGTTTGTTATAATTTCTGTTCTTGTACATTTGCTGAGGAGTGCTTTACTTCCAACTATGTGGTCAATTTTGGAATAAGTGCGATGTGGTTCTGAGAAGAACATATATTCTGGTGATTCGGGGTGGAGAGTTCTGTAGATGTCTATTAAATCCGCTTCATGAAGAGTTGAGTTCAATTCCTGGATATCCTTGTTAACTTTCTGTCTCGTTGATCTGTCTGATGTTGTCAGTGGGGTGTTAAAGTCTCCCAGTATTATTGTGTGGGAGTCTAAATCTCTCTGTAAGTCTCTAAGGATGTGCTTTATGATCTGGGTGCTCCTGTATTGGGTGCGTATATATTTAGGATAGTTAGCTCTTCTTGTTGAATTCATACCTTTACCATGATGTAATGGCCTTCTTTGTCTCTTTTGATCTTTGTTGGTTTAAAGTCTGTTTTATCAGAGACTAGGATTGCCACCCCTGCCTTTTTTTTGCTTTCCATTTGCTTGGTAGATCTTCCTCCATCCCCTTATTTTGAGCCTATGTGTGTCTCTGTACTTGAGATGGGTCTCCTGAATACAGCACACTGATGGGTCTTGACTCAATTTGTTCCAATTTGCCAGTCTGTGTCTTTTAATTGGAGCATTTAGCCCATTTACATTTAAGGTTAATATTGTTATGTGTGAATTTGATCCTGTCATTATGATGTTAGCTGGTTATTTTGCTCGTTAGTTGATGTAGTTTCTTCATAGCATCGATGGTCTTTACAATTTGGCATGTTTTTGTAGTTGTTGCTACCAGTTTTTCCTTTCCATGTTTAGTGCTTCCTTCAGGAGCTCTTGTAGGGCAGACCTGGTGGTGACAAAATCTCTCAGCATTTGCTTGTCTGTAAAGGATTTTATTTCTCCTTCACTTATGAAGCTTAGTTTGACTGGATATAAAATTCTGGGTTGAAAATTCTTTTCTTTAAGAATGTTGAATATCGGCCCTCACTCTCTTCTAGCTTGTAGAATTTCTGCCAAGAGATCTGCTGTTATTCTGATGGGCTTCCCTTTGTGGGTAACTCGACATTTATCTCTGGCTGCCCTTAACATTTTTCCCTTCATTTCAACTTTGGTGAATCTGACAATTATGTGTCTTAGAATTGCTCCTCTTGAGGAGGATCCTTGCGGCATTCTGTGTATTTCCTGAATTTGAATGTTGGCCTGCCTTACTAGGTTGAGGAAGTTCTCCTGGATGATATCCTGCAGAGTATTTTCCAACTTATTTCCATTCTCCCCGTCACTTTCAAGTACACCAATCAGATGTAGATTTGGTCTTTTCACATAGTCCCATATTTCTTGGAGGCTTGCTTTGTTTCTTTTTACTCTTTTTTCTCTAAACTTCTCTTCTCGCTTTATTTCATTTGTTTCATCTTCAATCACTGATACCCTTTCTTCCAGTTGATCGAATCAACTACTCAAGCTTGTGCATTTGTCGCGTAGTTCTCGTGCCATGGTTTTCAGCTCCATCAGGTCATTTAAGGACTTCTCTACACTGGTTATTCTAGTTTGCAGTTTGTTTAATCTTTTTTCAAGGTTTTTAGCTTCTTTGTGATGGGTTCGAACTTCGTCCTTTAGCTTGGAGAAGTTTGATCGTCTGAGGACTTCTCTCAACTCATCAAAAGCATTCTCTGTCCATCTTTGTTCCCTTGCTGGCAAGGAGCTGCATTCCTTTGGAGGGGGAGAGGCACTCTGATTTTTAGAATTTTCAGCTTTTCTGCTCTGTTTTTTCCTCATCTTTGTGGTTTTGTCTACCTTTTGTCTTTGATGGTCTTTGATGATGGTGACATACAGATGGGGTTTGGTGTGGATGTACTTTCTCTTTGTTAGTTTTCCTTCTAACAGTCAAGACCCCCAGCTGCAGGTCTGTTGGAGTTTGCTCGAGTTCCACTCCAGACCTTGTTTTCTGGATATCACCAGCGGATGCTGCAGAACAGCAAATATTGCCGAACAGCAAATGTTGCTGCCTGATCATTCCTCTGGGAGTTTCGTCTCAGAGGGGTACCCAGCCATGTGAGGTGTCAGTCTGCCCCTACTGGAGGGTGCCTCCTAGTTAGGCTACTCAGGGGTCAGGGACCCACTTGAGGAGGCAGTCTGTCCGTTCTCAGATTTCAACCTCCATGCTTGGAGAACCACTACTCTCTTCGAAGCTGTCAGGCAGGGACATTTAAGTGTGCAGAGGTTTCTGCTGCCTTTTGTTTGGCTATGCCCCTGCCCCAGAGGTGGAGTCTACAGAGGCAGGCATAACCTCCTTGAGCTGTGGTGGGCTCCACCCAGTTCGAGCTTCCTGGTGGCTTTGTTTACCTACTCAAGCCTCAGCAATGGTGAGCATCCCTCTCCCAGCCTCTCTGCCGCCTTGCAGTTTGATCTCATATTGCTGTGCTAGCAATAAGTGAGGCTCCGTGAGCATGGGATCCTCTGAGCCAGGTGCGGGATATAATCTCCTGGTGTACCATTTGCTAAGACCATTGGAAAAGCTCAGTATGAGACTTGGAGTGACCCAATTTTCCAGGTGCCATCTGTCACAGCTTCACTTGGCTAGGAAAGGGAATTCCCTGACCTCTTGTGCTTCCCAGGTGAAGTGATGGCTCACCCTGCTTCTGCTCACACTCGGTGCACTGCACCCACTGTCCTGCACCCAGTGTCCGACAAGCCCCAGTGAGATGAACCCGGTACCTCAGTTGGAAATGCAGAAATCACCCACCTTCTGTGTCGCTCACGCTGGGAGCTGTAGACTGGACCTGTTCCTATTTGGCCATCTTGGAACTGCCTCCTCTGCATGTTGCCAATCTTTTTTAATGCATTTTTTAGAAAGCATGATTATGTCTAAAATTCAAGTGTTTATTTAATTTTGTGTTTTGGTGTAATCCTTTAATATTGTAACCTAAGTTATTTTATAAACTCTTTGTTAAGTTTTACTTAATGAATCTATTGTATACTGCAGTATTGTAAAATGAATTTGCAATAATTTCAATACACAATTTTCTCATTGTTGAACTTTTGGATTGTATTGTATTTTTATTACAATTAACAATCATTAGGTAACAACATTAGTAGGGTTATGTCCCAGAAGCTGTGTCCAAGGGTAATACGGTTTGGCTGTGTCCCCACCCGAATATCATCTTGAATTGTACCTCCCATAATTCCTTCATGTTGTGGGAGGGACCCAGTGGGACATAATTGAATCATGGGGGTGGTTTCCCCCATACTGTTCTCATGGTAGTGAATAAGTTTCACAAGATCTGATGGTTTTATAAGGAGAAACCCCCTTTGCTTGGCTCTCAATCTGTTCTCTTGTCTGCCACCATGTGAGATGTGCCTTTTGCCTTCCACCATGATTGTGAGACCTCCCCAGCCACGTAGAACTGTGAGTCCATTAAACCTCTTTGTTTTGTAAATTGCCCAGTCTCAGATATGTCTTTATCAGCAGTGTGAAAATGGACTAGTACAAAGGGCATGAACATTTTTACGTTTTTGAGACATGTGGATAAATCACTTCCTAAAGGACTATAATCTTCTGCAGACCTGTCAAGAGTGCATTAGTATTCTTGCTTCCATTAAACTCTTGTCAGCCTTGAGGACTCATTTTTTTAATATAAAAAGGATGCTTTTTATTTTATTTAAGATCCCCCTGAAGGGTTCCATTGTGCACATCTTTAAGATTTTACTCCATTCACTTTAGCATATTGCCACACCAACTTGAGAATCTCTCCATATCAAGTCTACCCCGATGCAGTTGTTGATTGTTGATGGGAAGAATACAGGTTACTTGCCTGGTTAGAGTGTTGATAGAAGATGGTAGGAGTGATAGGACTCTGGCTGCGAATGGAGGCTGGTTGGAATACACAGCTATGGATGTGTTGATAGAGATGCTTGAGTCATCACATCCCTATATGTGTCAATATATGTTTTATAGGTTCCAAGGATAAACCAAAGCTTAGATTTTTTGGATAGAATTTCTTTTACAAGAGTTTGGGTATCTAAGCAAGAGAACACTGTAAAATCACAGGGCATCTCAAAGTAGAACTTCCTTATGAGAGACGGAAACTGTGGGCTCTTTGGATTGTTTCAGTTGACTCTATATCTTAAGTCACTTTCACATTCCATTCTGCTTAATCTTATGCATCCATTTTCCCTCCAATAAGAGAGATAAAGTGTTTTTATTTTGGCAACTGGATTACTGCTGTATAGTCAGAAAAGAAATTTTATTTAGGGCCATTTTTAAGTTTGTTGGAGCACTGGTTTTTAATGTATCATGAAAGAAGACCAAATACTCATTAAAGTAGTAGCAGGTGGAGAGAGAGAGATTATGCGAAAATATGATGTGTTCATCTTTCATGGCCCTAAACAAATGCCATATATTCTCTGAAGCCTTTTCTGACTGTTCCAACTGCCCTGTTTGTTTTCCTGTAGATCTTGGATCCTCATCCTTATTATAGCAATGATAACATTGAATTAGTTGTTTACATGACTGTTTCCTCACGCACTTGTGGTCTTGTAGAAAACAGAGTTAATCTTTTTTTTAAAATTGTATCCTTAGGCTTTAGCAGAGACTAACATACAATAGGTGACTGATCATCGAATATTTGATGGTGGAGAGATGGAGGTATAAGAGAAATGAAAAATATTATTAAATATATGATCATTGGCATGTATTCTAAATTAGATTTTTCAGACAATATAGAAATGTGCTCGTCATTTTATAGATGAGGAACGGAGTCGTAGAGACATTAAGTGACTTCCTCAAGTTACACAGCTGTCTAAGGCACAAGGCGAGGTTCAGCATGCAGGTGTTCCAGTTCTCAGTCCCATGTTCTTTCCATTCTACCTAAAAACGTAATTCACTTTAGAACACTGTATGAAAATAAAGTATTTTCTGATCATATGGAGAAAACACCCAGCAAAATAAGCTGCCTTTATGTTATAGTGCATGTTGATTCCTTCAATATATTTTGCCACATTTTAGAATAATGCAAATGGAGAAGTACCTTTATATTCAATGTAAGATTTATGGCATTATGGAGCTTCACAAAGAATACTTAAGAGCTGAATCTTCTTAGAGGAAGACTTTATTTAAAAAGCTATGCTTTAGTGATAGTATCACAGAATGATAGCTTTTATTAAGTGGCCATATATGGACAAATGTTACACCTATATTTATATTGCATACATTTTTGCAAGTTAATAAAATGAGAAAATACATATAATGCAAACAAAACCATTTGACCTATAGTGTAGCAAGTCTTCAATATTCTTGTTTTGTTCTTTTTTTATTTTCTTAATATAACATTCTTTAACCTGACAGTTTTTTCCTTTCCCTGAGACATTTAGAGGAAGCAATTGAAATGCTTATTATGGTAGGTGGAGGAATCAACTGGCAATTTAACAGAAGTTATTCTGGCTGGGCCTGGTGGCTCTCCCCTGTAATTCTAGCACTTTGGGAGACTGAAGTGGGCAGACCACTTGAGGCTAGGAGTTCGAGACCAGCCGGGGCAAGATGGGGAAACCCCATCTCTACAAAAAAACGCAAAAATTAGCTGGACATGGTGGCTTGTGCCTGTAGTTCCAGCTACTCTGGAGGCTGAGGCACAAGAATCACTGGAACCCGGGAGGCAGAGGCTGTGGTGAGCTGAGATGGTGCCATTGCATTCCAGCCCGGGAGACAGAGTGAGACTCTATCTCAAAAATAAATAAATAAATAAATAAATAAATAAATAAATAAATAAATAAAATAAATTACTCTGAGTAAATGACAGTTCCAGCAAGAGGGAGTTGGCCTAATATAAACCAATCAGTTCATACCCTTGACAGGTTCCTATATAAGACTTTGATAATTAGGATTCCACTGGCTCTTAGAGGGGGAAAATTCATTAAGCAAATTGTTCTTTTTCTCTCTTTTTTTCTTCCAAAAACAGACACTGGAAGAAGTTATTGAAGAGTCACAAGAGAACCAGGCAGTGCACCTGATTTCCCAGCAACTCAAATGCAATAGATAGATGCCATGGAAACAAACGAGGCAAAACCAAAAAACAAAAACAAAATAATATTTTTAATCGTCTGAGAACAGGGAAGTGACATTCAAAAAGACAAAAGGAAAGGGCAGGAGGACTGAGAGGGGGCACAGGCCCACATGTCCCTAAGTTTTGCCATTAGTGAAAAGAAGATAAATGACAAAAGAAGGTTCTCATGTCTTTTGAAATGAGATATGGGGATTACTATTGGCTAAAATGCCTACTAATCTAGCCACCACACTAGGTTTATGGTTTCAATTAGCATTTTTTTTTTCTGATTATTTTAAATTAACCCTTACCGCTTCCCAAACACTGGCAGAGTTACGGTGGAAAAAGTTACTATAAACTAAATTATAAATTTAATTAATCTATTGGAGTTGAAATTCATAGCATCAATTAAATCATCATATCTTATTCCCTTTGTTCACGTGATTGCCATTCTAGGCATGTATAAAACCTTGATGTGGCATAATTATATAATTTGTTAAGCAATCCAGCCACAGTGCATTAGTAATACCCTGGTTAGGAGAGGCAGGAGCCTAAAACCTTACGGGAAACAAAATCCTGAGCATTGGGAGAGCCTGAACTGTGTCTTTTTCCTTCTTGTCTCTCCGTATCATGTAGCCCAGGCTGAAGCACACAGAAGGAGTTTAATGAGTGGTTCCTATGGAGACACAATGCTAAAACTGCCTTGTTGCCACCATATTCAGTCGTCCAGCCACTACTGTATGATATTACAATTTGGCAGGCAGGTTCAAGTTCATATTCAAGCTTAAAATGGTATTGAAGTCATAAAGTATTCTGCAGGAATGAGAGTTCTAAGGTGTATTAGATAAAAAAATTAACCCTAGCTGTCACATAGATAAAAATCTTGAAATATCAGGGACTTCACACAGTAAATGGTTATTTCTTGCTTATTTCCCATTCTATCTTGCAGCTATAGAATCTGGAATGTGCACCCTCTGCAATGATCATAGCACGGGAAGTGAGAGATGGCAGAGGTGCACTGGCTCTCACTCACCTTAGCCTGGAAGTGACACATGTCATTTCCACTCAGAGTCCTTTGACTAGAAGAAGTCATGTGACCCCCAATGTACCTGCAAAAGAGGCTGTGAAATATAGAGAAGTCCACAGAATTTGATGAGCGCTGTCTTTGACATGTTAGGATTTCTGCAGCACCTGGGGATTCCACTGTAGCTCTAGATACTAGGCTATGAATGCCTAATAATATAAACATAAAGATGAAACAGCCAGATAGTTCTTTGGGAGATTCTTTTATTAAAATAAGTTAAACATAGAAGACAACTTTTTCTCTTTTCTTTCTTACTGGCTAGGAGAGCTAGCTTCTTGAATGTTGCATGGGGTCCCATTTCTGTACAGAATTCCATTTAGTTTGGATTACACTTGTGCATCTTTCAGCCCAGGGTCCCAAAAAGGGTCTCATGTATTTCTCTAGTCAGTTTCAGAGTTGTGCCCCTGAGATAACATGTTGTCATGCCAATAATGGTTATTTGGAAATCTTTAAAGGAAGTGTTCCAATATTAGAGAAATTAATAGAGAAAAGGTATGTTATTTAACTATTAGAGCAATTTATACTAAAACAATAGAGGAACTTAGCCACAATTCCAATAAAAGCTGAAACAGAACCAGGGAAATATTTGGCCATCTGAAGCGTTTCCTTAGGTGGCAGAAGGCTGGATGGCCTTAAGTATTACTAGCTTAGTTTTTTATCCAGTGTCAGGTCGAATAGTTTGCTGAGATTTCAGCCTTTCCTTACATCATATACTACACTATCATAATTGATGGAAGCCTTATTTATTAATTTATTAATTTATTTATTTTTAGTGACTAAATCTCAGTCTGTCACCCAGGCTGGAGTGCAGTGGTGCAATCATAGCTCATTGCAGTCTCAAACTCCTGGGAAAGCCACATTTTAAAATAGCAGGCTGGGTGTAGTGGCTCATGCCTGTAATCCCAGCACTTTCGGAAGCCGAGGTGGGCAGATTGCCTGAGCTCAGGAGTTTGAGACCAGCCAGGGAAACATGGCGAGACCCCATCTCTACTAAAAATACAAAAAATTAACTGGGTGTTGTGGCGCATGCCTGTAATCCCAGCTACTCTGGAGAGTGAGGCATGAGAATCACTTGAACCCATGAGGTGGAGGTTGCAGTGAGCTGAGATTGCGCCACTGCACATCAGCCTGGCCGACAGAGCGAGACTGTCTCAAAAACAAAAACAAAAAAAGAAATTGTATGGCCGGGAGAAGGTTTTATCAAAATAATTGTTGTGAATATCGTGGCCAGTAGATGAAAAGATTTCCACAAATTCCTAGCTGTTGTTTTCACTTTACTTTCTGCTCCATCCCCATTGTGCTCAGGAGGCTCCTCTCCACAGGGTGAGAGTCAGGCCTACCCTGTGCTATCAGGCAAGGGTCAGAATTGCTTTACCTTAAGTAAGACACTCTTGCTTCCACAAGCTAAAGGATAGTTACTATGACTGTATCTTACAACACCAGTTAGTTAATACTTGTAAAGTTCCTTGAGAAGGAAGAACTCACTGTATGAATTTAAAGGGTGAATATCTTTTTGTTATTTATAAAAACATCACTAAGTACAATTATCATTGTTTTAAAAATATTTTATTTGAACTCAACAGGATGTGGTTATTATCTGCTGAGTTAGGCTTCTGAGAGCTATAATTAGACTTGAATAACTGAAGGAGGGTGGGATAGACCAGAATCTTGGCTAAAGGCCACGGGTTGAGAAAAGGGACATGCAGAAGATGGACTGGATTGGTGACATTACCTTCTTTCTGTCACTGGCTCTAACTGGCAAGAATATGGCATGGCAGAGAAAAAAGAATTTTCCTCATAAATCAGGTAATTCTGTAACTTCGTCAGAGGTACAGCGCTTGCTTGGCTTTAAGTATCAGCACAGTGTAGAGGAATTTCTGGCTTTGGGTTCACACAGCTCTGGTTGGCATCTTGACTTTCTTTCTTAGGAGCTACGTGTACTTGGGTGAATCACGGAAATTTATCGAATCTGTTTCTTAATCCATGAAATGAGAGAACAGGATGTTGTAATGTGATATCAGTACTAGAAATAATGTGTGGCAAGTACTAATTACTGGACCCAATTCATTAGGGGTGCTCAGCAAATTGTATAGATAATCATGATCATTTGCATTAATAGTAACATGAGAAAAGATCAGGAAAGTAAGCGCAATCAGCAGTGATCATTATTTGGAGTCAAGCCTTGTATAGTAATGGTTTAATCAGGTAAAACTGTTGATTCTAACAGGTGAATTGGTTACTTTTCTAAGAAAACCACTATTTGTATTTTTGTTTTTTGAGAAAGAGCCTCGCTCTGCCACCCAGGCTTGAATGCAATGGCGTGATCTCGGCTTACTGCAACCTCTGCCTTCTGGGTTCAAGTGATTCCCCTGCCTCAGCCTCCTCAGTAGCTGGGATTACAGGCGCCCACCACCATGCCTGGGTAATTTTTGTGTTTTTAGTAGAGACAGGGCTTCACCATATTAGCCAGGCTGGTCTCGAACTCCTGACCTCAAGTGATCCTCCTGCCTTGGCCTCCTAAAGTGCTGGGATTACAGGCATGAGGCACCGTGCCCAGTCTGCTATTTGTATTTAAAGGAGGTCTCCTGTAGGCATTATAACAACCTGAAGAATGGCTTTGGCAGGAATTTCAAGCTCAGCCATACTTGAAATTCTTTAGGTTAAGTTGGTAAAAAAGAGATGGCTAAAAAGAGGCTGGTAAAAAAGGAGATTTAGGGTGCAAAACTGACTTTTAGATCACATTATGTGGCAGACAGTTTACATTATAATCAAGACATAGCATTTTACATTATTCAAATTTTAAGAGTTTGGTGTTTGATGTGGAGATTTATGCAGTGTCATAGGAAAGGGCATGATGTATATATAGTGCATTTATAAGTCAATTGTCGTTACATTAAGATAAAGTATAACAATATCAGTCCTTTGTGTCACGATGTGTGTAACAGCCCTGTCTTCATTAGGATGCCTCACAGTTTCCTGACTTATGCTATGACTGTTCCACAAATAAAAAAAAAGATATTAATATGAATGTTTTATGTAAAATTTAATTTCTTTGCTGATTACATGTTTAAAAGAATACTGAAATAATGCATATTTATTCTTAAAAAGCACAACATTTCAGAAGTATATAGACTAAAAACGGAATATCCTTTACCCAAAAGAAATTTGATATGGTTTGGCTGTGCCCCCCCCCAAATCTCAACTTGAATTATATCTGCCAGAATTCCCACTGTTGTGGGAGGAACCCAGTGAGAGGTAATTGAATCATGGAGGCTGGTCTTTCCTGTGCTATTCTCATGATAGCAAATAAGTCTCATGAGATCTGATGGGTTTATCAGGGGTTTCCGCTTTTGCTTCCTCCTCATTGTCTCTTGCTACCGCCACGTAAGAAGTGCCTTTCACCCTCCTGCCATGATTCTGAGGCCTCCCAGTCATGTGGAACTGTAAGTCCAATGAAACCTCTTTTTCTTCCCAGTCTCAAGTACGTCTTTATCAGTAGCATGAAAATGGACTAATACAAAATTCATACCATTTTAACTTTGCATTTTATGAAAAAAATTAAATCAACATTTCACTTTTCCATGACCTATGAGAAAAGGTCATAGGTCATGGAAAGGGGTCATGGATGAGGGGCCTATTGGAGTTCTGATGATGGTTTACAAACTCTAAGCTTCTGAAACACTGTCATCTCTGTTATCCATGGGTTCTTTCAGGATGACTCTTTAGCTTAGGGGGGCCAGACAAGACCATAAGCTTCTGGCCTAGGAATGTCTATGCAGGTGTCAGGGATTTGTCACACATGAATGCATGGCAGAGGAATTAAAAATTTCCTTTTACAAATAACCAACCTCCCAGCCAATTAATACAAATAGACTCCTGCTTGTTGCCAAATTATAATTCATTGTGTTGTTGTGGAAAGAACATTGGGAGAGGTTTACGGTATTGATGCTCTTTAAAGTCAAAAGCATGACATGAAAAGTGGAGGCTTTAAAAGTGGAGTTTCTCTCTGAGGATCCATTTCTAGACTTCTCAATGTGGAAAAGTAGTAAGACTTATAGGAAATATTGCTGATCATTGCTGAAGGCTTTGACTGAAACTATTGCTAAAAAGCCTTTATAAAATATTTATTGGAGTTTCTGGATCCTAGCCAGCAGGATCTTACAATTTATGACTTTGTGGATGGCAACAGATATTAAGGACATGCATGCAGCTGAGAAAGTGTTGAATGAGTTTTATTGATGTGCCATTGTAAGAGTAAGTGTGTGCTGGAGGGTGAAAGGACTATGATAATTAGAAACTTTAATTTAAAAATTATTTTGTTTGTTATTAATTCCTTCTTTATTCAAAGACAGGAATAGGTCAACCTTTGGGGATGTGCTGCAGTTATCTATTGCAGGGTAACAAACCATTCTGAAATGTAGTAGCTTGATAATGACAACTGCCTATGGGCTGAGCTCAGGTGGGTGATTCTTCTGTTGGCCTTGTCTGACTTACTCATGTGGCTGCACTTATCTGGAGGTTTTATAGGGTTGGGGATCCAAAATGGCTTTATTCATATGTTTGGCACCTCAGCTAAGATGCCTGAAGCAACTGGAGGCTAGCTAGAAATCTTTCTCTCTCTCCCTCTACTGGTCTTTGCAGCAGAGTAATGGAATGTTTCTATGTATTGGCTAAGGTTCCCAAGAGGCTGAAAACAGGAGCTTCCATGCCTATGAAAGCCTAGGCCAGAGCTGGCAAGGTGTCACTTTCACTACCTTCTATTGATTAATAAATTCATAAGGCTGGCTTGATTCCATGTTGGAGAGAAAATAGACTAACTTTCTGATGGCAGGAAGAACAAAGAATTTGAGTCATCTTTAATTCACTGAAGGACATAGAATAGACAAGAAAACGTAATAATAACCTCTAAAAATTGCCATTAAATTTTTGATTGAAGGTCAACTGCAGATGTGACATGTTTACACCCAGTAGCAACAACACAAATGGCCTAATTTCAAGGACCCCAAAAGGTCAACTTATCAATTAGCTTAGGCCAAGGTTTAATTTTTTTTTTTCTGATTGGAATTACTCATATAATTTTACAATGTTAGCATTGGTAGAGAATTTGAAGGTCATCTAGTCCACTCAAATGTCTTTTGACAAAAATAAGCATTTAAACAAGATTACAAACATATTTTTCTAGGTGAGAGGTGTAGCACACGGGCTAATTTGTTTATATAATTAATTCATTGTGACTTTGGTTGAGGACTGAATCTAGAGAAATGGAACATAGGACAAGTATATTTTACATGGAAGGGAAAGGCAGGAAAATATGCAAGGTATGCAGTATGTTCACAGCCTAGGGAGGTCCTACGGATGGAGATGTGCACTGTAGTCAAAGAAAACTCAAAGTGCCTAGATCTGAGGACAGGGGGATGCCTGAGGGAAGAATTTCAAAAGTGATTTGCTACAGGCTTCTTCCCATTAGCGAGAGAGAAGACTTCTTGGAAAAATTGTTTCAACATCATTGGAAATGAGGAGTAGATTTCTCATGAACTGCCCAGTTAGTTTGCAGGAATGTTTAACTTTTCCTCTAGAGATGAACTTTTTCATATCTTTGTACAAGCTCAAAGTTTGTCAAAATATATATAGTTGGCTGATTTTCACCTTTGTCTTTCTGTAGTTCCTCTTCCCTGTCTTCCTAGAACAAGAGGGTGTTTATTGACTGATCTGAGATTGTGTTGCTCACTGGCCTCCTCTGTTATTTTCAGAATGTATGTTTTTGGTGTGGATTAGCATTCAGGTGTGTGTTTATAATCATAGAGCTCTTTTAAGCCCAGTGTGCTGGACTTCGGCCCCCTGGCTGGTTGAAACATATTTCCCACTTCATTTTGCAGTTGTTATTTTTGCAAGCTAGGCTTAACAGTTTTGGTCTTTTCATCTTCTGAAAATTTTGGGAATGCTTTAAGGTGCCAACATGTCTCAACACGTTTTAATGGAAGAGGAGTTGAGGTCATTGTGAAGCCAATAACTTTCAGCTGGAGAAGGAAAACTGTAAAAGGGGAAGTGACAGGTATGCCATTTCACCCTTTTGCCCTAACTGGCTGATGGCACTGCTGTTACTTCTTCGCATGGTTTTTGGCCCACAGTTTCCTTGTTGACCAGCCCAATGTCCATAATAGATACTGTTTCCACCTGCAGTTTCTGAATGGGATCTAACTCCTATTTGTAAAATATACTACGTTCTTTTTGGACCTGAGTCATTTTTTTTTCTCTTATAAATATATTGACACGGCAATCCCTTCCCTTAATAAGAGAGACTTTGTGAATATAGGGAATATTTAACACCTGTGATTCAATGAGACATGTATTTTTCTTATAGCTGTAATAAGCCTAAATGATCCCGGAGTATTTTTAAAAGTTTTAGCATTTTGGTGTAAAAAAAAGCAGGTTCTAGCCTATTTCTCAATGTAAAAGATTTATGGGTCTTAGGGCTAGTTCACAACTCTAGGTTCTGCTTCAGTGGGTGCACTTGCTACTGAATTAGCTAAGGTGTTAACCATTTAATGATTTGAAAAGACAAATTTCCTGGTCTCACATGTTACATTTGCAAAGGCTGTAGATTTCTATTTCAATAAAGCTTAAACGGAAACACCCCTGCTGTCAATGGTAGGCAATTTATTTGTGGGACTCTTGATTGACCTTTCAGAAAGGCTGGCTGCTGTGGATGTGTGCCTCTGCTCAGGTATCATTTTTCTTTTGAAACATCATTAAGGCACAACAGGGTTAAATCAATACCTATTGACTCGCAGTTGTGGTTTCTCATTTGTTCCACCGATCTGATGAGATGGCTTTTTAACCCATTTAGCACTATCAGAAAGGACACCTCTGGCCAGAAATGTTCCTGGCTGTTTGTGGTGTCTGTAAATTGACTTTTTTTTTTTTTCATCATTCACCGTCTCTTTTCCTATCTGGTCCCCAGAGGACAGATTTTCTCAGACATGCTCTAATCTGATCAATACCAGAAAATCTAGGCAGTCATCAGAAAAAGCATCATCTTAAGGTTCTGAGCCTGAGAAAAATGTCAGTAACCTTAAAACACTGTAGCTGAATGACCTGAACACATCGAGCAAGGTGAGCCTTTCAGATTCTCTGGGAACCTGAGCTAACACATGACTGCAATGGGTGGTTTTGCTGTCTGCTTCACCGACATAGACCTAAGTAGGCTAGGAAGGGAGAGGAGGGAGCAGCTGCTGAAAATTCAGAAGCCTCTCCACACTTTTCGCTTTGGGAAACTGAGAGAAGGGTTAACTTCTCCCATCCCCAGCTTGGCTTCCAGACCTGGAGTCCCTGCCCCTGGTTACCTTGTCATTGGAGATTGAACGTCAATGGCAGCTGTAGAGACTGGAGGAACAGGCTAGGACAAGAGGCATGAGCTGTCAACCAACTTTGCTTCAACTAGACCTGGTTTAGATGTCCTGGGGAAGGAAAGAGAACAATTTTGCTTGGAGATATTTCTGGGACTCCCTACAGGTTGAGGGCAGAAGAGGAACAATTAGCTCTTGACCGAACAGCTTGATAGGTTGCTGCTGGTGGTTTGTAGAGGCGTGGGGGTGATGAGGAGATATGTAATCAATCATGTAATCAGAGGCCTTAAACAAAACAAAACAAAAAGAAGAGAGGAGAGGGGAGGAGAGGGAAGAAAGAGAAAGAAATTTGGGTGTAGAGATTTTTTAAGAGATTAAAAGTGGAAAAAAGGATTAGGAGACTAAAGACAGAGCCCTAAGAAACTTATTTCTAGGAAGAGAGGCCCTCACCATAACCTGAGCATGCTGCCACTATTCTTGGACTTCCAGCTTCCAGAACCAGGAGGAATATATGTTTGTTGTTTAAGCTACTCAGCCTTTGGTAGTTTGCTATAGCAGCTCGAACTGACTAAGACACTATCCATCTGTCTTCCATAGTACAGTGTCATCTGCAATAGAGCTATCTTGCCTTCTTTCAAAGTACGAGGAACACATGCAAGTTTCAGGCATGCGGCATTGATCTTTGTTAGTATTTCCATTGTAATTGAGACTACTTGAGGAAATTAGGTAACAAGAAGTGTACTTAGAAAAAGTGGAATGAGAAATGAGAGAAAGCAGTTTCATTGGGCTTTTTGGTTAGGTACAGTAGTTGAGGCTAGTTTTTGGAGGTGACTTATGTTTTTGGGCATTGCTTTTTCTATTGAGATTTAGTCTACCAATGATTGCTGCATTTTGACTTGTGTTTAGGTTTAAGTATGGTGTTAGGTGGTGAATTGTAATTGGGAAGGATTCTAGCAGGTTGGAAAATTTATGTGCGTGTGAGGAGAATTTTCTTTCTTTCTCCTCTGGAATATATTTTAAAAATAAACTCAGGAGAATTGGCTGTACTGCTATCTCAGTCTGCTTGCTTCCCAGTGTCTCTTGAACCCACTCCAGTTAGACTGGTCTCCCCTCCACACTGCTGAAATGCTTCTTATTGAGGTCTCCATTGTGCTCTATGTGGAGAAATGTCACGATCAGTTAGTTCTCATTTCCCCGACCTCTTCAAAGTATTCCACATCAATTCACTGCCTCCTTGAAACACTTTCCTCACCAGGCTCCTGGGCCAACCCCATTTCTGCTTTTCCATCTCTCCTGTTCTGACCCTCTTCAGTTTCAGTACTGAATCTCCCTTTCTTCTCATGACTTCTGCCCAGAGTGCCCCAGGGCTTGTTCTCATAGCTCTGCTCCCTTTCTTCTCTCTCCCTCAGATGACTTCATGCATTTCTGTACCTTTAGATACCCTCTCTCTAGTTCCAGTGCTGACTATTCCCCAGAATTCCAGACTGAAACTCAGCTGTCTACGCATCTCCACTTAGAAGTTTGGTAGACTTCCACATTTAATATTTCCAACACACTCCTGATTCCACATCGCCCTTCTCCTAAAAAGAAACTTGTTCTTTCCTTGCACAAGAAATAACTCAGAAGATGATACCACTGTCTACCCAGCTGGTTATGCAAAACACTGTGGGGACATTCCTGATCCTTTCTTTATCTCATATCCCCATATCAACTCCATCAACAAATCCTGCTGACTTCACCTACACTGACTGCTCTTCACCATCTCCATCATCACTGACTGAGTCCTCACCCCTCCCCCTGTCCTGGACCACTGCAGCAGCTTCATGACTTGTCTTCCTGCTTCCACTCTGGTGACCCTGGTAGCACATTCTCTGCTCAGCATCCAGAAATGAAACTTTAAAAATGTAAACCAGATTGTTTCCTGCCTCTGCTTCTCCTTACAACTAGAATAAAAGCAAAGTCCTTCTCAAGCCCTACAGGGCCCTATATGAACAGGTTGTTGGCTAGCACCCAAACTCATCCCCTACCAGCCTCTCTGCTGCCCTACATGACCTTACCTGTTCCTGCAATACTTGAGGCAATTTCCCACCTACAGCTTTGTCCTTGCTCTTTTCTCCTCTGCAATGCTTCTACCCTGGATGTGACTGAGTTCCCTTTTACATTCTACTCTCCATCAAACCAACCTTTCTCAGACAGGCTTCTCGGATGACTCTCTTTTTCCTGTTGCCATATCCTGCATTAGTTTCCTTCATATCAATGCTCATGACAGGATGATAACTGCAATATTAGAGTGTAAACTCCAAGCAGACAGATACCTTACTGTTTACTGCTTTATCCTCAGAATTCAGAATGGAGCCCAGCAGATAATTCATGCTGATTTATGGATGGCAAATGTGGCTCATGTCATTATGTGACATTCAAATAGATCTCGGGGTGATGGATGTGTGGCAGTACACTTACATTCATCGTTTATTCAGCATGTTGTTTTCGACTAGTCCTATTTACATGGAATTAAGTGGGCTGTTCTGTCCCAGTAGATTGCAAACTCCTAGAAAAAAGGCACTGATATCTGATAATGTTTCAACTCAGCAAGTTTGTGACGACTCCCAACATTATCTTGAAGATCAAATTTTTTGCATTTTAGAAGTAAAAAACTGATAGCCTGTGGCCTATATTCTCTTTAAGTATATTTGGTTTAAATTCTACAGTCCTGGCTTGCATGATGTTTTATTTTATTTTATGTTATTTTTTTGAGATGGTCCCGCTCTCTCACCCAGGCTGGATTACAGTGGCATGATCTCAGCTCACTGCAACCTCTTCCTCCTGGGCTCAAGTGATCCTCCCACCTCAACCTTCTGAATAAGCTGGAACTATAGGCATGCACTACCATGCCCAATGAATTTTTGTATTTTTGGTAGAGACGGGGTTTCGCCATGTTTCCCAGGCTGGTCTTGAACTCCTGGGATGAAGCAATCCACCCACCTTGGCCTCCCAAAGTGCTGGGATTACAGGGGTGAGTCACTGCATCTGGCCCTTGAATGATGTTTAAATCTAAATTAGTTGTCAGCATTTAAAAATTTGAGTGATTTTACACAATAATCTAAATTTCTGGCTAAAAGAAGTAAATAATTTGACAATACTAGTTTGTATTCCTGCTTGTCAAAAACTAGCTGGAGATGAGTTACTGCTTCTATTTCAGTTGGGGCCTACACTTTCCCTTTTATGCAATTCTTCTCTGTTCCTTAAAGAGATCTGTAAAACGGGGCCTGCACTAATTGCCAACTTTTAGCTTGTACTTGGCCTACTTCACTCATCTCTATATTTGCCTGGTTTCTATAGACATTTGAGTTTGTGGCCCCTATTCTCATCAAATGAGAGATTTTTCTCTTTTGCTCTAGCTACTGAGACTTGAAATTATGTCCATTACCTCTTTCAGGTCACTAAGAGAACCATATAGTTATCATCTTGGCAATTAACATTGGAGAAGTGGTGCAGGACAGTTGTTTAATTTTGGAAAATGTTCTACTTTTCTCCTTGTGTTGTCCTTTATAGAAAATGGCTTCCCCAATTGTTTGATTCTACAGGGAAATCTGCTAATATAGTGGAAAGAGTACAGACATTGGGATCAGACAGAAGAGGTAAGACATTGGATATAGCACTTGCTAGCTCTGTAACATTGGGCAAGTTATGAACTTTTGCGAATCACAGTTTACTCATCTGCAAAATGGGAATACTAAGTGCTAATCTCACTGTGTGCCTTTTCTTCATCAATATAGCTGGTTATCCGGTCATTATCATTTACACTTCGGATTGAATAATGGAATAACTCTTCCAGGGGCCATTTCATTTTAAAAGAGGAACTTGCTAACTAAAGTGAATCTCTCAGTGGTAAGATAAAAGTGAGACATTTTAAAATGGAGGCTTTCTAAGGACCATTGCTGTCTTTTTGCCAGCAGGACAGGGATTAATAACTTGATGTGAACCTCCTTCATTATGGATTTATGACATAAGCTAGGAGAAAATTTAAGAAGTTAATGATCTTTTTTTAAAGCATTCACTTTAGGCTGGACATGGTCGCTCACTCCTGTAATCCCAGCACTTTGGGAGGGCGAGGCAAGTGGATCACTTGAGGTCAGGAGTTCAAGACCAACCTGGCCAACATGGTGAAAGCCCATCTCTACTAAAAATACAAAAATTAGCCAGGCGTGGTAGCATGCACCTGTAGTCTCAGTTACTTGGGAGGCTGAGGCATGAGAATTGCTTGAACCTGAGAAGTGGAGGTTTCAGTGAGCCGAGATCATGCTCCAGCCTGGGTGACAGAGAAAGACTCTGTCTGGGGGGGAAAAAAAAGCATCCCTTTATATGAACAGATAATTCCTCAGTTATACAGACCTGAAAATTAAGATTCATATTTGATTCTTTGTACTCTTTCATTGTCCTATTTTATTAAGCATCAAATCTTAGTAACCATATTTTTCTCTGCAATGTCTCTTATGCTCATCTCTTCCTCTCCATTCCAATGCTTTGATTCCAGTTTAATTCCTCACTTTCTCCCACCTGGGCTATTGTGGCATCACATCTAGTCTCCCTGCCTCTGGCTTTCCTTCCATAACACATCCTACACGTTGTTACCAAGTTAACTGTCCAAAAACACAGTTCTGATCACACTACTCCCATATTCAGAGAACTTAACTGTTTGCCTGCTGGGTTAGATCCAAATATTCCATAGTGTTACTCAAAGCTCTCTGTGCTTCGACCCTAGCCTATTTTCCTAGTCTTTCTCTGCACCTCTTAATCTAGCTAAACTGGGTCATTCTCTCAACAACTCCTAGGCTTTCTTCTTCCTCTACCTGTGCTCCTGCTCATCTCTCTGGCTGACATACTTGCCTTCCCCTCCATCGACATGAAGACATTCAGCCATTCCATTTTATTTTGTTGTGCCTCAAATCTTTTCCAACCAACTGCTCCCTATTCAAGCAATGGGGTCCCTCAGTTTGTCCTTTGATTCATTATGAGCACTTGGTGGTTCATGGATCACTGAGAAGAGCTTTGTGCCTGAGAAAAGCACAGTGATTGGGAAACTGTAAGACTTGGCTTTTAGTTTTGACTGCTATTTATTACCTGTGTCTGGCAAATCTGTGACCTTCAATTTTGCTCATGTAAAATACAGCTGCTGATGTTTTTTCTGTTTCCTCAAGATTTGCTAAGGAAGATAGAAAATACTACTAATTTTGTATACTGTAAAATAAGCAACAAATGTTAATTATTTTAATAGAGGTTTTTTTTGGGTGATTTCACTCAATGTATGACTAATGGATATTTATTTATTTTTCAGTTTTTGAGACGGAGTCTCGCTCTGTTGCCCAGACTGGAGTGCAGTGGTGTGATCTTGGCTCACTGCAAACTCCGCCTCCCAGGTTCAAGCAATTCTCCCTACTTTAGCCTCCTGAATAGCTGGGATTATAGGCACCCACCACCATGCCTGGCTAGTTATTGTATTTTTTAGTAGAGATTGTTTTTTGCCATGTTGGCCAGGCTAGTCTTGAACTCCTAGGCTCAGGTGATTCTCCCGCCTCAGCCTTCCAAAGTGCTGGGATTACAGGCATGAGCCACCACGCCTGGCCAACTAATGGATATTTCTTCTACGGGGTGGCAGATATGTTTTTAGGGTGTTAGTAGGAAGGATTCTGTGTGTTTTTGAAGTCTCTTTAATTGGAGCGATGGTGCATGCTTTGTTTCAAGTTAACTAAAATTAATTTATAATTATGCAGAGCTCTGGGAGAAGAGATTCGGCTTTGTTTTAGCTTCAGCTGCGTTACTCTGCTACATGCAGAAGGAGAGAAACATCCATGCAACCTTCCCTTAGTATTGGGATTGTCAGCATTAGGATTGTCAGAATGACTCACCAGTACATCATCTTCTCATATTCAGAGACGACAGTTGCCCGGAACCCATCAGAGGTATTAGACTCTGGGCAATTCACGTTGGAAGCTTTCAAAGTCTTAGCAAATATACACTGAACTTCCATGTGAATTAGAAACACTTGCTCTTTCTAGGCAAATAAATGACAAGAAGGAGCCCCTCCAGATATACCAATTAGGAAAAGCTACAGGTTAAATTTATGCTGGTGGATCCAGCACCACTTTGGCCCCCACAGGTGCTTTATGCAGAGTGCATACTCAGAACTGTGCAGGGTGACCCAGGGTACTTCATCACAGGCCAACATTCTGCTGCAGGGCTTTTATCAAGAATCCTAAAGGAAGACAAGGGGATAAATTCTCCTGTGTCTCCAGTTGCTCTCTGTTTCTCCTGGGATATAGTCTTGTGGAAGTGATACACCTCCAAGACAACAGTTGCCTACTAAAAAATGCCAGGACAGTATTTACATTCTCCTGCATGGTACCTCACTCATAGTGTCAGTAGTAAGCATGACTGCAAGAATAACTGGTGGTTATTTTTTATTATTTTTATTTTTTTGAGACAGAGTCTCCCTCTGTCGCCCAGGCTGGAATGCGGTGGTGTGATCTTGGCTTACTGCAACCTCTGCCTCCTGGGTTCAAGTGATTCTTGTGCCTTAGCCTCCTGAGTAGCTGGGATTAGAGACATGCACCACCATGCCCAGATAATTTTTGTAATTTTGGTAGAGATGGTGTTTTGCCATGTTGGCCAGGCTGGTCTCAAACTCCTGGCCTCATGTGATCCTCCCCATCCAGCCTCCCAATGTGCTGGGATTACAGGTATAACCCACTGCGTCTGGCCAGTGGTTATATTTTGAACAGTATGATCCATTATAGATCTTTAAAAAACACATGCTCATCTATTTTCCAAGTGTTTTACAAACAAGGAGATACCACATCCAAGTAGTACGTGTCAGCAATGGGCTTGGCACATACTAAGTATTCAACAATTAGGTCTTTGTGAAAATAAAACTGCTTTCAGACAAATGTCTTATTTAGGGTTATAATTGTTAATATTCAAGTAACATTCTTCTTGGAAAAATGACATTTTTATTATGTAAGAAAATTGAAATTGAATATAAAATATGATATTATATAAAATGCATTATTCTGTTAATATGGTGTTTCCAAACTGGGAATGGTGTTTGTCATGATTTTGACGTTAGCATAAGAAACTTCTGTTTTTTCACTGCTTGAATTTTTTATACGGAGTGTTGTGAAGTCATTAAATATTATTCTCTTATATTCTTATCTTATATTTTCTTATATCTTATATTCTTCATCTTAAAAATAGTTTTAATTTGGAGAAAGAATATTCTGCTGAATATGTAGTAAATAGTCAGAATCGAGATGAAAAGGAACACACTTAAGAAAAACTTGGCAAGACAAAGACATAAAATGCATCCAAATAGAAAGAGAGGAAGTCAAACTATCTTTGTTTGCAGATGATATGATACTATACTGAGAAAGCCCCATAGTCTCTGGCCAAAGGCTTCTAGATCTGATAAACAACTTCAGTCATTTCAGGAAGCAAAATCAATGTATAAAAATCGGTAGCATTTCTATATACCAACAACGTACATATTGACAGCCAAATCAAGAATGCAATCCCCTTCACAACAGCCATAAAAAGAATATAATATCTAGGAATACAGCTAACCAGGGAGGTGAAAGGTCTCTACAAAGAGAATTACAAAGCACTCCTGAAAGAAATCAGAGATGACACAAACAAATGGAAAAATATTCCCTTCTCATGGATAGGAAGAATCAATTAAACTGGCCTTACTGCCCAAAGTTATTTACAGATTCAATGCTATTCCCATCAAATTGGCAACATTTTTTTCACAGAATTAAAAAATTTTCTAAATTCATTTGGAACTAAAAAAGAGCCTAAATAGCCAAAGAAATCCTAAGCAAAAAGAACAAAGCTGGAGGCATCACAGTATCTGACTTCAAACTATACTACAGAGGCTACAGTAACTAAAATAGCATGGTACTGGTACAAAAACAGACACATAGACCAGTGGAACAATAAATACCATTCTGAACATTGGCCCAGGCAAAGACTTCATGACAAAGACTCCGAACAATTGCAACAAAAACAAAACTTGACAAATGGAACCTCATTGAACTAAAAAGCTTCTGCGCAGCAAAATAATCTATCAACAGAGCAAACAGACCATCTACAGAATGGGAGAACATATTTTCAAACTATACATCTGACAAAGGTCTCATATCCAGAATCTGTAAGAAACTTAAGCAAATTAACAAGAGAAAAACAAACAGCCTCATTAAAAAGTGAGCAAAGGAAGTAAACAGGCACTTCTCAAAAGAAGACATGCACACAGCCAACAAGCTTATTAAAAAATGCTCAATATCACCAGTCATTAGGAAATGAAAATCAAAACCACCATGAGATACCATCTCACACTAGTCAGAATGGCCATTATTAAAAAGTCAAAGGCCCAATGTAGTGGCTCATGCCTGTAATCCCAGCATTTTGGGAGGCTGAGGCGGGTGGATCACCTGAGGTCAGGAGTTGGAGACCAGCCTGGCTAACATGGTAAAACCCCGTCTCTACTACAAATACAAAAATTAGCCAAGCATGGTGGTGGGCACCTGTAATCCCAGCTACTTGGGAGGCTGAGGCAGGAGAATTGCTTGAACCCAGGAGGCAAGAAGAGCGAAACTCCATCTCAAAATAAACAAACAAACAATTAAATAACAGATGCTGGTGAGATTGTAGAGAAAAGGGAAGGCTTATACACTGCTGGAGGGAATGTAAATTAGTTCAGTCACTGTGGAAAGCAGGCTGGAGATTTCTCAAAGATCTTAAAATAGAACTACCATTCAACCCAGCAATCCCATTACTGGGTATATACTCAAAGGAACGTAAATCATTCTACCATGAAGAAACGTGCACAGGTGTGTTTATTGCAGCACTATTCACAATAGCAAAAATATAGAATCCACCTGGATGCCCATCAACAGGGGACTGTAAAGAAGATATGGTACATATACACCCCAGAATACTATGCAGCTATAAAAAATGAGAGCATGTCCTTTGTAGCAATATGGGTGGAGCTGGAGGCAATTATCCTGAGTGAATTAATACAGGAAGAGAAAAACCAAATATTGCTTGTTCTCTTATAAGTGGGAGCTAAATATTGAGTGCATGTGGACACAAAGAGGGGAACAATAAACAGTGAGGCCTATTTGAGGGCGGAGGGTGGAAGGAGGGTGAGGATTAAAAACTTGTCTATTGGCTATTATGCTGATTACCTGGGTGATGACATTATCTGCACACAGCTCCCATGACGTGCAATTTACCCATGTAACAAACCTGCACGTGTACCCCTTGAATCTAAAATAAAAGTCGGAAAGGAAAAAAAAAAAAGAAAAACTTGTACTTAATGTTTTAATGTAACAATTATCTCAGCAAATTCCAAAATACTTTATTTACTTTCATGTGGTCATGTTTTTATTCAAAGCAGGACTTTTGTTGCTTACACTTCCGATTGGGTATGCATATGTCTTTTATTTCTTCTTGGTGATTTTTACAGCTGATTTTTTTTCCCACTCAAATTAATTGGGTTCCAGCAAGAAATTCATAAATGGTATAATTGTAACAAAAAGATCCTGAAATATTTTATTTAGTTTGGTAATTACTGTGTCATTTGCAACATAAAAATGATAAATAATATTCTTTTCACTTAAAAAAACTGTAGAAAGTCAAAGAACTATCCAACTTGGCTTTGGCTAGAAGATAAAATGCAAAAAAAAAAAATCCTTAGGATAGTGTTAAAAAACAATTTGATACAGATGTTTTGATGTGAGAAGCAAGATAACAACAATAGTTTTCATCTAGAATTAACACAATTGGGTTGCCTACTATATGTATATAAATATATATGATTTAAAGTTTTATTTTTCTCCTAGATTTGTTTTGATTTTGTCTTCAGGTGAACAGAAAGGAGAAAACTTAATTCATGTCTCATGATACAACCTCACCATTGTTGTATGTATGACCTGCTTTTATCTCCTCATCCATCATGATTAATATAATCATCCATAAACTCATCATCAAAAATAAAAGCTAAATTTTTTTTTTTTTTTTTTTTTTTTTTTTGAGACAGAGTCTCACTCTGTCACCCAGACTGGAGAGCAGTGGTGTGATCTCGGCTCCCTGAAACCTCTGCCTTCCATGATCAAGCGGTTCTCTGCCTCAGCCTCCTGAGTAGCTGGAACTACAGGTGTGTGCCACCACGCCTGGCTAATTTTTTGTATTTTGTTTTTAGTAGAGATGGGGGTTACATCATGTTGGCCCGGCTGGTCTCAAACTCCTGACCTCAAGTGATCTGCCTGTCTCGGCCTCCAAAAGTGTTAGGATTACAGGTGTGAGCCACCGCACCTGGCCAAAGACAGAAGCTAAATTCTTGATAATAACTTACATCAAGTTATATGGTTTCCTTCTTCTGTACCACCCCATTCCTAGCTTTCTCTTCCCAGGGAAGCATCACCCTTGCTTTCTCTTGCTTTTCTTTTAATATAATTTATTGCATCTGTATCTATTCCTAAATAAGATATCCTACTGTGTGTGTAATCTTTTGAGACTTATGTTTAAGTTAACAATATACTGCTAAGATTCATCTATATTATTGTGTATTGCTATTGTCAATTTATGAGATTTTAGAATAGTACTTTGTTGTATGAATATGCCATTTTTTTCCATCCATCCTGTTGATGGGCATTTGGGTTATTTCTAGGTTTTGCTTTTGTGTACGGTGCTGCTACAGACATTCTTGAGCATGTTTCTTGGAGTACTGGCACAAGGATTTCTACTGGGTATACCCCTGGGAGTGAAAGAGGGTATGTGAATGTTTGACTTCTTGAGATGAGAAAAATTATTTTCCAAAGTGATTGACTCAATTTAAACTACTTCCAGCAAGACATAGAAGATTTTGTGGCTCCACATCCTTGAAAATGCCAAGTATTGTCAGACTCAGTATTTTTTTTTTTTTTTTTTGCACCAAATGAATGAGTTTAAAATGATATCACATTGATTAATTCCTCTGATTAATAATAATGTTGAACAACTCCTTATATGTTTTTTGACTATATTTTTTTTTGTGTGTGAAATGTCTGCTTAGGTCTTTTGCTTCTTTTTCTATTAGGTATTTTAATAGTTTTTCTTTTTGTAAAATAAGACTCATTCAATTTACAAATGTCAATAATTTTAGAAAAAGATCAGTAAAAAGCAAAAGACTCTGTTGTGAACCAACTTTCATCATGTTAGTCATGCAAAACTATTAGGTTCTTTCTTTTTTTGTCTTGATAACAGTAGCCACAAAATATTTTTGAAGTAGCAATGATTAGCTTCTTCTCCACGACGTTGCTACCAGGTTATAATGAATACATGTCTCAGACTGAAGTCTGCTATATAGTCAAATATGTATTCAACAAGCATTCACCAGCAAGCAGGCACAAAACTATTCATGAACTTGATCTGCGGGCTCCATGAAATCTCAGCCATCTGCCCTTTTAGGTGTCAGAGTACAGGTTGACTTGTTTCTATGTCATCTAGTCAGTCTTATTTGATTGAAACAATGGTTGGATATAGAATGTATCAGAGATTAGCTTCCATTCCTAAGGAGACATGTTACTCAGTTCCCTTGTACACACAGGAGTGAACACATCTTTAACAACTCTAGACAATCCACATTCCTTGAATACCTGTAATTACATAAATAGGAGAAAATTTCTAGCAGGCATCAAGCAAATAAACAGTCATTAGTATCACATAATTAATTGGACTAATTTGATATCTTATGCATCAGCAAAATGTCTATTGTCAATCAAGATACAGACAGCAGAAGGGGCTTAACAGCGGCCACTATGGAGAGAGGCCCTTTCTAGTATAATATTAGCCCACACCTCGGTACTGAGTTCTTGAAAGAATGTTGCTGAATTTCTCTAGAATCAAAGCTTGAGTGAATCAGCACTATATACTATTACAATAATGATACTGAAGTATTTTTTAGGAAAACAACAGTCACCCTGACAGATTCTCACAGTTCTACTTCTTTCCAGTAGACATAACTACCGTTAGTTTGATATATACTTCTCTAATAAATTTTTTTTTGCATAAAACAAATTTAGTTTAATGATTTATAAAACGAACACCTGTATGAAAAACATACCCTAGTATATAAAAAACAAGCAACAGTATAGATCAACATTAAAGCTAGAAACAGGACATTGCTTACACCTTCTAAATTACACCACCTAATTTATCCCTTTTCCTTCCCCCTGTAGGTAAGTATCCTAACAAGGACAGCAAGGTGTTCATGTTCTTGCTTTCCACTGTAGTTTTATCACCTCTTTATGTATTCTTAAACAATATAGTTTTAGTTTACTTTAAGTTTTAGTGCTCTAAAAAGGAAGCATTTCTAAAAAGTGATTTGTCAGAGGAGTTTAAATGGGTTATTTTCTTCTATCCCATCAAAGTAACCCTACAAGTTAGCTTAGACTGTATATGCCCCCATAAATCAGAAATGGTTCCATTTCTCAAGCTTGCAATGTCCCATTATACTATCTATTACCCAAGGAAGGAATTCTGTATTTACTGGCCGTTAGTAAGTGACTTTATTTTTATTTTTTGTTTTTTCAACAAATAAATTAATGCAGATTATTAGTACCTCTATATAGGACTTCTCACCTCCCAATACGGAGGCTACTTAGAATGTGTTTGCTCACCCACTCAGCAAGCTCCCCAGTCTTTGACAATCATGTTGGGTCTCTAGATGTTGTTGTGTCATCTTCTAAACCCAAGGCCTCTTATGCTAAGTTAGTGCTATTTTCTTGATGAATGTTGCTGGCGATTTAGTTTGTAGAAGGCAATTTTTGATTCCCAGTAGAGAGGAAATACTTTTAGGTGAAAAATGAGTACCCATCCTCAATGAGGGCCTCTGGTGCTCAGTACCAGGGGCCACCAAAGATGTGTGAGCTGGTTATTGTCTTGTATCATGGGAACATGTTTTGTGGCCAGCCCCACCTAGCCTGTTCTAATTCATCAGCAAGCAATATAGTTAGAAATGGAGGCAGAAGTAAGGCTATAACCTTCTTCTAAGATAGCTCCACTTCTGTGTCATTTTTTGACTTTTTAGTACGTAACTTTGCTTCCATTTATCCCAATGACCCTTACATTCTAGGACCTGGAGATGTTTTACGATCCTTATAGTTCAGGGTTAAGAGCAAATTTTCATAGGCCTGAGGATAGGTTAACCTCACCCTCCTTCCACCCCAACACACATACCTTTTTCCTTTGGTCGGGACTGTGGGCACAACAATAATTGGTTTCTACCCTAGCTGGATAGCCAAGGAATTGCAGAGATTGTGTTGGACTTGACTTCTCAATTAATAAGAATAATATGAATGCTTATTGAGTGCTTACTAAGTATCAAGGGGGTGTTAATTGCTTCACATACAACATCTCATCTAATTCTCATGGTAACTCTGGAAGACAGATATTAAAATATCATCAGCTCATTTTACAGATGGGAAACTAACCTAGAGAGGTTAGGTAATTTCCCCAAAATTACATATTTAGTGGCTGACCCAGAATCTAGGTTTGCCTCAAAGATGTGTACTCTCAATAACCACAAAACTGTATTTTCATATTCCTTGAAGTGGCAGAAATATAGCTCTAAGAAGCTAGTTGTTCTTTTCGGTGGCTCAGAAAATGGGTAATGGTTCCAATGTGAAAATGCAGAAATGTCCTCTCTCGTTTGGAGTCCGTTATGACGAACAAAGATGTAGTTGAATCCTTTTCTCTCATTTTGGATAGTTCACCACATGTTTTGTTTAGGTACCATAGAACACTTAGACCAATATTTTGGATTCATAGAGCAAATGCGTTGGCTATGTTAGTCGCTGGCTTGACGTAAGTCACTTACAAGTTCCTGGAATATCATCTGGTTTTACGTTCAAAATATGTACAAAATATCCCTCCCATGTGCTAAATGTATTACTAAAAAAGCACAACAGGCAAAACCCCCTTAACCCTTCACCCTAATATTAGTAATTTCAAGTTGTATCTCTATTCAAAACTCTCAAGGTCTAATGGTATGAAGGAAAGAATGTGGATCAAATAGTCCTCAGTTTGAATCCCCACTCTGCCTTTTACTGACTCTGTAATCTTGGGCAAGTTTCTTAATCTATCTGGGCCTCAGTTTTGTTTTCTATTAAATGGGAATATATATTAACAATTTCCTTATAGGGTTGTTGTGAGAATTAAATGAGGTCTAGCATAGTGTTTGACATGCTAGAGATTCTCCTCTAAGCCCTGGTAAGTGTTCAAAAGTGAACTACTCCTTTAAGAAAGTTATTGTGAATTTTGTTAATAGAATTATAGAATGTAAAGGTTGAAAAGAACTTTGTAGATCACTGAATGAAGGTTTCCAAACATATCTGTGTATCAACATCAGTTGAAGAGCTTTAAAGTACGCAAAATTCCAAACTCCAGGGGCTAGAGATACTGATTTAGTAGGTTTGGGTTGGGAAGCAGGAAGCCTGGTCTTTAAAAAGTTTCATTTATAGTGGTGAATAGTTGTCATTATACATTTGTCGAACCCCATAGAATGTATAACACTTAAGAGTGAAGCCTAATGTAAACTATAGACTTTGGGTGATAATGATTTGTCAATGTAGATTCACCAGTGGTAACAAATGTACCACTCTGGTGTGGACACTGATGGCTGAGGGAAGCTCATATGTGTCTGTAGAGGAGTGGGGAATATATGAGAACTGTTTATACTTCTTTTTGTCTGTTTTGCTATGTACCTAAAACTGTTCTAAAAAATAAAGTCCATTAAAATTTCCATTGAGAATTCAGATTAATATTCAAGTTTGGGATCTCTTTAATTCACCCTCCAGAACAGAAGCACCCACAGCTGCAGCACTCTTAGAATGATTGCTCCCTTCCTGTGCTGGTACTGGAAATTCACTACCCTCACAAAGTCAGTTCCATGGTTGGGCGGCACCAGGATTCAAAAGTTCTTCCTTATATAGAACTGACATCAGCCTTATTGTAACTTCCAATCATTGTGCGCAATTCCTCCCCCTGGAGCCATGTGGTATAAACCTAATTTGTTTCCCATACGGAGCCCATTCAAGTATTTGAAGTCAGTGCTCATCGTCCCCCTGCCTCTTCCCCATCCCAAATCTTTTCCTTTGAAATCTAAAGATCACCTGAACCTTCAATGGTCCTTTCTCTGACATAATTTCCAGGCAATTCCCACTCCTGATTCATTTTTCTTGGTATATAATTTTTGACAATATTAATAATACAATCCATCTGGCACAGGTAGCAACTGTATCAGAATGGAGACGCTTGCTGTGCCTGGCATTAACCTTTTGGTCGCTAGGCTGGCCATACTGGTATATACTTGTTGAGTATTAGGCTAGTCCACCTCTCTCTTAGAACATAATGCCAGTATTGAACATGAGGCCCTAATTGTGGTCTGAGGTACAGAGTTGAGGAGGCCTATGTCAGCTTACAGATATCTGCATCACACAGTAGGCTCTCTCTGGTGATAAAACAAATCTAGGAAATATTTTCAACTGAAGAGCTGTGAAATCATTTTTATTGTACCTTTTTATTGAAATTTGTTATTTGATTTTTGAAACTGACTGCAGGTTCATCTTTATTACTTTTAATTTTTTTTCCTTTTCAATTGACAAATGAAAATTATGTATTTATCATGTACAATGTGTTTTGAAATACATATACATTGCAGAAAGGCTAAATTAAGATAATTAACAAATGTATTAGCTCACATACTTTTTTTTGTAGTGAGGACATGTAAAATCTACTGTTAGTAATTTTTAGAATACAAATTCATTGTTATTAACTGTAGTCATCATGTTTTACAATAGAGCTCTTCAACTTATTCCTCCTATCTAACTGAAATTTTATATCCTTTGACCAATGGCCATTCCCCCCTTCCCCATTCTACTCTTTACTTCTATGAGATCAACTTCTTTAGATTCCACATGTAAGTGAGATAATGTGGTATTTGTCTTTCTGTGCCTGTCTTGTTTTACTTAATGTTCTTCAGATGCATTCATGTTGTTGCAAGTGACAGTCTTTTTTTCTTTTTGTAAAGACCAGATAGCATTCCATTGTGTATGTATGCCACATTTTCTTTATCCATTCATCCATTGATGATCACGTAGGTTGATTCCATAACTTGGCTGTGGTGAGTAGTGCTGCAATGAACATGAGAGTGCAAATATCTCTTTGACATACTGTTTTCACTTCCATTGGATATATACCCAGCAGTGGGATTGCTAGATCATATGGTAATTTTATTTTTAATATTTTGAGGAATCTCCGTACTGTTTTCCATAATGGTTTTACTAATGAACATTTCTACCGACAGTGTTCAATGGTTCCCTTTTCTCCACATCCTTGTCAACACTTGCCATCTTTTGTCTTTTTGTCTTTTAGCCATTCTAATGGGTGTGAGGTGATTTCTCATTGTGGGTTTGATTTGTATTTCCCAGGTGATTAGTGATTTTGAAGATTTTTAAATAGACATGGTGCCCATTTGTATATCTTCTTTCAAGACATTTCTATTAATATACTCTGTTCATTTTCTAATGGGGTTAATTTGTTTTCCCACTATTAAGTTGTTTGAATCCTTTATATGTTTTGGATATTAATGGCTTATCAGATATTAAGGTTTGCAAATATTTTCTCTCGTTGCATATGTTGTTCTTTACTCTGTTGGTTTCTTTGGCTGTGCAGAAGCTTTTTAGTTTGATGAGTCTTGTTTATTATTAATCTTGAGATTTACGATTCATTTTTTGCTGCCTGTCTTGGACTTGATTTGATTAGGTAGCAGATGCTCCTATCTCATGACTTCAGGCAGTCCACAGTTGATGGCTTTTGATATTGTTATTAATAATAAAGTTAAAGGCGATAGGGCTGAAGAGACCTATAGGAATATTCAATAGAGCTAATTAACTTATCTATTTTTATAGTGAGAATCTTAAAAATCTACTTTAGCAATTTTGAAATGTAAAATAAATGATTACTAACTGTAGTCACGATGTAGTGCAGTAAGCCACTAAAACTTATTTCTCTAGTCTAACTAAAACTTTGTACCCTTTGATCAACATCTTCCCTTTCCCATCCCTCTCCCTCCTGTCCAGCCTCTGGTAATCGCCTTTCTACTCTGTTTCTATGAGATCGACTTTTAAAGATTCTTCATATGAGTGAGATACAGTCTTTATCTTTCTGGACCTGACCTAATTCATTTAATATAATGTTCTGTCCATGTTGTTACAAATAACAATTTTTTAAATATTCTAAGGGTATATATTATTCAGTTGATGGAAACTTACATTGATTCCATATATGGCTATCTTCAATAGTACTGAAATGAATATGGGAATGCAGATATCTCTTTGCCATACTGATGTCAATTTCTTTGGATATATACCTAGTATGAAATTGCTGGGTCATGTGGTAATTCTACTTTTAGTTTTTTGTGAAACCTTCCTACTATTATCCAAAATGGCTGTACTAATTTACATTCCCATCAACAGTGAACAAGGATTCCATTTTCTCCCATCCTTACCAACACTTCTTATCATTCATTTATTGATAATAGCCATTCTGACAGGTGTGAGGTAATATCACCCTGTGATTTCCATTTGCATTTCCCTGATTAGAGATGTTGAACATTTAAAAACTGTATCTGTTGCCCATTTGTATTTCTTCTTTTGAGAAATGCCTATTGAGATCTTTTTGCCCATTTTAAATGGGGTTATTTGCTTTCTTACTATTGAGTTATTAACTAAGGGGATAAAATATTTGTACACTGAAAACTACAGAACATTGATGAAAAAAGTTGAACAAGACCCAAATAAATAAAAAGACATCCCAGGTTTATGGATTGGAAGAGTTAATATTGTTAAAATATTCATGCCACCCAAAGTGATCTACAGATTCAGTGCAGTTTCTATTAAAATTCTAATATCATTATAAACAGAAATAAAAAACTAAATAATAAAATTAACATAAAACTCGAAAATATCCTAAATAGATAAAGCAATCTTGAGCAAAAAGAACAAAGCTAGAGGCATAACACTCTCTTATTTCAAAAGGTAAAGCTATTGTAAACAAGGCAGAATGGTACTGGCATAAAAACAGACAATAGAACAGGATCAACCAATGGAACAAGACAGAAAGCCCAGAAATAATGCAAGTATTTATGATCAGTTGATTTTCAGTAAAGATACCAGGAGCACACAATTGGGAAAGAACAGTCTGCTCAATAAATGGCATTGAGAAAGCTGGATATCCACACACACAAGAATAAAATTGGACCCTTATCTTACACCAGATACAAAAATCAACTGAAAACTGATAAAATCTTGAACACAAGACCTGAAACTGTAAAACTACTAAAAGAAAACACGGGCAAACCTCCATGACATTGATCTGGGCAATGATTCATTAGATAGGACTCCAAAAAGGATGGGCAACAAAAGCAAAAACAGACGAATGAGATTACATCAAACTAAAAAGCTCTGCACAGCAAAGAAACAACTAACACAACGAAGAGACAACCCATGGATTGGGAGAAAATATTTGCAAAACACATATCTGTCTCCTAAGGGGCCAATATTCAGAATATGTAAGGAACTCAAAGGACCTTTTAAGTTTTCTTTCCATACTTTAAATTATTTGCAGGATGGTGAAATTATTTAGTCTTAAAACTATTTTATCTTTCAGTTTCTGTCTCTTGCTTTTATTGACTCATTGATTTTCCCTTTATTCTGGATTATGTTGAGGGTATGTGTGCCTCTGCACTACGCCTAGTCAGGATACAAATGTGAGAATTTATAACGATCCTTATCATTTATTTGGGTCAGCAGCACCAATAAGTATCATGGCACAATACTGTCTTACTCCCTGATGTCACCACAAAGGCTATGGCCTCTGACAAAGCAATTTTTCTTTTTACTTTAAAATTCATTATAGAAATATCATAAAGTGGCTTATGTAAACATTTTGAAAATAATGTCTATTTTTTTGTCTTATGCTGTTTCAGGTATGTAATATTTGCAAATCTTTCCAAAGACAGCTATGTTCTAAATACGCCTTTTTTGAGTTTCATGTTTTAATTAGAGTTTTTGGGTGTTAAGTGTTGAGATTCATATTCATCCTATTCAGGGTTTTATAAATTAGAACAGTGGTTCTCAAGTATAGTTTGGGCAGATATGGGATGGTGGTTGGTAGTGGTTGCAAAGGAGTTGCAATTTCATATGTGTATCCAAACATTTTCTCTGGTGGAATAAAATATGATGACTTATATTCATAAATACCCACATACAAAAATATGTAGATGCTATTGAGATTAATAAAACAAAAATTAATTCAAAAAGAATTATCTAACTTATGAATACTTCTTGTTCTATTGTATTTTCCCAATGAATAATTACTAAATGCTTAATTACCACCACATGTTTTCTCAAATATTTTTGATATTAAAAAAGATTTTCTTAGAAAGACTAGAAGCCACTAACTTAAATCATGTCTTTTAATAGGTTTTGCTATTTCTTCATGAAAATTCCAAATCTGATTTTTCTCTGCTGCTGCTGGAACGTGCTTCCCATTTGCTTAAGCATTTTAGTTTCTGTCTTCTATACTTTTTTCAATAATGTTTTTCTTTAGGAGTTGTTATAAAAAGTCACAGAATTTTTTTTGTTGTTATGCAGGGGTGAGACAGTAATGTGCTGTTCTGTTTCTATCACATTTTGCTGATTATACTAAGTACTTTCTGAGTGTTCTGGTCATAGCCACTTGCTGGTCCTATCTTCTAGGAAACTGAAGTTATGATTCTTTCTATGAACTGGCTTTTTGTAGTTTTTTGAAGCAAGAGGTGATTTCCTGCAATGTTGCCTGGCCTAATTGCTTATACTTTCACCCCTGTCTGGATCTCCCCTTCTGTCCCAAAATAGAAACATTAAGCTGTCATCACGTCTGCCCATTCCTTTCTTCTCCTCCTCCTCTTCCTCCTCCTTCTTTTAAATCAGCCTCTCCCCCTATATTGGTTCCTTCCCCTATTAGCATCTTTCAGTTCTCCCCACTTCAAAGTAAACCCTTCTTACAATTCTAGTTACCCCTCTCCCTTTTCACCATCTATCAGCACTTCTTGAATTCCTGTTTACTTTCTTTATTTTTTATTTTACTTTAAGTTCTGGGATACATGTGCAGAATGTGGAGATTTGTTACATAGGTATACATGTGCCATGGTGGTTTGTTGCACCCATCAACCTGTCATCTAGATTTTAAGCCCCCCGTGCATTAGGTATTTGTCCTAATGCTCTCCCTCCCCTTGTCCCCTATCCCCTGACATACCTCGGTGTGTGATGTTCCCCTTCCTGTGTTTACTTTCATCAACACTTTCTCACCTCCCATTCATTCCTTAGCGTGTGACCATCTGGCTTTTGCCTTTGTTACTTGTCAGAAATGACTCAAGCGTAGGTAAAAATGGAGTTTACTAAAAATCTCATAGACGCTTTCAGTTCTTATATTAGTTTGCTCTCTGTAGCATGTGAACTACTGACTGCTTGGATGGGGCTGTGCTGTGCAGGCCTCCAAGGCTTTGCATAGGCTGTTTCCTCACCCTGGTGTGCTCATTTCCTTTTCTATAACTGGCTAACTGCTATGTTTCCTTGATGATTCAGTTTAAATAAGTGTCACTAATTTGAGAAGCCATCCCCAAGCTCCCTCTTGGCTTCAGGCTGTTACAGGATCCTAGAGAACCCTATATGTATGCTGTCATGTAACACATTCTATTAAAAATGTTCAACGTTAATTTTGACTTTGAGTAAACATTCTTTGTTCATTATATATAAATCAGAAAATCCCATGAACATTAAAAACACAAAAAAGGCTCCAATAACCTTATAACCCAGAGAAAACCACTACTACTATTTTGGATTTTATCTGTCCAATGCATGCACATACACATATGTTGATGTAGCCTGTTTAAAAAAAAATCTTAATAATATATCCCGAATATTGTTCCCTCATCTACATCACCATTTTCAAGGCTTTGGTGTATTCATTTTGGATGCCTTCTAATTTATTTAAACCAATCTCTTTTCATGGATATTTACTTTGCTCCCTCTCTCTTGCTTTATTAAAAAAAAAAAAACTACAATAAATATTTTGTACCACCATCTTTGTACCTTGTCCCATTACATCCTAATAATAAATTTTAAGCAGGGGATTTGCTGGCACAAGAGATATTTACAGTTTTAGGACTTCTGACATATTTACCCATATTAACTTTTAGATAAAATGTTACCTTAGTTTATGAGGGTGAATGACCACATACTGTTGTAATTGCTGGCTTGTTTGATTACCCTTCTCCCTAAATTTTTGGTACTTGAGTGTCTTTTCATGGAGATTTCCCCAGAATATCTGCTATACTAAAGGTACTCAGTAATTGTTTGTTAAAGGGATCAATCTATATTTTTTGTGAGGAGTTTCTTTCTGTGTTTTTCAAAGAAGAGTATTCACACTGGCTTTGAGAAAAACTTTTCCAAAAATAAATAAATTAGGATACATCTATGAGTGGATCACATTGTAGCCACTGCAAATGTTCATGTAGAAGTATGACAGTTGTTTACAATATGGTGTTACCCCAAAAGAATAGGCTATAAAACAATATGTATAGTATGATTCCATTTTATGCATATAATTTATGCATAAAATTATATGCTTATAAATTATACCTATATGCATAAATTACCTTTACAAAATGGAAATTTGGATGTACCATGTTTTATTATGTATATTAAAAGAATTCCCAGTAATCATTTATAACACATACACAAACAATTTAAATTGTTATTTAAATTAGTATTACATAACAGTTAAATTGTTATTTAAATTGGTTATAAAATTGATATTTTCCCCATCATCTCTTCTTTCCTTTTCACTAAGAGTTAGGGCTATAACCTAGTTCAGCTAATATGATATAGAATAATTTGTCCAGTTTCCTTGCATAGGTTCTCTAACCATATAATAGGAGTAATAACGCCCATCTGTATCCTCTTGCAAAAGATGTCATGAAATAATAGAGATTACTTGGTGTTCTTGTGGAGAAAATTGGAGTAGAGATTCTGGGTGTTTTTATTTATTATTAATATCACCCCACACCTCCTGCCATGTTTTGAAATGACTCAGGATCTTAATGTGTGTGACAAGGGAGTACTTGGGAGAAAGGGAAGGAATCTGATGAAATATAACTCAATATCACAGGTAAAATAGTTATTTTTTATCACTTTGCAAGCCTACAGCATTTTGTTCCTTATCATCTATCATGATATAATGATACTCCTGTGTCTTCTGTACCTTCCTGTCCTCCCTTTGGGTAATTTTGGCTGTTTAAAATTTTAAAATACAGTCTTCCTTTTGACTGTGTTAAGAGAGAAATTTTGCAAGGTTAAGTCTGTGTACTTTTGTTTACCACCCCTTTATCATCATTAAATCAAAAGGAAAAATTGCCTGAATATTCAAGGTGAAACTTATTTCTGTTTTTCATTTTGTCCATAATAACATTTTTGCCTTTCCTTAAAAAAGCACCAGAATTGAAAAGATGGAAAATTCTATCATAATTATTAGACAAATCACTTTTCAGGCAGGACTCCTAATAATTGTTTCAGATTGCTGGCATAAGGGAATGTTTTCTATTTATTAAATGCTAAGGTGATAAATTATAATTTTTATTTTATTGTATACCTTTTAACTTTTAAGGAATAGTCTCATCCATAGCCATAGAAGGGATGAGATAATCCTATTATGCGATATAATGATAATAATAACTATTGATTATTGAGAGCTTACAGTGTTCAATGTGCTTTACATATGTTACCTTGTTCATTATTATTGTTATTGTTCATTATTGTAATAATTGTTCATTATTACAGTTCAAACTGTTCAATGTGCTTTACATATGTTACCTTGTTCATTATTATTGTTATTGTTTCCTATCTGGTAGTATCATTTTATAATTTTATGGGTTTTCTAGCTTTCTCATATGGTCTATGCTTCCTGAAATTAGGAGTCATTTATAGGTGCTCTGCCAAATACTGTATATGGTGACAAATAGTGAAACAGCAGCAGAAGTTGAAGTGGAAGCTGGCAGTGGCAGATCTAGCCTTGTGAGTAAGGTACATATACTTTATTGTTCAAATCAGGATAGTTTCAACAATGAAGGGAGCTAACTGTGCAGTGTGCTGGGACCAAGTGCATACACTGGGACTTCCTGTGCTGAATTAGGACATGTGGTCACTTTACTTAAAAAGGGGCAGAGTAGGCAGCTGCAGGCACCATGACTTGGGCATAGGAAGGTCTGCCCTGGAATATGACTGTCTCCAATTATCAGTTCGTCCTTAGAGAGGATTATGGTGTAGGTCTCCTAATCCATATGTTAAAGCCTTGTATTCATTGGTCTTATTTTTATACTTTGAAATCTCACTACCGTAAGGAAAAAGAGGAATTTTTGAGCCACTGGTAGAACCCAAGGAACATTGCCTTGCTTCAGAAACAGAGCCTTAGATGTTGCCACAGTCCTCTTTCTCCAGGTTCTATTCTCTGCGCACCTGAGGACGCTGGCTGTTACTGATTTGTAGGTTGCTGCCTCTGCTTCTCCAGTTCAAAGGCAAGAAATGGCTGCTGACAGTTCATGAATCTTACATTTAACAATTATAGCCACCAAAAGGAAATGGCCTCAATTCTTGGTGCTTCATGTCCAGAAGTCCTCAAATTGATGAGCTTGGTTTAGTGTACATCCTACATTGCTCAGCTGTGACTAGGGGTAAACTTATGGAAGGACATGGTGGCTTCCTTGGTAACCATATCACTGAATTTGAGGGAAGGGGAAGTTCTGATACTTTGTATTGTGCCCAGAAGCCGAAGTATACTGTGGAGACACAATAATAATAGATGTCCACTACGTAGCCTCTCGCCTGTAGCTGACAGGTGCCACAGCGAAGAAGAAGCTATGTGCTAAAGTTTTGATAGAGAATGTCCCATGGGCAGACTGGATAATTTCTGAGGTGATTTCCTACTATATGTTCTAAAGTGAATATTTTATTTCTCCATAACAGATAGAATATGATTCTGAAAAAAAGGATTATAGGAGAGACTTGGTCTAGCAGGAGAGCATGTGATTATTTGGTTTGGCAGGATATGGGGATACACAAGTCAAACTCTATCCATGTCATTGACCAGCCATGGTAGGCAGGATACTCCTATCGCTAAGCTCCCTTTTCTGATATTAAAGCAGCTGTCTTTCCTTGGAACTCTTAAATATCTCTCCCTCATAATATCTTAATAGACTTCTTTTTAAAAGGAGGAATAGTCTTCTTGGGTATGCTATGTGATCACTTCTTTATTTTTGGATCAACTAAAAATAATTATTACAATTGTCATTTATGGAACACTTATCAGTTGTTATCCATAGCACATTCTTTAATCAACCCATTTCTTGTTCCTTATTTCTCTGTTTTATTTTTTTCAGATGAGGAAAGGTGAAGGTTAAAGTTTCACTCAAAGTCCCATAGATAGTACACATGAGAGCTGGGATTAGAACCCAGGTCAGAGTGAGTCCAATAAAGAAAGGCCTCTTTACATTCTGCCACAGTGACAAGCAGAACATAGTCTATGAGTTATGAGGGAAATTAAGAAATAGTAACTAAGTGAGACCTAAGTGAGTATTAATAACAGGAGGCAAAAATCATACAATAAAATTTAGAGGTACTCTCATTTTAAAAATTGGTTTATAATTTTGTTCTATTCCTATTTGCTGAAAAATGAGTAATCTAGGACCTAGAGTATTTGCTCTTCTGAAAGTTTTATTAGAACATTGAGCAAACAGGTACTAGTTGAAGTTCAATTTACTCAACATTATGAAGCACCTGCTGTGTGCTGGGTGCCAGTATATGAAGCTGGGTAATCAGTATCAATTTTTATAAACACCTCCCAGGCATATAGAAGTGAAGGCTGTTATAGGAGGGAGGGACCTTAGAAACTGCATGGCTTGTTAGTGGTCACTCTGTGTGGTGTAGAACTTTTGAGTTCTGCCAAGGTGGCCATTTTGGGTACAAGGAAGAAATGGAGGAAACCAAAGGGGAGACTGAATAGCAGAATACTGTTTCTGTCCTGCCCTCTTCAATCAGGATGGCTCCAAACTTTTACTTATTAGCCATGCCGAGGTGTCATTATTTTACAGAGGAAGAAACTCAGGGGCATAGTGTGTCTGGGGTCAATAAGATGGTGAGCTAAGTAGTCACAAAAATTGTATACTTTCATTTGCCATACTAACGAGCCACACAGTATTTTTCATGCTCCGCCTACTCTTCTTAGGAGTGAGTTTAGCTTTTATTGTATTTTGTGGATCCTCAGCCATAGGAGTCACATTGTCCTCAGATGTCCATGTTATAGATATAGACTCATAGCAAATATGGTGACTTTGGGACTATTAAAAAAATTGCAATCATTGGAAGTGATGTAAATTGCTTTCACCTTTATTGATTTTGTTGCTAGTTAGTTTTAACTTTACAGTAAAGAAACTTCACAGTTACACTTTTAGCAATAGATTAAGAATTATCATCCTGTCTCAATTCTGTGTCTTTTTATCAAACATTCTGACAAACAGGAAAAGATTCTGGGTTAGGGAAAATCACTCTATTAATTCTAGCCATTTATACTCTGATACTATAATTTTGCAATCTTTCTTGGACACAAGATCTTTCTTGTATTTAAAGAAAAGACAAATTTCATTCTGTCTTTTTAGCATTCCAACTCATTCTGCTCTTGTCTGTTAAGATGATTGGAAGACATGGAGACTCAAGTAATTCTTAGCAAGTCAAAGACTAGAACTAGTTAGCCATTAATTATAAAAACTATTTTAGATTACTGACTGGAATGACTGAAATTTAATCTAGTTGAACTTTAGAGCCCAAAATATGGACTTTTCTGCCTTTGGACACAGGGACAGAGGCAGACTGGGACTTTAAGATTGGGAGGCCTCTGCTCATGTGGAGGAGAGAAGGGAAGCGACTAAATTCAATTAGGGACTAGTAGGAGCGAATCAAATCTGCAGCTGGAAGAGATCATCCAGCAGCTGCAGCTAGATCATCATAGTGACTGTAACTCAGACAAGAAAAACAGAACGTGGGAGGCCATCTGCTTGCAATTTCCTTATGCCAGTGTTAAAACAATTTTGAGGCTTACTGACTTTTTTTTTATGAAAAGAAAAAAGTTTACCAAAGATGAATGATGATTTTTTGTGGTAAAAACCAAAAAAGTAAAAAATGACTTCCATTGATAAAAATCCCAATTTCTAGATATTTCGATCATTTCTTTTTTAAAAGGTTTCCTATGAAAAACAATACTGTGACAGGAATTCCTTTTCCTTATTTCTTATTGGGCACATCCCAAATTTTCCCTTAAGATAAAACCCTAGGATTTAAATTTCTAGAGTGAAGGGTGCATGTATAATTAAGGTTTTAAAATATGTAATCAATTGCACTTTTCTATGAATTTCCTACCATTTGTTTGGAATTTACAGAAATAAAGGATACACTGTTATTCCAGAGACTCGTGAAGTTAGATGGAACTCTCAGGGGCCAAATGGATAATTTCTGCTGTGTTAGGTTTTCTGAACATTGTCTCCTTGCCAGTTCCATAACCTCTTCTAACGTCAATACTCAGCCTTCGGTCTGTTGCTGTTTCTGCTTTGTTAATACCGGAGGCCACAGCTAAGTGAACCATTGGGACAATCACATTCTTTCTTTTAAGAATTTAAACTAAGAAACATTAAGTCTAAGACACTTAGAGTATGATGCTAGACACACTTCCACATATGGGAACTCTAATATCTTATAGAGTTGGGGCCAAGAAGGGTCATGTGGCAAACTATAGATAAGTTGAAGTAGAAAACCCTTCTATGGAGAGGCTGTAAAGAAAGAAGCAGACACTAAAATCAGGAACTGTGTAGCCCTAGGGAAAATGTCAATGGTACGGTCGGTGTGAGTCCCATTGCTAGATTCTGTAGTTTATCCCATGGGACCTTCTTGTGCCTTCTGAAGATCTGTGTTGATCTCCATCCAAGACTCTTGACTCTAGGTTAAATTACAAAGCTTTTACTTCAGGAATATCCATCATTTGTATGGTAGATCTTAGCAAACACAGGAGTCCATAGGCCTTCAAACATAGAGAACCGTATTTTCTGAAATATAAATTAGGTCATGTCTGACAAAAGATTACTTTCCAGATTGGTGCATTTACATGAAACATTACCACACCAGAATCATTGCCCTCAGGCCTGCTCTTAACTGGTTGGACATATGGGCTTTCATTCCCCTCGAGTTTGCTTTGATTTATGTAGTATAATGGTTCTCCAACTTTAGCGCACATTAGAATTACCTGGAGGTTTGTTACAACAGAGTGTTGGACCCCATCCTAAGAGTTTCTGATTCAGTAGTTCTGGGATATGGTCAGACCATTTCTGTTTCCAACAAGCTCTCAAGTGATGCTGATACTTCTAGCCTTGGGACCACACTTTGAGAACCACGCAACTAGTGAGTATGTGGGAATATCCCTTAGAGAAGAAAATGATGTAATTTCTAGTATTTTTACTATTCACTCTTGGGAAGAACTTCTTAACATTACCTTTTTCCTGTATCCTTTTCTCCCTGCTGCTTCTCTACACCCCCCAGCCTCCAGGCTTTGTAAATCTTTTCTCTCAGCTGCCACGTTCCACCATGGCACTTCCCACACAGCTTGGCAATTGTTTCCTGCCCAATTAACTGTTAGCATCCTGAAGGCAGAGACTTATATGTTTTATCTGTATATCCCCACTGACTAGCACCATACCTGGACATGGCAGGTGTAAGATACAAATGTGTTGAGTGAAAGAAAGAATGAATGAAAATTCCTTTCTTTTCTTATTGATTCTTAAGGTCCCTGAAAAAGTCCGTCTCTGGTGGGCTTGATTATTTCCGTTCTCCCTCGTAAAACTGGGATGCTGTTGCATATGTTTCTTGACCTTTGTTCTTAGGAAATAGGTGGCTCATCAGATGGAATACAGTAGGGTAAGGGAGAGGAGGTGTGTGCATGCAGAAGCGGATGTGTGCACCTTGTTTTCCTTCCCTTAAATTATCTCCTTGGTGTTCATCATGTGTTACAATAACTGTGCAAGTAGGTGGAGATGTCAGGAGTCTCTGGCACATCACATATCTCCTGAAGAATGTTCAGTTCATAGAGAGTTTTACTTTACTCTGTGTCTTACAGTTCTTGGCTCTGCATGGATAGCAATGCATAACTCACAAAACTAGATTGCCATTCATTTATGTAATTTCTCATGACTTAAAGGCCTCTTGATATAGCACAAATAAGCATTAGACTAGGAATTAGCAATCTAGGATTCTAGTCTTAGCTTAAGCTCTCATTAGCTTTGTGCCCTTAGCCAAGTCTCTTAATTTGATTGTGCAAAGAAGGCTTTAATTCAAATGACTTATGTACTCTCCTCAAATCTTAACACTCTCAACATCTGTGAAGTTAAGAGGAATATATTCTCAAGAGCATGACATGGTTGAGGTGTATGTTTGTTTTCATGCTAAGTTTTGACTCATGTCCTTCTAGGAGGTAATGAGGTCATTTGCTGAAGACATTCAAAGGACTGTAAATAATGATGTGTAGCAGCAGCCTGTCCTGTGCCTTTGGATGCTTTAGAAATAAAGGAAAAAGAGGATTTAAAGAGAAGGATCCAGTCAGAAGAGATCTTCTATATTTATTCCCATGAGGAAGGAAGGGAGAGTCCTTGTCCCTGTCTGAGTACTTAAAAGGGACTTTTTTTTTTTGAGAGTCAGAGGAACCAGACACATCAACACATTCTCTTCTTTGAATATTTATTTTTGCGTTGTTCTCTATCTTGTCCTATGGAACTTCCCGAGGAAAAGGATTGTATAGTTGACTCCTGAAGAAGATAACGTGATCTTAGAAACATGCTCTTTAGAATCCAAAGAAAGTCCAGATTTAAAGTATCTGCATGGTCACTTGCTAACATCTTCCAAGTGTCCAGCTGTTATCATTGCATTATGTTTGTGTTTGAGTCTTGGGAAATATAGTTTCCAACAATGTCACAATGGCAGAAGAGTTGATAAAAATGTTTTTTTCTGCATATTTGACTTGTTAAAGAAAAACAATTTAGGGGAAGTGATGGGGAGGGTGGAGAAACATATTTTCATGGTGATGAAGCCACAGCAAATTTCCAGAGGAAGACAAGCTGTCATGTTCTTGACCTTTTGAAATTCTCCATGAAGTTTAATTCTCCATCAGTTTCTAATTCATAAATATTAGTTCTGATAAAAAAAATTGGAGTGGTATATCCTAAGTGCTTCATGTGAGCTGTTTTGAAGTTGATTCTTAAGCAAACTACTTGGTGCGGAGTGTAGTCTGAGATACTAACTAACTTTCATTTCCAGTTTTCTGATAGTCTCCTTACAAATACCCAATAGAAACAAAAAGCAAAAACTTCCACTCAGCTGGATTGAATGTTTGGCTGATTTGTGCCTTGTTTGAATAATATTTCAATCTGGTACTCACTGGGATACTGAGGGAACCTTAACATTTTTTTTTTTTTTTGAGACAGGGTCTCACTCTGTCTCTGTTACCCAGGCTGGAACTCCTGGGCTCCTGCTATAGCCTCCCAAGTGGCTGGGAAGCTGGGATTAACAAGCATGTGCCACCACACCCGGCTAATATTTTATATATATATATATATACACACACACACATATATATATATTTATATATTTTTTAAAATAGAGACAGGGTCTCTCTATGTTGCCCAGGCTTGTCTCAAACTCCTGGGCTCAAGTGATCCTCCTGCCTCGGCACCCCAAAACATTGGAATTACAGGCTTGAGCCACCATGCTCAGTCTTTAACATCTTTCAAGCGATATGATTCTTTGTGGCAGTAGAAAGGTGCTTTTGAATTCCTGGATCCTCTTCTAAACACTTTATCAAATTATAATATACTTTGAGAAAAGTACAAATATCATCAGTAAAAATCAATAAACTTTTAGCTACTGAACACATCTGTGTCACCAGCACTTAGATAAAGAAGCAGAACATTACCGGCACCACAAAAGCCCCCTCACGCTCTATTCTAGCTCCTAATTCCTCTCTCCACTGAGGGTAATCATAACATTGACTTCTAACAGCATAGACTGCTTTGGTACTTTCAGTCATGTTTTGGTCATATAACTTACATCATACATTGTGTACTCTTTTGTTTCTAGCTTCTTTCACTCAACATTTTGTTAATGAGAGCCATCATATCGCACTTGGTTGCTGATCATTCATTCTCATTTGTATATAATGTGTAAATACACTTTATTTATTTATGAATTTTACTCTTGATGGAATTCGGGTATTTCTGTTTTTCTGGCTATTAGAAATGGTGCTTCTATGAGAATGCTAGGACATGTCTAGATGAATAGATGTATTTATTTGAGTCAAGTGTGCAGATAAAAGTGGAATTGTTGGGTCATAAAATATGTATAAGCTCAGTCTCAGTGGATACTGCCAGCTTTCCCAAGTGGTTGTACTCATTTTACTGTCTCATCCATGAGTTCTTTTGCTTGGTACACAAAAGGTGCAAAGGAGAAAGAATGCTGAACAAAGGGCCCTGACATTGAAGCCAGATTGCTACAAAGGGTTGAATCCTGATGAATGCATCTTTTATCCTCAACACTGATATTTTCCTAACTCTTATTTAATGAAATCCTATATTCCTATGTCTCTCTTGTCCAACTAAAGGTGACTTAGATTTGCCATTCTGAAATTCCTTTATAAGATCTGAGATGGTTTAAAGTAATTTTAAAACTGTCTATATTAAAAAAGAATTTCAAAAATTTTGGTCTAAATGAGAATATTCCTCTTTGACTAGTGTCAAGAAAATGTTAAGTGAGTGAAACTCATTTTTTTCTTAATGGTCTTTATTTAATTTGTTACCAGCTTTAACTAAACCAAGAAAGACAAAGATGGGAAAATGTTGGAATAGTCCTTATTTTTAAAAAAGTATTTTTCAATGGGTAACAATTATAAAAACATATTGATGTACCTGCCTGAGAATATCCTGAGAAAATAGAATGAATTTGAATACTTTCTCATTACAAGTAACTTGGTTACAAGAAAAGACACCCATTCAATTTTCTTTGGATAGCTTTCCTTGAAAGACCTAAGCATTCCAAATTACCCAAATAAATATGTCTAAATTCTTAGGATATAAATATGATTGTTGTTAATGAGCAATTTACTGTTTGTTATAGCTTGCATATTAATTCTAGGTAAAATATTATAATGTAGTCTTACGTGCTATATATGCTTCAGTCCCTAGTTATCTACAATTGCAGTATTTGATGATAATTCTTATTTGTCTTGAAGGATAATTTTACTGTATCCAAGAGTCCTAGGGTATATATCTACAGCTTTATTTTTTCACCTGTTACTGTGGGCATGCCTGTAATTTATTTTGTACAAGTTTCTTACTTCAGAATACAATATGTAATTAAACATGTCTTCTTTGGAAAAATAAATCACATAGATTGCAGAAATGTATTATGAGTGAAAATGGTCTCTCTCGGAGTATGTGTTGTGTAATAGAACTCTGCACACACACACGCACACAAACACACACACACACAAATGTCAAGCCTTACTGTGTGAAGTAGGGAAAGGTTTTTAAGAAAAATTGTATGTTGATGGTTGCTTCCAAGATGGCTGAATAGGAGCAGCTCCAGTCTGCAGCTCCCAGATTTACAGAGAAGATGGGTGATTTCTGCATTTCTAATGGAGGTACCTGGTTCATCTCATTGGGACTGGTTGGACAGTGGGTACAGCCCACGGAGGGTGAGCCGAAGCAGGATGGTGTGTCGACTCACCCGGGAAGTGCAAGGGGTCAGGGGAGTTCCTTTTCCTAGCCAAGGGAAGTCATTACAGACTGTATCTGGAGAAACAGTACACTCCTGACCAAATACTGTGCTATTGCCACAGACTTAGCAACCGGCAGACTAGGAGATGCCCTCCCGTGCCTGGCTTGGCAGGTCCCATGCCCACAGAGCCTTGTTCACCACTAGCACAGGAGTCTGAGATCAACCTGTGATGCTGCAGCTGGATGGCGGGAGGGGTGTCTGTCATTGCTGAGGCTTGAGTAGCTCACAGTGTAAGTAAAGAGGCCTGGAAGCATAAACTGGGCAGAGCCCACTGCAGATCAGCCTCTGCAGATTCCACCTCTGGGGGCAAAGCATAGTAGAACAAAAAGCAACAGACAGCTTCTGCAGACTTAAACGTCCCTGTCTGACAGCTCTGAAGAGAGCAGTGGCTCTCTCAGCACAGTGTTTGAGCTCCTAGAATAGACAGTCTGCCTCCTCAAGTGGGTTCCTGACCCGCTGTGTAGCCTGACTGGGAAACACCTCCCAGTAGGGGCTGACAGACATCTTACACAGGTGGGTGCCCTTCTGGGATGAAGCTTCCAGAGGAAGGATCAGGTAGCAATATTTGCTGTTCTTCAGCCTCTGCTGGTGATACCCCAGCAAATAGGGTCTGGAGTGGACCTCCAGCACACTCCAACAAACCTGCAGCTGAGGGACCTGACTGTTAGAAGGAAAACTAACAAACAGAAAGGAATAGCATCAACATCAACAAAGAGGACATCCACACCAAAATCCCATCTGTAGGTCACCAACATCAAAGACCAAAGGCAGATAAAACCACAAAGATGGGGAGAAACCAGATCAGAAAGGCTGCGAATTCCAAAAACAGAGCAGCTATTCTCCTCCGAAGGATTGCTGCTCCTCGCCAGCAAGGGAACAAAACTGGATGGAGAATGACCTTGATGAGTTGACAGAAGTAGGTTTCAGAAGGTTGCTAATATCAAACTTCTCTGAGCTAAAGGAGGATGTTTGAACCCACTACAAAGAAGCTAAAAACCTCAAAAAAAGGTTAGATGAATGGCTAACTAGAATAAACAGTGTAGAGAACACCTTAAATTACCTGAGGGAGCTGAAAACCATGGCATGAGATCTTTGTGACACATGCAGAAGCTTCAATAGCTGATTCGATCAAGTAGAAGAAAGGATATCAGTGATTGAAGATCAAATTAATGAAATAAAGCAAGAAGACAAGATTAGAGGAAAAAGAGTGAAAAGAAATGAACAAAGCTTCCAAGAAATATGGGACTATGTGAAAAAACCAAATATACATTTGATTGGTGTACCTGAAAGTGACAAGGAGAAAGGCACCAAGTTAGAAAACACTCTTCTGGATATTACCCAGGAAAACTTCCCTAACTAGCAAGGCAGGCCAATATTCAAAGTCAGGAAGTACAGAGAACACCATAAAGATACTCCTTGAGAAGAGCAACGCCAAGACACATAATTGTTAGATTTACCAAGGTTGAAATGAAGGAAAAAATGTTAAGGGCAGCCAGAGAGAAAAGTCGGGTTACCCACAAAGGGAAGCCTATCAGACTAACAGCTGATCTCTTGGCAGAAACCCTACAAGCCAGAAGAGAGTGGGGGCCAATGTTCAACATTCTTAAAGAAAAGAATTTTCAACCCAAAATCTCATATCCTGGCAAACTAAGCTTCATAAGTGAAGGAGAAATAAAATCATTTATAGACAAGCAAATGCTGAGAGATTTTGTCACCACCAGGCCTGCCTTACAAGAGCTCCTGCAGGAAGCACCAAACATGGAAAAGAACAGCTGGTATCAGTCACTGCAAAAACATGCCAAATTGTAAAGACCATCGATGCTATGAAGAAACTGCATCAATTAATGGGCAAAATAACCTGCTAGCGTCATAATGACAGGATCAAATTCAAACATAACAATATTAACCTTAAATGTAAATGGGCTAAATGCTCCAAATAAAAGACACAGACTGGCAAATTGGATAAAGATTCAAGACCCTTCAGTGTGCTGTATTCAGGAGACCCATCTCACGTGCAAAGACACACATAGGCTAAAAATAAAGGGATGGAGGAAGATCTACCAAGCAAATGCAAAGCAAAGCAGGCAAAAAAAAAAAAAAAAAAAAAAAAAAAAAAAAAAAAAAAAA